>NC_056728.1:1713847404-1714072404 GCF_019279795.1 Protopterus annectens
TGTGCCACTAACACACTAACCCTACATATACTGGGCTAATACACAGTGTATTCCAATGCCTGACTGTGGTAACCAACATGTGTCGGTCTGGCCCTACAAACATGTACACCGATAGGGTACCATACACTGGAGCAGCATGCAACATCAGATAGAACAGGACCAAGAACAATGACATCTACCACAGTCTGTACACAGGCCAAGGTACATATTCACAATATACACTCTGTCAACAATCACCATAAGTACACAGACCTCACTACTGTACACACTACTACAGAATGTCCAGGTTTTGTCCTCAAATATAAGCCCTACTATACATAACATGTCTAGCAGTCTGATATCTCACTGTCTTTTTATCAGGTATGATTTTAGTAAACAATGATGTAATGAACATATGCACCTCTTACTGCATGACATATGTATAGAGGTTGACAGAGTTGTGGCTGGAGGCACAAACACAGGGCCAATATTGACATGTTGTTATGATAAACCCATACATTTACTGGTGTAACAGGGTTTGTTGTGACATATGTCTTCTGAGAGATATGAAGTCAGTAACTCACATGGCTTTCACCATGTACTGACTGCAATCCTCAGAGTATGCTACTGCATTTCTAAAGATAGTACATATGTGATTAACACAACACATGTAAGACTCCAAACACTGGCCAGTCTGCAGATAACCCTACAGGTGAGAGTTTCCTCAACCACATAACACTGTCATGACAGATATTAAATCATGTAGACCAGCCATATCCAAACAAACCCTGTTAAACCAACATTACTTTAAATGTAGAAGAGCAAGACTTACATTCTGTTCTCATGTCTGGAACATCCCCCTCCTGTTTGCTGGTCTGTCTCCACAGTGTATGTTGAAAGAGGTATCTCCCACTACCCTCTGTGATGCTGTTTGCCAAACACCGACATGAAGTCCTGCTCACAGTGAATGAAAAGGGCCAACACCCATATGATGTTATTAGTTATAGGAGTGTGTTTCCATGCAATTGGCTATGGGAATGATACCACATCTGTCCCACATGCAATCAGCTAGTGGGGGACGCAATTCATGCACAGGCCATCAGCTGATCATGAGCATCAGTTACAAAACACAAGCTGCTGCCTAAGCAAAGCAGGTGTACTTTTCCACATCCACCAGAGAGGGAGTGAGAGAGACAAACAGAAAGGAAGGGGGTAGGAGAGTAAGAACTAAGCATGTTTGTGTCACACACTTACCATTACGTGGTTTCAAACCCTTGCCTGACTATGTATTGGTATTATATTTTTATGCAGTTATTGCATGCACCACAGAGATTACATGTTGGGCAGCTGTCCAAAGGTATCTTTGAAGGTGAGTGACATCAGCAACAGTGATAAAGGAGGGATAAGGTAAGTGTAGTACATGTGCCTGTCCACAAACGCAGGTATCAAGGAAGATACAACCACACTCTCTCAGGGACTTGCACACATTATCACAGCTGGCAGGGTCAGGATTATAATTCCTAACTAGTAGTTTGCTACACTACAGTATTACGCAGGTATCACATGTACCACAGAGGTTATCAAGCTGATATATGGGCAAAGGGTATGTCAAGGTGACTGACATCAGAAGGCATGCTACAGTAGGGCAATGGGAGGTGTAGTGAGTGTGAATGGCTTCCAAATCATTAATCTCCACACACACACAGACACAGATTTGCCAGTACTGACATGCAAGGGTTCATTGTTTCACATGTGTGAAGTAGGTGACTGTGCCAGAAGGCTATACAAGGCTAGGCAAAGGGTATACATTGGCATCAGGCCACATGACAATGGTCTGCAGTGTGGCTCAGGGGTGTAGTCCATGGATTGGACCACACAGGTGGGTATTGTATTCACCATCCACTCATCTGGGTTACTATTGTTGGTGCCAGTGCTGTGCTGTGCAATGCTTGCCATGTATGTGTTCTATATTCCATAACATGGACGGTGTCTGGGTTGTGCACATGTCCCACATGCATGTTCTGTGACATGTGGAAGTGTACCTGGGGTGTCTGGGGCATGTTGTGTGGACAGATTGTTATCATCTGATGTGACATTCCTGACCTCATGTGGTGAGAACTAGCTATGGAACTGAGGTTGTGCCTGCACCTACACTGACAGCATGATACAGGTATTCACTGGTGTTAGTGGTATCTGTCCATACAGGGCATGTGTATTAGGCATGGTATTTCCTTTGTGGGTTACATTTACTGACTCTACAGTTGTTGCAGACGTCCAGTGGGGAACATAGCAAAGGACCACTGTAAGCAATTATATGCCTATTGTAGGGATGGAACAGGTTGCCAAGTCCTCTGTAGTCCACTACAATCACACTGTGGTTACTATCTGTGGCAATATGCAGGAAACTAACAATATAGTGGTTGTTGCCTAGCCAAGTGTGTTTGTGTATGAGACATGGGTGGAGAATGTTCTCTGGTAATACAAGGGTTGCCTATATTGTTCACCAATCCATAATGTCACATGTAGGGGTATGGATTGTTTACACCAGCCTCTCTGCTGTTTGACATCTGTTGTCCTTGTAAGGTGGACATTGTGACATATAGTAGGTCCTCAATATAAGAAATTTGCAAAACCCGCCCCACAATGAGTCCTGTTATCACACAATCACTGCTACCTCCACACAGGATACTGATGACAAACACACACTTGATAGTACTGAGATTCAAACCCCTACCTAGCTATGTATTGTTACTACAGAGTACGGCATTTATCGCATGTGCCACAAAGCTTACAGGGCTAGTCCTTCCCCAAAGGTGTATTTCAAGGTGAATGACATCAGCAGGCTTGCCAAAGTAGGACAATGGAAAGTGTAGTGACTGTAACTGGCCTCAAAAGCATTGATCCCTTCACACACATGCACACACACACACACACACACACACACGCACACGCACTCACACACACACACACACACACACACACACACACACACACACACACACACACACACACACACACACAAATAGCCTCACAGTTGCCATGGCTGGAATTAGAACTTTTACCTAACTAGTACATCACACTATAGCATTATGCAGTTATAGCACATGACACAGAGCTTATAGGGCTAGCCCTTCTCCAAAGGTGTATTTCAAGGTGAATGATATCAGCAGGCTTGCCAAAGTAGGGCAATGGAAAGTGTGGTGACTGTGACTGGCCTCAAAAGCATTGATCCCAATGCTCACACACAAAGTCTTACAGTTGCCATGTTTGGGATAAGAACTCCTACCTAACTAGCACATCACACTACCATTATGCAGTTATAGCACATGCCATGGAGCTTATATGGGTAGCCCTTCTCCAAAGGTGTATTTCAAGGTGAATTACATCAGCAGGCTTGCCAAAGTAGAGCAATGGAAAGTGTAATGACAGTGACTGGCCTGAAAAACATTGATTCCTACACACACACACACACACACACACACACACACACACACACACACACACACACACAGTTACAGTTGCCATGTCTGGAATTAGAACTCCTACCTAATCAGTACATCACACTATAGCATTACATGTTATAGCACATGCCACGGAGCTTATGTGCTAGCCCTTCCCCAAAGGTGTATTTCAAGGTGAATGACATCAGCAGGCTTGCCAAAGTAGGGCAATGGAAAGTGTAGTGACTGGCCTCAAAAGCATTGGTACCTACATGCACAAACACACACACACACACACACACACACACACACACACACACACACACACACACACACACACACACACACGGGCTATAAACCATTTGTCTGGAAGCACACACACAACACTCAGTCACATACAGGTTTACATTTGACAGGACCGTGTATACAACTGCTAGATGAATACAGTCATGTTTCACAGTTATCACAAGCCCCACAGACACTATAGTGCTGTGGGCTAGCATAAGCAAATGTCTACAGTGATAGACATTTGCACATGATGGTATTGGCCAATTTGATCATTGCTGGGTGGCGCAGGCTTCATGATGGGAAGCTATTTGTCACTGTCTGTCACTCTCTTCCACACATCTCTGTGTGTGTATGTTTGGCCTATCGTAATGTGTTGTCCTCGGATATATGCGTATATTCCTATCCGATGTGTGTACAAAGCATGACTGGTGTGCTATGTGGAGTTTGTGCACAGACATCTGAGACTGATAGATATGTATAGTCCACTGTTGTAGCCAGACATGGGCTTCATTTCTGTAAGTGTGGGAGCATGCCCAGTATGACGTTTCAGTACTTTGTTGTCAGACATGGGCTTCCTTTCTCTAAGTGTCGGAGCATGTCCAGTATGACATTTTGTATTGAATGTGTGAATCCATTCCAGGTAGGTTGTACTCCAGTGCAGGCATTTGTGTTCTACACCACAATAGGGGTTGGGAGGGTGGCCTAATGGTTAAGGTATTTGTCTTACAAACACAAGGTACAGGGTTTGAGTCTCAAAAGGGATAACTGGCTAGGCTTAAAATGGCTCGCAAGGGCAGTTAGCCTAGTACTAACCTATGAACCTATGAACCTACATCTAGTAACCTGTTTCTGCAGGATATCTGTAGATTGGTTGACAATATTGGGTCACAATGGGCAAAGGATAGTGGGATACTGTAGGTAATTGTGTCTGTGCTGCTTCTGCTACATGGTTTTGGTGTTAGCAGAGATATTCAGACATATGCACTGTTTTACACTGTGATGTTTTATGTTCATCAACTACTGACATGTATACGTATTTGCTTGCAGTAATTTCCTGGGGAACACAAGATGAATGCAGCTGTGTCCACTATTGTGGTCTGCAGCCTACATATTCTTGCACAATCGTGGCATTCTGAAGGGGGAGCTGCAGACACTTGCTAATGGGTCTGTGTAAATGGTTCAACACCTTGGTACAGTGGTGGCTGAGGATCCCATGCTTGTATATCTATTGACGTGACAGAATGGCCATATCCTGCTGCGGCCATACCTCACAGCTGTACAGATTCACACAGATTACCCAGAGGCAGGACTCATATTTCTGGTCATTACCCCTTCACATTGTGGTTTATGAGCAGGTTTGTAGCCCCCCATTCCTGTGGTTGCAGGTAGGGATAGTATGTGCACACATCTGCGTTTCAGACTTCACACACTCCATGGTGTCCCATGCTTCTACCCCCCCTGTTATTCTATCCTCTTCCGAAGATTATGCAAACAATATCTGATAAGTATCCCTATAGTTATCTCTTCATCCAAGCAATATTTAGGGGTTGATCCACAGTTCATGCAGTAGGACATGGTGGACATGCTACTGGGATTTGTCAACATGGCCTTGCATTTGTGTTCTGTGGACTGTGTTATGTCGTTATTTGGGAGTCCATGAGATAACATACATTGGTAGTACAGGTAAGACACAGGCCTTTGACAGAGGACTGTAGGGCATTTGGTAGTGATGCAGGCTATCTGTAGCAGGCCAGTGCATTGTGTCACTCCTACAGTCCAAGGCTGCAAGCCACTGTATTCCCCTGGGGTGACAAGGTAGGTGTGCAAGGTGTTAATGTCATTAGTTTCTGTTCTTATTGATCCATTGGTGTGGATGTTGGCAGGGTGTTGCTTACAGCTAGGGACACACCTGCATAGGACACCTCTCCAGCATGCTGTATTATGTGGCTATTCCCATACAGAGGTGGGGGTCATATTGTATTCATTCCCAACAGCAGGGATATGACCTGTGAGGTACCTGTGGCTGATGGTGGGGTGAGCTGAGTGCATGTGTGCTATGGAAGCTATTTGCAGCTGACTCACAGATATATGTTGGGCATTCCATTTATGTTGGCTTGTGCAGGGACATCAGCGGTTTCTCAGTACTTCATACCTGTGCCTTTTGTGGTCTGCCAGTGTTTGGCCAGATGACATCAGTATTCCATACTACACAGACAACTAATGTGCTGTTAACCTGTATGTACAATTATAAAGGTGTGTCCATTTGACAGTAACATTTTATACACTCTCTGTCTAGGATACTTCCACCTGTGTTCTGTTTGTAGGTCTGGGCCCACATTCATGCCATGTCCATCTTTCAGATGGTGACAGATATTACATCCGAACAATTAGTATGGATTACTGCTGATTTTGTCTTGCTGGGATGCATTGTGTTTGGCACTGCAGTTGTAAGAACCTGGCCCTTTCATCAACAGTACTAGCCACTGGCCACCGAGACCCAACCCTCCATGCTTACATGCTGACCACTTTCACACAATATACAACACACGACAACCTAACACACAGAGCCATGCATATTGTACACGTGCAACAACCTATCCTGCTAATTCCACTGTTATTATACTCACAGGTACATGTTACTACATTTCTACATAGGATTGTTGGGGGGGCACACCTGACAACTGTAAACATTTGCTATGACTGTACTGGTATTTCAGGTACTCCGTTGGCTTCCATTTCATTCTGTATTCTTACCTATCATGCAGACTAGAGGCATATCAGTGTGCTACAGTTCTTAGGTTTTATTGACCTACATTTCAGTTTCAGAATTCTTACCCTTTGGAACTAACATCCCACTGACTGATCTCTTGTAGTCTGTCTGTGTAGGTTTGGAGGGGGGCTGTTCTCCATAGCCATCAATCAGAGGCCTTGTCACAGCCTTTCTTTGTGATTGTCTACACCTGTTCTGCTGGCTGAGACTGTTGTTGGGTATGTGAGCCTCACTGACATGCATGTGTATGTCCTATGGACACACATATGGCCCACCACATGTCTTGCAGTGGGATTTGTCACCTTGTCTAGTACTGCCTACTATGTTGACACCAGTATTTGTTATGGATTTCATGCTGCTGATATAGGTGCCTACTATCTGTTGCCATCCCATTCAACCACCCAATTCCCTTGCATGTTCACATCCGTACCATAGATACAAGTAGCAGAATGTACTACTACATTCAGCAATTGATAGTGAGAGTGACTTACCTTGTGGCTGTGCCAGTATTGAGGATGGGGCTTGAGGGCTGACTATGTCAGATACACATAGTACACTCCCAATACATGGTTAAGTAGTGTCATGTTTGGCATCCCTTTTACTGTATGTGCATGTCAGAGAGAGGTGTTATTACCTGGGTTCCTGCCATGTCAGTGTATGTGCTATGCTTTGCCTCTTTATCAAGGCCTGGGCATGCCTCCTTCTGCCTACAGGGGCAGGCTCAGGTTGTTCCTCCTCCGAATCACTCTGTGCCTGTGCTGGCCTTGACAATGGTGGGGGGCTGTGTGGCCCTGCCCCATGCTGTTCCTGCTGCATCTGTTTCCGCAGGATCATATTGTGTAGCATGGGACATACAATGACAATTTAGGTACATGTAGCTGGTGAGTACTGCAAGGCTCCACTGGATATGTCCAGACACTGGAACCGTGACTTGAGCATCCCAAACACATGCTTTATTATGATTCTGGTCTGTGCATGTGCCTCATTATAGAGGTTTTGTTCGGGTGTGTGTGTCCATTTCTGATGGGTGTCATCAGCCACGGCTCCAGTGCGTAACCAGCATCCCCCACTCGGTGGCCATATGGGATGTCCCCATTGGCAAATCTCTGGTACAGCTGCTTCATATGGCAGATGTGGGCGTCGTGATAGCATCCGAGGCTGCCAGCATACACATTCAGTATAATGCCCTGGGCATCGCACATGACCTGGCAGTTAATGGAGGGGAAGCCCTTGCGGTTTATGTAGACTCTACCCCGCTCACCTTGTGGTGCTTTGATGTGTATGTGTGTGCAGTCTATAGCACCCACTATCTCAGGATATTCTGATATTTGGTGGAAGAGATGCATATTGCTGGTCACCGCTTCACGGGTGTTGAGGAAATATATGTGCTCACCGTAATGTGCTGACATGGCATCCAGGAACTGGTGGAGTACCCTGGATGCTGATGCCTGTGACATCCCCATGATATCCCTAGTTGGCCTTTGGAAGGTACCTGTGGCTAGTATTCTTAAGCCTACACATACCTTGGTATCCACTGGGATGGGTTCCCCTCTGTTGGTTCTGTGTGTGAGGCATGGCCGGCACAGCTCAACAGTTTGCTGTAGGAGGTCCCTGTCCACCTTATAGTGCTCCACTATCTCCAGCTCATGTAGCCCCTGGTAGATTACACTGGGTCTGTACACTCTTCTCCTTCTCCTCACTGTGGGTTGGTCATCAGCATTCTCATCCAAACCACCCTCAGCCTCTTCCACATGTTGATTTATGAGAGCAAAAGCAGCCACTATCATTTTGCTGCTTTTGATAGGTAAAATTTCCCCATTTGTGTACACCGGTGATGTAGAGTTTGTGGGGAAAAACAGAGGGAAAGGTGTTTGCATAGTTTATAGTAGTGTGCTGGGCTGGGCTGCTGCCTGTGCAATTGACTGATTCTGATACATTTCACCTGCTAGCTATGTTAGTTCTCCTTGATTACCTTCCTACTCCTGTTTTCCCTTCTCACTGCCTTCCTGTTTAAGCCCTGAGGCGCAACGTGCAAACCCATTGCTCAGGTGTGAATGGAGCTGCTATTTCCTGGTTTAATTTTTTTTTTTGGTTTAAAACCTGGTGCGCGGTGCTCACACCCGTTTAGGCAATGTAAACACTGCTAGGCAGTTTCAGACGCACCCCCTTCCTTAGCTCTGCTAAGCTAAGGGCAAACCCGAGGCACAGAGCTTACAGTATGCCTGACACACCCCTCTATGATGTCAGCTAACTCTTAGGCTTGCACCATGGTTTTCCTGCACCTACACGGTTTGGTGCTGGCTAGCAATGAGGGGAAATCAGTGATTCAGTACCATTCCCCCCATTTGCATAGAACTGCCTGCTAATGCCTAGTTATAAGTCTAACACTGAGCATTCCCCCTTAGCAACCACCTTGTTGTCTTCTACCTGCCATTGACTATAATGACCAAATTGTGATTTTGCCTAAAAAGCTTTTTTCAAGCTTTTATTTTTATTTTCGGGTCGATCCCATTTGCGCCCTGCGCTTAAACGGCCGAAATCGGCCCCAAAAAAAGTTATTTTTTGTTATTTTTAAACTATTTTCCATGCCAATGGCCATATATTTGGCCATTTACATGCCTTCCACATTATATACACCCTTTATTTGGAGCTGTCATGGCTCCATTTTGTAGTTTGCAGAAATGTACTCGGTTACTGGCGGAATACATTTCTGCAGGTTACACTAATCCTGCACGGACTGCTGCCTGCTTCCTGGATTGCTAATTCACCTCATTATCATGGTTTTCACCTGCAAATGGGGTAATTAGCATACAGGAGCTGTGTCTGTGCAGGAATAGTGCAGGAGCACTTGTGCACATCACGGGAGCTTGTTCCTGGATCTCTTGATGGCCATATTGCCTCGGACAGTTCTTGCACTATTCCTGCACACCATGCAAAGCTTGCTGAATCCTGGGGTTAGTGTAGAAAATCTAACTCTGATAACAACACAACATGATAGAATAATAAATCCCCAGATTAAGGTGAATCCAGTGAAGTGGGAAGCATCTGATCATTTGCCATATGAAGATACTTTGGAGACTTCAGTAGGAAACCAGTACAAAAGTTTAGTTAGAGTTGCACAGCAAGGGAAGCAACAGGAAACTGGGGTAACTCTGACATGGTCAATGTTATGAATGATAGGCTAGTGAAGTCCCATATGAAGGAGTAACAGATAACACAGGATCATCTGAAGAAAATATGGCACAGGAAGATATTCCGGAACTTTCTGTAGAATACCTGCAGGAAAAAAAATAACATAGAATGTGCCCTTAATTTAGGAGAAGATGATGTAAGGGAAGAGTTGCTTTATTTAATAGAGATGGATAGACATATTAAGATTAGTGAAAGAAATGGATTACAGAAAGTCAATAAGACCCAAAATGTTAGAAGTTTAATAAAACAAATGAACACAGTAATCAAGACTGTTCATAGAAATTCATGCACTATAACAGAAGCAAATAGCACATACAGTATTACTGTGCAACTAAATTAATAAAAGATAAAGTCTTACCAGAAAAAGAAAGAGCAGTAAGGGAAAGGAAGCAGCAAAATCAAATACCATTATGGAAGTAGCAAACAGAGAAAACTATAAAGCAATTAAGACTCGAAGTGTCGCTGTTAGAAGAGTACAGAGGAGGGAACATATAGATAGAAATACTCAGAAAGATAGACATGATAAAAGCAATGCACAGTATCAGAACAGACCAGGATTTATTGTACACTATTGCAAATAATAAACTAAAGACATCAGCACAGGCAGAGAAACTTAGAAGATATGCAGATAAGTATAAAGGAAAACTACAAAATAAGCAATTTATTGATGACCCCAAAAAGTTTTATAAATGATTGGGAAACAAGGAAAATGAAATAGAAACACCACCAAAAAAAGAAGAAATAGACACATTCTGGAGAAATATATGAATATCCTGTGATGCTGAATGTTTTGAAGAAACAAAAGAAAGAAGAAAAAGTTCAAATGTACAGGATATGAAATTGGATGAAGTAACTGCCAGAGGGATTGAAACAAAATTAAGAAAAGGTCCTAACTTGAAAACCCTAGACCCGGATGCAATACCTAATGTCTGGCTAAAAGTATTAACATCTTTACATGAAGATTTATTCATGAGTAAGAACTATTTATACCCGCATCCTGAACAGATGCCAACTTGGTTAACAACAGGAAAAATAATACTCTTGCTTCAGAACAAATCTGCAAGATACCCAACAAACTATAGACCAATAACTTGCCTTCTGAAGATGTACAAACTATACACTGAAATTGATGCTGACAGAGTTTATAGTCATTTAGAAGAAAACTCAATCATGGAAAAAAAGGGTAAGAAAGGAAAGTCATATGGAACAAAGGATCATTTGTTGTTAAATAAAGTCATAATGGAGAATTATAAAAAGGGGAAGAATCTAAGTATGTCATGGATAGGCTACAAAAAAGCATTTGATAGCATCCCACACTCATGGACAAAAGACTGCATACAAATGTGTAAGATACACTCTACATTGATCGATTACAATACATTGACTTTGTAGTTAAGACATGATAAAGGATAAATTATTAACCCAGGGAAAAAAATTCAAAGGGGGATATTCCAGAGTGACTCTTTGTCACCTCTGCTCTTTTGTCTTGCCCTTAAACCCAGTAAACTGTGTACTTAACAGATTAAGCTGATTATTTAACAGATTAGGTCATGGCTACAATTTGACTCCCAGAAAACAACAAAGTGTAAAGACTTCTCATCTTATTTTTGTGGATGATTTAAAACTGTATAGTTAATGAGACAGGGAACTGAAAGCACAACTGCAAGTGGTCAAAACTTTTTCAGATGATATAAGGATGTCACTTGGTCTTCATAAATGTGCAAAAGCAACCTTTAAAGCAGGAAAGCTGCAGCACCAGGAAAATATCAGTCTGGGGCAGGAATGTGATATAAAATAACTTGAGCAAGAGGGAGTGTATAAATATTTGGAAATTAATGAAGGATCAACAGTAAAACATGAACAAATGCTAATAAAACATAGTAAGGAATATTTTAGATAACTAAAATTAATACTGAAAACAGCCCTGACATCTAGGAATGAAGTCCAAGCTACAAAACCAATTTGATCTTCCTGTTCTTACTTACAGTTTTGGGTGATTGACTGACCCCAAAAGGTATTGGATCAGTTGAACAGGAAAGCAAGAAAAATGCTCACACTTATCAAATGATTTATAAAAATCAGTGTATATCAAGATTATATAGTCCCCATTCTGAAGATTAAGGTATAGATCTGCAATTGTAGGACTGCATACATATCTGCTGACCTCACAAGACCCAAAAATAGTGAAAGTTTTAAAACATGAGGAGAACAAGTCTAAAACGACTTCCCTGCTTAGTTTACCAGAAACATATCATTGTCAAGTGGGAATGGAAATCACACCAAAAATAGATAAAAATCAGCCAACAACTGAATGTGCTAAAATAAAAAAAAAGAAAGAATATAAGGTGAAGGATCAGATGAGAAGGCAATATATGTGGAAAATGCATGAATGTAGCTGCAAGTACAGAAAACTCCTGGAGCATGCTCATGTCAGTCTGGATCTGATGTAGGAATGGTTAAGGAGAGGTGAATTTAAACAAAAGACAAAATAATATTGGTGGCCCAGGATAGTGGACTTCATACGCATTGATTTACAAAAGTCCATTGAACATGTTGTAGGAACAGACAAATGCAGGTTTTGTAAAACAGAATTGGAAGCAGTCAAGCATCTTGTTGCTGGGTGTGATACACTAATGGCACAAGGTCTGTATACTAAAAGGCATAATAATGTGCCTAGACTGTTGCACTGGGGATTGTGCAAACATTATAATACTGAAATAGCTGAAGCACTGGAAACACGAGTCACAAGGCAGTATAGAAAATTATGAAGTTTATATCACATGGAATCACCCGTTACCAACAGTTCAAAAAATTGATGTGAGTAAACCAGATTTAGTAGTCCATGAAAAGAAGACAAAGGCTATCACTGATCATTGAAATTGCTACACCCAGTGATTGCAGTGTTTTACGTAAAGAGAGACACAAAGTCATAAAATACCAGGATTTGCAGGCAGAAATGAGGCCAACAGTCAGCAGCGGCCTTAGGTCAACTGGTGCCCTAGGCAAAAGGGCTCCATGGTGCCCCCAACACACCACCCGGTGCCCCCATCCTGGTCTACCTACACCAAATAAATGCTGAAAAAGCGTCCCTGCTATAGTGGCGCCCTAGGCGGCTGCCTAGTTGGCCTATGCCTAAGGCCGGCTATGTGGCCAGTGTGGAAGAAAGAAACACAGACAGTTCCAATAGTAGTAGGAGCAATGGGTCTCATAAAACAAATTTACAATTGTATTTAGATGTGTTACCGATACATGTAACTCCAAATGAATTGCAGAAGGAGTCAGTTCTGGGCACAATGCTGGTGCTGCAAAGAGCACTTTTGGCTGACGTCAAAGACTGAAGCAATACTAATTTCATGAACTTTAATCATACTTTGGCTAGGAATGGGGTCCATTCCCATCCTGGTATTAGAAACCAAAAAGTCTTGGAGAAATTAAACCACAAGATATCATATACATCATGTCTGGATGCCACACAGACAGTTCTCATTATTTCTGCATCTGGCACACATGTGACCCATGCCAACATTTTGCATAGCGTGACTTCCTACAGAATAATCTAGTTGACAGAATGCAATTGTTGGGTATATAGGTCAGCAAATACTGTTCCTATTGAAGCAGGCAGCAGGCCATATATAATGGTGTTCACTGCTGTGTGTTGCAGATAATGCTGGACATACACTGGATCCATGGGTGATGACCCCATCCAAAACCCTAGACCATGGCTGAAAAGACTTATTTCACTGCACGTTCAGGGTCACAAAATGTTGCCAGTTATACATTTGGAGTCCTAACGGAATGGTTCCACTGCTTGGATGTATTTAGTGGCAGACTGCAGTAAGCAGTTATGATCTGCAGCCTCGTATTTGTGGTGAGCACCATGCTACATAATATGGCACTAAGCAAGCAAATACAACAATATGGTAACATTGCTGTACTGCCTGATAGGCCTGTTGCAGCATTAGATGAGGAAGGACAGCACAGCTACAACTCATTACAGCAATGGCCAAGAGGCAGTATCTGGTGTATAACTGTGAGCTATGATACAGACAATAGAGACTGAAACTGATTCATACATTATCACACACAGGTTATGGGGCTTAATGCATTGACAGGCCACACTGTGCTTCAAACATTATTTAACTTTCACAGGTTAAAGGTGGGCAGGGCATACTCATCATCATAGGTGGGATGGAGCACAGTGACAGGTGACAGCAATAATGGGAGGTGGTTGTGGTAATTATTCAGGTGAGTATCAGGTGGGAGGAGTCAGAGATCACATCCTCCATGTCAAGGTGGAGTTGCTATATGTTCTGTGTTGGCTTACAGTTTTGGGGCTTGATACAGCCCACTGTAGGACTGCATAGTACTTTGGAAATGTGTATCCCATGCTGAAGGCCAATTTTTTTATAGCATCCATGGCCCGAACAATGGCAAGGATAGGTGCCATACTCCATTAGCCAACAGGAGACATTGAAGATGCAGGGCATGACCAGGAGAGGGTGGTTGTTGATGCAGATAACAAGTAGAACCTGTGGAATGTGATCAGCTACAACCATGAGTCCAAACATGTACAAGTAAGTTGGCCACTGTGGTCAGAGACAACAGTGATGTGGTCTCTGGAAAGAGTTAATGATCTCTGTTTTCTTGTTTACTATTTCCTGCCTGGAGCACAGCTCAATCACTGTCTTCTTGTTAAAACTGCAGAGAACTGTACTCATGTGCAGTCAGTGGGATGCTGGATAAATGATTTTGGACTGCCTATGTAGCAGAAAAAAAGTTCAGGAAGGTACATTTTTATGTTTGCATCTAAATCATCTAAATGTTTGTGACATTTTAAATTGATGTTTCTGCATTTTTCACTGTTGTTTTGCAGTTATTCCGTGTGCTCATTTAATCTGTTTGGCCAGGTGAACAGGCCATCTTTGACAGACTAGTGGTTAGTCTAAGTGAGTGTTGTACTAATTGCTGCATTTACTATTTAGCTTAGAGTTCATTGGCTTCATTCGATTTCCACTGGTTCTTTTGTTTACTTGTTTACTATTTACTGCCCTAAGTACAGCTCAGCCTATGTCTTTTTTGCTAAGGCTGCAGAGAGCTGTGCCCACATGCACTGCTAAGGGACTGGATACATGATCTTGGACTGCCTGTTTAATGTAAAAATGCTCAGGAAGGTATATTTTTATATTTTCACTAAAGTCATCTCACTGTTTGTGTCATTTTAAATGGATTTTCTGTACTTTTCCCTGTCCTTTTGCATTAATTTCCTGCCATCAGTTAATCTGTTTGGCTAGGTCTACAGGCTGGATTGGGCAGAGTAGTGGTTAATGTATGTGAGAATGGGATTAATTGCTGCATGTCTTAGGTAGCTGTGAGCATCTTAGCTTCAGGTTACTCTTGTTTTCCATTGTTTCTCCTTGTTTTTTTATTATTTATTGCACAGAGCTGTTCTGAGTGCAGCACCATAGTAGTTGTACTTTCATAGTGGCTAGTGAGTGCAAGTAAATTCTTTCTCCTACATACTACCAAAAGTGTCCTTTTATCAAACAACTGTAAGTTAGACACCCACTTCTGCTCTGTGTAAATAGCTTGTGCTTACATGAGCAACCTTCTGCTTAGCTGCACTTGTCTGCACAGCCCAAGTACTAGCTGTGCTTGACTGTGCAGAGTTGCGTTGAGCATGTCACCAGTCCAACAAGCTTTTTTTTTCCTGAATGCTCCATCCTGCCCTCTTTTATTCCCCTCACAAAGTCTCATCACATGGCAGTCCCAGTCATAATGGAGAAACAGCAGATTAACCCCATTCTATTGTCAGCCTTATAGCACTCGTTTTCCTTAGGGCATGTAAGAAATGCCACATGCTCACTGAAAAGAAGCTCCAACTCAACCCAAGGGACTCCAACTTTGAGGGGTGTAACTACTTAATTAAACTGGAGGTATCCCTCTCTCAGTCCATTTCATGTAGTGAGCATAACACTCTTACTCCCACCAATAGCTATGTAACATATTTAGACCATCAACACAAACCTGACGTACCCTGACGCCATTAAAACACCTCTACTCATGCTTCCTTGTACACCCAGGTCTAGGCATTAGCCAAAGGCCTGAGATTTACCTCCTACGTGCAACGTCACATCATCAGGTCTTAAGCAGCATATAGCACACTCAGACACACAGATGCTTCACTTATCAGGCTGTGCAAAGACAGGGTGATTGTTAGCTGCCTGTCTGATGCCAGAGTTCACAATGTCACTAGGAACCTCAAGTCCCTTCACCTCAGTTGCACTTATGACTTGGTTGTTTAGCAAATGAGAGTGAATAACGTCAGACACACACCTCCTTGTATCATATGCAGAGAGTGATATGATGAAACTCTCAGGTTAAGCATCCAAAATGGGCATGTAATTATTATTGTGTAGTAGCCTATCTTTAACAAGAATGATGCCACAATTCAAACAAAAGATAATTTACTTTAATTATTGGCTTAGCTATTGGTGTCATTCTAATGGATCCAATATATAGCAGCTTGGGAGAAGATGAATGACAACCCTGGCTGCTTTGCTAGGGATGGCCTGCACCTTTCTCCTTATTGCTTCTGCATATTGGCCAGGATGTTTTCTTCCCACACAGTGTACTTTTAGGCCAGGTAAGTCTCCTAAATTATCTGCATAGCAAATCAAAATTATACAAAGATAGCACTGCTCGATGCTAGAAGACCAAACCAGAAGTTACATTACTTACAGGCATTCCTAAGTCTTGAAAATGTTGATATCTGCATAGTTACTGAAATATGGTTTCAGAACAGAGACAGCACCTCCAGAGTGCATGGTTTTAATGCCTACCACTTGTTCAGACCTAATGCTGAAAAGTAAGTTGCATCTGAAGGGGGCATGCTCTTATTCCTAAGAAGCCAAATCACCTCCTGATTCTTACAATAGGACAGTGATCTTGAATATCTCCCTTTCCTTGCTGACTGTTGCATGTCTTCTCTCACACCGCTTGCCTTTTTCCAGTCTTTTCTGAATCTTCTTGACCAGATTATCTTCTGAATTTCTGCATATGTGCCTGAACCATGGTAATCTATTCTCTTTCACATTATCTGCAATTGGAGCTACTTTGTCATCTGCTCTGATGTCCTAATGTTTTCATCTGCCCCACAGTGTGCATTCTACTACCCATCTCAGGCACTCCACCTCTGCCTGAACTGCTCTGCCTTTACTGCTCAGGTTTCTGTACCACGCAGTAGTACTGGTCACACCACCTTACTTTTCAGCTTATTTGGCATTCTTCTGTCATGCACCACCCTTGACCCTCTGAGCCATTTGGCTGCAGCCCCTCTGATTCTAGTTTTGACCTCCTCATTCAAACTTCCCTTCTCCTCAACTACTCTTCCCAGATACATGAAGCTGTTAACATGTTCCAGTATTTTCTCTTCTATCTTAAATCTCAGCTTCTTTTGATTTCTCCAATTTGCTGCCATTACAACTGTCTTATCTGTATTCAGTTTCATCCCATGTGCCTTCAGTTTTGTATTCCATTCACCTGTCCTTTGCTGAAGTTCTTGTTCAGAATCTACCTGTAATGCCACATCATCTACATACAGCAACTTTGTTGATCTATCCTCTCTGATCTGTTTGCTGATGTAGTCCATCATCAGTACGAATAGCAGTGGGCTCAGAGCTGAACCCTGATACACACACCCATTCCCCTGGGAACCCCTCTGTGAATCCAAACACTGTTTGTACTTGAGTCATTGGGTCCTTGTACATAACCTGCACTAATTCTACCACTGCAGAACTTCCCAAAATCAGATTTCCCGGGACCTTGTCATATGCTAGTTGGACTATTTTCACATCTCTAGCTTCTCAGCTATCTATCTCACTGCAAAAAAAGTGCTCACTTCCCATCTTACTTTCTACTAGTCTGCCTATTCATTTATCAGTCACTCTATCCAGAACTTTCATGCAGTGTGACAGGAGTTTGATAACCTCTATACTGTCTCTGTGCTGCCCACAGTTGTGGATGTACTCTTTTCTCTTGTACACTTGCACTAGTGTGCTTATTATACAGACATCTGGGATATGTCTTTCTCTTCATACTGTTATGAGTACCCTTAGGAGCCATTTCACCCCTATCTCACCAAACCTTTTGATCATATCTGTTTTGACCTCATCTGAGCCTACTGCTTTCATCGACTTCAATTTCCTTACTGCTGTTCTGCTTCTTCTAGGGTGGGCTCCTACCCTTCTTTCATTGTATGCTGTGGCTGGTGCAGTGCATCTTTTGTGAGGTTTTCTTCATTCAAAAGCTGCTGGAAGTACTCCTTCTATCCTCCTCTGATGACCTGTGGACTGCTGATCAGGTTATTGCTGACATCCCTTATGAAGGATGTTTCACTGTCTTTTATACCTTTCTGTCTTTGCCTTGCGATCTCATAGCATTTCTTTGTGCCATCCACTAAGTTACTTTCCAGAAGATGGTAGAGTGCTAGTGATGCTTTTTTCTTTACTACACCTACTCCTCTCTTAGCCTATTTGTTAGCCAACCAGTATGTCTTCTTAGCCTGGTCTGTCTTTTCTATCTCCCACTATTTCCTCCACTCCTTTTTTTGATGACTTACTGGATTTCTGCATTCCACTATCAACTGTCCTTATGTACCTTATTTCCATACCTGGCTCAGCTGCATATCTGTTCTGTAGTCCTCACACATCCGGTTTTGAGGCGCTGCCATTCTTCTTCAGCTCAACCTATTCTGTCTTCTTCCTGAGGTGCTAAAGTCTTAAGTAATTCCTTGAACTGTTGTGCTATCTCTACAGTCAGCTTCCAGGTCTTCAGCCTAGTGTCTGTTGACATTAGAGCCTTCTCTGTCCACTGCTTGTAGCTGATTGTGACAACCACTGGTTTACGCTGGAGGCTGGCTGTTTCAATAGGGATGACTTTGCAATTGTTGATTCCACCTCAGTGCCCTTTCCTTACTGGGATTTGTCTACCTGAGTTGCATAATGGCTACTCTTGTATCAGATCTTGTGACTGTCTCTCTTGCTGAACCATGTGTTGGCCACCATTGAGCCATTTGCCAGACACAAGTCTAGAATGGCCTCCCCTTCTTTATTTCTGTTGCCCCCACCCATGTGGATCCAGGCAATCTTCATTTCCTGTTTTGTCTGTCCTGATATGTGCATTTGGGTCACCCATTATCAACACGTATTCATATTGCTCTGCTTTATCTAGTAGGCCCTGCAACTGCTATCTGAATGCACTCTTTTCCTCAGTATCACAACCTGCTTTAGGATATAGGCTGAGACTATGAACAGTATCCTATTCTTACTCTGGAGTCTGATTGCCATGAGTTTGTCACTAATTCTGATGACATCCCTCACTTTCTCACTGTCCTCTGAAGCCTCTCCCTCAACACAATTCCCACAGAATGTCTATTCTGTCCTCCTCCTGAGTATTAGACTATGGATCCCAAGCTGAGTGGCTTTGTTGCACTGCCTAGCTTCCTCATTACCATCATGTTATCTACTTCCAAGCTGCATTTTTTCAGTGAATCTATATTCAGTGTAGCAATAATTAGTTTGGCAGGGTGATTGGTTTTACATCCAGCTTTTGCTCAACAGAGCTATGCCAGGTAACCCAAACTGGGGCAACTAGACACTGACCACCCCGTAGCTTATTGACCCAGGGTTGGGCTTTATAGTGGGTACATGCTGGCCAGTAGGTGCACATACACCGCTCCCACCATTAGCAGACATACCTGAAAATGGGAAGCTACATCAAGCTGTTTCACAAACGTAGATCACATGTAGGAAGGCAGTAGGATGTAGTAAAATGAAGCAAACTGATTATTTTTTATTAAGGAGTCACGTTTTAGTCTACCCAAGTCAGAACGTCTTTGCTCTGCCATGGCCAAAGTTCAGATGTACAGTCACTGAAGGAGAGCTTCGTCTTATACTGTAATCAACAACAAACATATGCAGAGAAATCCAAAGTGTGCACTCTGCTTCTGTGCCAGGGGACTGCCTATTATCTGCAGTGAAGAACTTCACAAGGAAACTTGTAACACACACTTCAACAGCAGTTCCTAGTAATTATATTCACACCAAAATTTAAATAGGTCAAATCATCACTTAGAAGGTGACTTCTGCTCTGGTAATAAATTCACATTTGTGGTAATTCTGAGTTGACATCTGCCATTTTCATTCTCAATAAAAAAGGACAGTCCTCCAGTCTTCTGTCATTTAATTCAGAATTTAAGTTACAGACATGTGAAACGTGAAATAATTCTCTAACGAAAGCAGTCTGTGAACTTTTGTGGGTGTGCACATTGTGTTTTGCTTTGTGGATAATTTATCTACCTGTGTCCCTGAATCTCTGAATAGTGAAGTATCTTTCTGCATGAAATTGACCATGCAGTACTTAAATGAAAGCTTGTTGAATAGCAGTTGCTTATCATTGCTGAGTTTTGATTGGAAGAAGTTAAATGTGACCATTCATAAATCTCATTTGTCACAGTTTGCTGAAGGTACGTGACTTTTAAAGTGCACCTGCCATAGTGAGTGCAACCTGGCAGTAATAAACATCAGAAAACAGAACAAGTAACAGGAGCAAGCTGGACCCTTCTGGCTCACCTTCTGCTAGTGCTGCCTGTCCAGAAAATGAATTTCCACTTTTCAGTCTCAGTATTTTATTTTTAGCGTTGAAAGAGTGTACATTAATAAGCAACCACTTACTTCACTTTTGCTTAATAGCAAAAAGTAATATAGAACTCTGTCAGAAACATTCATGAAGTCTTTAGTCCACAATAGTTGATATGTATTCAAGGATTTATTTATATTTATGAAATGAATAATTCAATAATCTGCTTATCTTTGTCAGTCCCTGCTTTTTATCCTTGATGTACTTATCTATTTCTCCAGGTATGTTTCACTTCAAAATACTTTTTTAAACACCTTTATTGAATTATCACTTGTGATATAGGTAAATTTACATTTATACAAAAGTAATCAAACTATATATTAAATTAACATAAACAAACATTATACTTCACCCATATTGCGATATATCAGAAAACCTAAGCAACATTACATACATTATTCATTTCCTGTCCCTTTTTTAAACAAGAAACATCTTTATTAAACCATCATTTTTGACATAAGCAATCATAAATTTATATAAATGAAAATGAACCACACTGACACAATCTTAGTTGCAAGCATTTTACATCACAAACCATACTGTCACATTCCCAGTTGCAAACATTATATATCACTTATAATTTACCCAATCATTTTCAGTCAAACATTACATAGCTCATTTAATGTCCACCTTCTTTTAAATCTCATTGCTCCCCTATTGGTGCTGTTCCCACAATTCCCATTTTTTTTTCTCTGTAGTTTGCTCCTACCCTTCTCTAAAGATCTCAGTTCCAGTTGTTTTATCTCTGTTACTATATTGTTTAAGTTTTGAGTTCCATTTTCTAGTAATTGCTTTTTTTGGCAGCCACCATTATTAGACACAGCAAGGCCTTACCATGTCTAGACAATTCCAGTTCTGTATCATCTCCCTCATCACACCAGTCTACCCACCCAGCATCTCTGACAGTGCATCCCGCTGGGAATCCTTACCCCCTAACCCACTGCACTCTCAGAAAATGTGTTCCCATATACCTCTTGTGACATTTTATATTTATCAAATTGGTCTATATTGAATAGCAACATTTTCATTTTTCTCTAGCTTAGAACTGCATCCAGATTTTTCCATTTGTCTAGTATTATGCAGTTTTTAGTAACAGGTGAAAGCAAAAGTGAGAGACGGCAATTTGTCTTGCATTTTGTAATATTAATATAATTCTTATCTTGGCATATAGATATAGGTATTTTACTTACTGGTCGGACAACCCACTGAGGTTTTTATACAATAATTACTGTACAGTATGTGAGGTAAATAGAATGGGCTTTGCAATAATTTTACAAGTGTTATAGCAATCTCCTATAGAATTAAGCATATTATATGGAGATTTTTTTTCTTTCATTTGCATAAATAAATCATACATTTAATTTGCACCATTCTGGTTACCAAGTTGCAATCAGTTCTACTCTAGACGTTTTTATTTTTGTCGGCATAATTTCTCCAAACCAGTGCCTCCTCTACTGTCATGTAATCAGCCTATTTCTTTGTCCTTTGAGGGTGAGAACCAGACTAATTCCTAGGACAGGAGAGTGCCTTATCAGCCTGTTCATTCCCCTGGAGGTGAGTGCTAGATATTAGGGAACAGTCCAATGTGTGAGTCATGTGGGATCCCCTCCTTACTCAGGCCCAATGATAACAATTACTTATAGTATGCAGTGGTAACTGAAATGCAAGAATCATAAGTGAGAATCACACTACACATGCCTACATGAGCTGCCCCTCACAATAACATTCATTGCATGTTAATTATTGACAATTTATTCAGTTAGAAAACCGACATAATAAAAAGAAGTGCACTGAGAAACATTTTATCAAGAATTATACACTTCTCAACTAGCATGATTTAAAAACAGCACCATCATTTTTACACTCATTGTTTTCCCTTGTTCCTCCAACATTTAAACATTTTCTTCATAAAGTTAAATCAGTGAGGGTGCATATATTATTACTGAGCAAGATATTGAGGCAAAGAAATTAGGGGCAGCTGAGAACTACAGCTGGCAGAACAAAACATCTCTTGACTTCTCCCAAAGGACTAACTTTAAGTCTAATAGTGTGTCTTCAAGTTATGCTCACTCCTATTATTGCATGTATTATTTTCCAAAAAAACTGTAGCCCCTAGCCCCATCCCCAAACCTCATTGTGTCCTTAACAGAGTAAAAGAGCTAACAGCTGACAACTTACACAGGGCATTGTGGAAAATGCAAACTGGGTAATCTCTGTGGCCATTAAAAATGATAATAATAAAAGACATTACTGGCAGGATTTAATGCAATTTATAGAAAAAGATAGTGTGGCTTGATGAAAATATACTAAAATGAACTTATGCTTTCAATAACTTGATGCTACAGCTTGAATGTAACAGAATAAAAAAGAAAAAAAGCAGGACAGGAGAAGTAGCAGCTATTTTTCTGTAAAACTGGTATAACAACGGTATAAATAAGGACCTCCTTCCTCCAAGCTGCTCTCCCACATAAGTCAAGTTTTTACATTGCCTCTGCGGCAAATAAAAAAATAGCCTAAAGGCAGAAAGCAAAAAGAAAGTAATGAACTTTCAATCTGTCACTTGTGTCACATGTAAAGAGGTATGAAATATACTGTTTTCTAATTTTCTTACAGCAAAATGATGCATCCAAAGTACTGTCGTAGGAGTAGCAAATTCTAATATACATCGTCCATTACAGTATGAGAGAAACCAGGTTAACTATATAACCGTTGCTGATGTCGATCTTGAACTGAGAAGCCAACAGCTGGCTTAGTTTCACATTTCTGTTAAACAGGGACATGATTTAATTACACTTATTTTTAAATTTCCTTAGTAAACCCGATGCATTTAGTATGTTTGCCATCAATGTGATATCCCTAAATGATATATGATATAGGATTAAGGCTTTTAGATTCTTATCAAATATCAGAATGTTTTACTCACCCATTTTACTTTTTAAAATCATCCTCTTGCATCTTGGTGTTCTCTTACTTTATAAAGTATACCTTAAAGTAGTTACATTTTGACAAGAGGGATAAAATGCAGATCTTGGTGGGGTAAATAAGTGTCTCTGTCATATTATTACTATTACTATTGGAAAATGATTGTGCGACAGTACAGTCTAGAACAGGGCTGTCCAACCTTTTTGGCTCAGGGGCCATTTGCTATACTTGGAAAGGTTTTGGGGGGTCACATTACCATGTCCAACATGTATCTGTCTATTCAAAACAGTTAATTGTAGGACATACCAAAGGACAGATAACATGCTTTGGTGGGCTGGACTGTGGCCCTAGGGCACATGTCGGACACTCCTGATCTAGAATATTATCAGATTAACTATATTTGAGTAACAACACATTTCTCAGATTTCCCTCCATTTATTAACAATTTTTAGCTAAAGACACGTGCTTGTATCACATTGTTTCGCATCCTGCACCATACTCTAAAAATGTTTCAGATCCCTTTTTCCAATGTGTGTGTGTGTGTGTGTGTGTGTGTGTGTGTGTGTGTGTGTGACACACGCGCCTTATTTTTAAATCATCATTTCATTGAACAACAATATGCACAAAGGCAAGTTCAAGACTGCCTACAGTTACAGATGATAAACATATAATGTAAGCTAAAGGTATAGTAAAAGAAACAAACAGCAAGAGGGAGTGCTACAGGTACTAAAGGAGGCAATAAAGCCTGCTACTACAAAATCATATATTAGTAAGGGGAAGCAATTTTCTAATTGGTGTCTAACCAATAAACAGGGGCCCATCAGGGATTTTGTACCACTGGAACTCAAATATTTGTGTGAGTTCCTTTCTTCTGGCCTCTCTTATTCCTCTATAACTGTTCATCTTGCAGCATTTCAACATGTCATCCTATGTATCCTGCTCTTTCTTATCTGTTTATGGTAAAATAGTTTCTGAAAGGAGTTTTACACCTGAGACCTCCTTGTAAACAGGTCACTACTCCTTGGGATCTCAACCTTCTGCTGGAGAAGTTGGCTATGTCAGCTTCTGAACCTGTTCATCAGGCTGATTTAATGTTTTTGACTTGGAAAACTATTTTCATCATTGCTCTGATATCTGCAAGAATTAAATCTGGGTTGCAAGCTCTCATGGTGAGTGAACCTTATCTCATTTTCCACAGAGATAGGGGCACATTATGCACAAATGCCTCCTTCATGTCCAGAGTGGTTTCTGAGTTTACTTAGAATCAAGCCATCAATCTCCAAGTTTTCTATTCAGATACCAAAAACAAGGAGAAAAAAATGCATACTCTGGACATGCATAGGCAGCTTGGGTACTATTTTGACAGAACTAAGTTCTATAGGAAAGCTAATCAGCTACGTATTTTTTATCAAGGGACAAAAAATGGACATTGTGTGGCTAAACAGTCAATTTATACAGGTGGTTTCCCTCTGCTGTTGCTCTTTGTTATTCTAACCATAACAAAACCATTTCAAGCAGTATCATGGTACATTCTACCAGAGCCTTATCTTCTTTGATGGCATACTGGACAGATGTACTCTAGAGGCATTTTAGAGGCACCTACATGGCCCTCCATACATAGTTTTACAATTCACTACAAACTGGATTCATTTTCTAGGTCCAGAGCTAGAGTTGCTACAATCCTTCTCCAGGGGCCCTGAGATCTATATCTGTCATCCTTCCAAGATAGATAGGCTTTGGTAAACAACTCATATAACGTAAAGGCTACAGCACCAGTAGCAGTAGAAATGATGAACATAGTATAGTTGTGTCAGTTGCTCTTATTTATAATGGTAGGTGTTCAAATTCTTCACTGCTGCATTAGCAGCACCCACCCTCCATCTCCCTTTCTGTTGTATAATTTTGTTGTGGAGATAAAAAGTATTCTTTGTCTGTTTTCTGTTTTACATTTTTTCCTTGTTATTAATGTTATAGTGGTTCAGGATTGTTAGGGTCTTCTCTCTCTCTCACTCTCTCTCTCTGATCTACTTTGGAAGCTCGGACTTTCAAAACTTTGAACTTCATATAGTAGAGACTATAACAGTGAAGTTTTGAAAGTTCAGAACTTCAATAAAAAATAAATAAAAACAATTTTTAGTTTTTTTTACATTTATGCAGGGGGTCAACCCCCCCCTGTACACCCCACACCCCCTACTAATTAAATATACCAACTCCAAGATCGCAAAATATGCAACACTGTATAATATTATTAGTTTACAAAGATATTTGGAGTTAAATATCACTCCGAAAGGACTAAGGGCTTATAAGAATCCGTCTACACCCTTTGATGAAAAAAATGTAGAAGATGTGTAGTTTGCCAAAAGATGGGCGATGGCAGCACATCGTTGTACAACAGAATGGGTGGCTATTCTAGTTGAAAGATTTGATAAAACAAAAACAGATCAAAAATGACATTGTGAATTTGTGCTCAAACCTTTGTAATTCTTTGACGGTTCCTAGGTTTGAGGGTGTGTTAAAAGATCTTAATGAGAAAGTATTGAGTAAAAGGGAAATTTTGATTGACAGAAAAATACGCAAATTAGAGAGAGATCTTAGAGACTATGCTAATGAGACTGCGTTTTCCAATAAAAATCATCAGAAAACCATGGGCGGGTCTTTTGGCAAAAAAGTAATGAAGAAAAAACATGGTGTCTTGTTTGCCTCGTCGGAAGCGACTGAAGCTTCAGGAGAATGGTCGGATGAAAATGTAGATTTTCCTTCACTTCCCCCAGCCCAAAGAAGTGAATATATGCACGCACATTTTCATAATAGACCCAATACAAGTGAGAGAGGTCGGAAAAGGGGACAAACAGATACGACGTGGGGAAAACAACAACAACAGAATCAACAGGGGAAAAGAAAGAGTTGGTATTAATTTTTCTAAGACTGATAATATTAATTATGAGTTAGATGAATATGTTTATAATCTAACAGGTTGCCATTTTTCTGACATCGAAATGGCAGTATTAAACTGTGGCATTAAGTTTGTTCCAACTGTTATATCTAATATGCATTCCTTTAAAATAGATGTTTTTAAATTAGTAAGGAAATTACATCTATTATGTTTCTTTTCAAAGTGTAAAGAGAATAATGCAGAAGTAATGAATTCTTCTGAAATGAATATTTCTTTAAATGAAACAACATCTATGGAATTTTTTTCTTGTGATTCTTCCTTTGAAAAAAATGATGAAATTATAAATGCATATTGTGTACTGCTGACTGAAAAAATTAGTAGTAGAAGTAATTATATACCTCCTTTTACTAATGAAACAGTGAAACATTTTTCTAGTGTAGTAAATTATTCCATACAAGATATTTTTAAACAAAAGAAAAATGTTTCATTTAATTTGACTAAAAGTGAATGGGAGGCACTGAAAGTTATGAGAGATAGAAATGATATTATATTCAAGCCTTCAGATAAAGGTAATAAATTAGTCATAATGACTATAGATCAGTATTACAAGATGTGCATGGATAATTTAAACAATGATGAAGTTTATAGAACAACTAAATAGAAGGAATATGAAACAGCTTTGTTAGCTTATAATGAATTGATATATAAGGGATACAGGCTGGGGTACTTCACTAAGAAAGATATAGAGAAGAAACTTTCTATAGATAAATGCACAATGGCTAAATTTTATTGCCTTCCGAAGTTACATAAAAATAAATATAACCCTCCAGGTCATCCAGTAGTGTCTGCAAGTAATTATTTTCTTCACAACATGGGAATTGTGTTACATGAACAACTGTTGCCTAAGGTTGTGAAGTTACCTTCCTATATTAGAGACACTTTTGACTTCCTGGAAAAAGTCAGTAAAATTCAGTGGAATGAAAAAAGGTATTGGATAGTATTAGATGTTAAAAACTTATACATGAATATTACACATGAATTAGGTGTGGAAGCTCTCAAGTTCCATCTGGGAGATACTCCATTAACTTATTATATAATTGATTTAGTACAGTTTTGTCTTAAAAATAATTATTTTGAATTTAATGATACTTTATATCAGCAAATAAAGGGAACTGCGATGGGAGCAGTGTTTGCTCCAGTATATGCAAATTTATTTATGGGTTATTTTGAAATTTAATTTTTGTATAGGATGTGTTTCTTTAGAAATTATGTGGTAGAGTACTACCGCTACATAGATGATCTTATTTTTTTGTGTGAAGGTGGTAGTTTGAATGCACATAATTTCATTCAGGAATTAGATTACAATAATTTTGGTATAAGATTTGATGGAGTCCAGTGTGGAGAAAAAGTGACATTCCTGGACCTGAATTTAGAAGTAAAAAATAATAAAGTGGTGACTTCAGTCCATTATAAATTTGAGGGAGTAAACAATTTTATATATGGGACTAGTTGCCATCCACCACATTTAATATCAGCACTTCCTTATAATGAATTATTGCGAATTTCAAGGCTGACTAGTGATATAAAACAAAAAGAAAGGGAAATTGAGCAAATTTGTAATAAATTTATAAAAAAAGGTTATAGTATAGAAAGTGTAGAACAAGCCAAAAAGAATCTTAGTTTAAAAATTTCAACTAATAGATTGGTTGAGTATAGAGGTAGACCAGATAAAAATATAAATGATGAGCAAGTAGAAAAAATATTTTTTGTGACAACATATGGAATACATACAGAGGAATTGGTTAAAATAGTTATGTTTTATTGGAAATATTTGACCCAAGATCCCCTTTTGGGAGAATTATTACCTCAAAGACCTATGGTGTCATATAAGCGTGGAAAAAGTATTAAGGATATGTTAGTTCATGCTAACTTTATTTTTCCAGTCGCAAGATTGACTAAATGTATATTAAATTCTGGTTTTAAAGCATGTGGACATTGTAGTATTTGCAGCCACACAGTAAGCTCTTTTGATAGAATAAATGGAAAGAAATTCGATGTGAATGGTAGTTTTAGCTGTATAACAGAAGGAATTGTTTATGTGCTTAGATGTCAGTGCAATTTATTTTATATAGGAGAATCTAAACGAAATCTTCGTGTTAGATTTTTAGAACACTTGAGAAATATTAGAAATGAAAAAGTGGAAAGCCCATTGGGCTTACATTTTAAAACATATCACAATAGTGATGGAAGTAAATTAATAGGCACAGTTTTGGAAAAAGTGAATTGTGAAAAAGGTGCATGCTTACAAAACAAATTGCAATGGAAAAAAGCACTTTTTATTCTAAAATTTGATACTCTATACCCAAAGGGGTTAAATAGAGAGCTTAATTGGAAATGGTTGTTATAATTAATTGTTTTTTAATTGTTTAATTGTTTTATTAGTATCGTTTTTACTATATAAAAAGAAATGAGAATTGATATTGTTATACTCTGTCAAAGGCATATGCCGAGGCGCTGGAGAAGTCTATTTTCAGTATTTTGAAAATAAATTCTTTGGATTTACTGGTTGAGTCATTCCTTGTATATCAGCTTCTTGTGTGGTGAATTATAAAAAGTATTTTTGTCTGTTTTCTGTTTTACATTTTTTTCCTTGTTATTAATGTTATAGTGGTTCAGGATTGTTAGGGTCTTCTCTCTCTCTCACTCTCTCTCTCTGATCTACTTTGGAAGCTCGGACTTTCAAAACTTTGAACTTCATATGGTAGAGACCATGACAATGAAGTTTTGAAAGTTCAGAACGTCAATAAAAAAAAATAAAAACACATTTTTGTTTTTTTTTTTTTTACATTTATACAGGGGGTCAAACCCCCTGCACACCCCACACCCCCTACTAATTAAATATACCAAGTCCGAGATCGCACTACAGTGAAGAGAATGGCAAATTTCCCACAATGCTCTTTATAGCGATCTCCATTTAAACTGTTTGAAGTTTCAAAACTTTGGTCTTATGGTCTCGACCATATGAAGTTCAAAATTTTGAAACTTTGAACTTCCAAAGTATACACACACACACACACACACACACACACACACACACACACACACACACACACACACACACACACACACACACACACACACACACACACACTATATATATATATATATATATATATATATATATAGGTAAGAAAGGCCTGAAGAAATCTTCATTATAACTGATGATTTCTTTCCTTGGAGATGGCCAATCAGCAGTGAGAATTCTGGAAAGAGGGGAGCCAGAGCTTTGTGAAGCTGGCCAGTTGTTGTTTCCTAGGCAGTAAAACAACCCATATTGCCTAAAGGCTACTGTTATAATTAAGTGCGACTTACACAACTATCCTTTCAGTTCCATCATATGACTAACTGATGGATGCAGCCATATCCATATGTATTTGGGAAGGTCTTTGCACAGTGGAATGGATCCATGGGAGTTATTACCCAATAACTGGATAGTTTCTTATGCAACAGGGAAAATCTCTATTTTACATATTTTCACTTGTGGGCCTGATATGTCATAGAGCTGTCGTAACATTCTGTCCACTGTAGGGATGTTTCCTCAACACTTCCCAACTTGATGTAGTGATGTTCTCCCTTAAATGACATGCTAATACATCTGCTGTCAATTGAAACAATGAAGGGGCTGGGGCTCCCCCACCTGGTAGCTTTTGCCAAAAGAAAGGCAGAAGATAAGGTGAACCTTGCCAAAACTTTTGCTGGGGGAAATAAGTACCTTAATATCTTCCCTGAAAGGAGAGAACCAAAACTTTCTAGGGTAGCCCAGAAGAAGGGACAACTAACTGAATTAAGACTTTTTTGAAGCTGGCAATTACTGCCATTGCATGCATATCAGAAATCTCTGGAGAGGATTATCTGGACAAAACCATTGGGTAAGTAAGCTATAGAAAGTATCATGGGGAGCATGCATCTGAATTTGAGTGAAACAATCTTCCTCAATTGCAGTTAGCACCAAAACTTAATCTACATAAGCCTGTAGATCTCTTTTATGCCAGTCATCCACAAAAGCAGAATCTTCTCCCTAATTCCACGTCCCTGGAATTTTACAGTCCCTGTGTTCAAATCTAACAACATATACATGCCCCTCTTTATCCAGTTGAGCCATGAGGCCTTCATACCCATGAATATGTATTTCCTATTGTCCAAAATGGTACCTGAGATGGGCAAAACCTTTACTTACATGACATCACAATACAAGCAACTTCAAATAAGCCTGTTTTTTCAGGTTTTGAGCTCCATTTCTCACTTAATGTTAAGGCTTTGAGTAAGAACCATCCCTCTGGAGTGTGACAACAAATTCTGCAATACACTCCAACTCAATTTGTACCTCCTTGGTGAAGTAATCAGGTTTTAGAACCAAGTTCTGGTCTTTTGCATGATCAGACGTATTTGATATTTTGCAAGGCAAAACGAAACACAGACAAGATGCAAGTGTCTCAGAAAACACAAGATCCTTGACAAAGCTATCATTTTTACAATTGACTTTTATGCATAGATAGAGAAATACAAGCTCTCCTACTCTTTGAAGTTGCATTGAGTATCATTTTGCTCTTTAACAGTGGACAAGGTTAAATAGTAAAACCTTAAAAAACAAAGTCAGTTAGCTTCAAGACAAGCAATGTAACACAATAAAAGGATCATGGAGAACTACCTCAAGTACTACAGCGACTGTTGGATCTTTGTATGAAAGGTGAATCCTTGATAATGCTATGTCTGACAGGCCATAAATCATAAGTGTTAACCATATGAATTGCCAAATGAGAGATTTAAATATCAGTGCCCCTCCCTAAAAGTTTTAACTGTGTGGGTGTTATAGAGGCTTACCCTTTGGATGATACCTGGAAGCATTATCATATGGCCCTCATTTCCCCTTCCTTTAATTAAGATGTCTTGAGCTATGTGAATCATTACTGGAATATAAACTTCTAACCTAGCGGGTAGAAGAATTCTTAAAATCATAGGATTTAAGAAAGTGGTCTGTAAATACCTGGATGAAGGTGAGATTTACCTGTTTTAGGAAATACAGGAATATTAAGATTGAATGAAATTGTTCAAATTCCCATTTGACCTAGTCTTGCTAAAGTGATGAGAAGTAATACATACAAATGACTCCCATATATGCAACAAAGCCCAGAAGGTTTAGGATTTTTGCATGGAAGGGTCTGCATAGGTAGAGAATTTTTCCTCGGTTAGATAGTAAATGCTGAAAGTGTGATGGGAAACAGAGAGAGAGAGAGATAATTGGGAACGTTTTTTTTTTTTTCTTTTCTTCTTCTGTGTTTATACACTTGTTACTGATAAAAGTATGATGATTTAATAAAGATGTTTGAAAAATGAGATGTGATGCGAGGGGACAGTGGCTCAGTCTTGCTTAAACATTTTGCACAAGTCCCCATCAGCAGCTGGGGCTGTGCCCCTGTTTAACTAATTATAACCCAAGGTACCTTTTCCAGTGCAACCTCATCTTTCAATTCATGGGCCATCACTTGGGACAGATTAGATAGACAAAATCTGTTCAGAAAAGATACCTTAAAAGTTTTATGCTGCATTAAGGACATCACAACATCTAATTTGTGGTTATTATACTGCTGACTCCATGGCTGTCTATCACTGCTTGTGGAAATGGTTTCTTTTCCTGTGTCTCTGTCAGTAGGCCATACCTCTAGCTGATTTATTTCTCCTTTAGCCAACAGTGCTAATCCAGTACACTCAGACTAACAGTACTGTATTCAGCTCCTTTTACAGCTCTTTTAGTTTGACCAAGGCATCTTTGGGGTACACAGGAAAAATCTAGACTTATTTTGTTTAACCAGATGCACTAGAGTCCTCAGGTTTAGCCATTTTTGCCTTCTACTTCTCTGAATATTCTTTACCAAAATGCTCTGCAATAAACTTGATACTTGCTTAAGAGTCTTCCAAATTTGAATGTCCTGTATACATTACCGCTTTTGGAATATTTCTTCCGCTGTTGTAATTAAAGACCCCAAACTGGCTGCTACTGAAATGTTGGCAATCAAAATGCTGAGTGCAGAAAAAAAAAAAGAAGACTAAAAACACAGGAGAAGAGCAAATCTCGAAAATCACTCCTCCTTAAGACATCTTTTTGCCTCTGCACCCCCCATGTGGGACCCAACCCCCCCCCCCACATCCCCTGAACCATACCTCGTAGAAAAGGGAATTTTGTGAGAAATGGCATATTGGACTTACAAATCTTTTGGCCATTCAGTCTCCATATTTACTTAGCAGTTATTTTGCTTGTAAGATCAGCCTGCAAGACTTAATATTTGTGTATGACAAAAGAACAAATACAGAAAGAGGTGGTAAACAGTGCTAAATATAACATGTAAACAGAGGAACGCCTTAATTATTCATCTCCTTTTATCATCTGAGATATCTAAACAGAATATATAATTAAATACTCTGCAAGACACTTCTTTGAAAATGACTTGTAACAGCAAATATTTAAAGGTCTGCTCATCTTTCATCGGAGAAACAAGCTCCTGATCACCTTCATGTTGTTTGAAAAGATTCCTCAGTTAACAAATGAAAATTGCAGCAGAATTTCCTTTAAATACAGAAATGTGGTGCAAAATTAAACAAATTTGCTGTCACTTAATATAGATGAACCAAAAACCAACGGGAACCCACAGGATAAACGCCCCTTCACTCGCCAATAAATGATAAAAAATCCAGACAAATCCTCTAGCTGAAGGGACAACCAAAATGACATATACTATAAAATATAATCAAGTAACTGAAAGACCGATTTAATAAAAACAAATACAGTATTTATTCAAACGAGGTAAGCGCTTTCCCAAACTTGCTTCATCAGACCTTTAACAGAACCACAAAAAATAAGGTCTATAAATATTAATTCACTGTTCAAATTCTCCAATCAACTATGACATGTAATAAAAATGTCACAGCCCACATTTAAAGGCACATCATATATCATAAAGCATCATACACAATATAAAAGCATAAATTAACAAATATAAAACAAAACAATACACTTTATAAAACATTTCCACCTAACTGTGTATGCCATATTAATAACACCTTATTACCTATCTAAAAAAATATATATAAATTATAATATATACCAACTATAAACATATTAAAAATCATTTCTTCATTTAGGTACCCTCCTTTTCTTAAGTAAGGGCTTGATGGAAGCACGTTCAAATTCTCCAATCAACCTTTCTACGTATACTCTGCTAAATATACCCTGATATAGGTGGTATAGTTGGTGAGAATCCCTCATTCTGCTTTAGGAATACAAGAAATTTAAAGAGATTGCTTTGTAGTAGGAATGATTATTCTTGTGACTCTGTGGAGGTTGGTATAACATTACCATAACATTACCATGTGGTAAGTGTAATTTTTGTGGCTTCATTAATAGGAGTGAAGCTTTTAAACATCCTGACCTTGGGAGGCGTTTTGTGTTCAAGGTCAATGCTGAGTGTGGTACTTTGAATGTGGTATATTTAGCAGAGTGTACACTTTGTGCGTCCTTCTATGTAGGTAAGACAAATAGGTCTTTGAGAGACCGTATGAGGGAACATCTTTATTGTATACGTAGAAAGGTTGAACACAACGCTTTATCTAAGCATGTTATTAAGCATGGCCAAGAGCATACTTTTACCTTTAGAGTCATTGATGTTATTAAGTCCACCATTAGATGTGGGGATGTTAATAACCACACTGAGTATAGGGAGAATAATTGGATGATTTTGCTTAGAGCTGACAGAGGGAGTGGACTTAATGAACGAGCTTCCATCAAGCCCTTACTTAAGAAAAGGAGGGTACCTAAATGAAGAAATTATTTTTAATATGTTTATAGTTGGTATATATTATAATTTATATATATTTTTTTAGATAGGTAATAAGGTGTTATTAATATGGTGTACACAGTTAGGTGGAAATGTTTTATAAAGTGTATTGTTTTGTTTTATTTTTGTTAATTTACGCTTTTATATTGTGTATGATGCTTTGTGATATATAATGTGCCTTTAAATGTGGGCTGTGACATTTTTATTACATGTCATAGTTAATTGGAGAATTTGAACTGTGAATTAATATTTATAGACCTTATTTTTTGTGGTTCTGTTAAAGGTCTGATGAAGCAAGTTTGTGAAAGCGCTTACCTCGTTTGAATAAATACTGTATTTGTTTTTATTAAATTGGTCTTTCAGTTACTTGATTATATTTTATAGTATATGTCATTTTGGTCGTCCCTTCAGCCAGGGGATTTGTCTGGATTTTTTATCATTTATTGGCGAGTGAAGGGGCGATTATCCTGTGTGTTCCCGTTGGTTTTTGGTTCATTGTTATTTTTATTTTATACGTGATTACCCACTGGGACATGGCTGATGTATCCCTTGAATTGGATTATATTCCGAATAAAGTGAATGCGGTGAATACCCCTGTGGTGGACAATACTGGTAATAAGGATATTAATAGACTTGACTTATGTGGCTCTATCAATGATGATAACAATTTTCCTAATGGTATTGGTGACTCTGTGGCTAAGATGAGTGCTGGTCTGCAACAACGCTTTTCAATTTACTTGGAGTGTGATAGGAGATCACCATGGCAACTTGATGTTAACCAGTTGAATAGTGGTGGCGTCGGAGAAGCGACACATGAGATAGAGGAAGCACAACAGTTAATTGAGAGTATTGAACACAATTTTTTGCGGTTGAAGAAATTACAACTGCAACGACAACATTTTGAGTACTGTTTGGAACATAACATCATCCCTCATGGACTATGAGTTCTTAATATGCCTATGCAAGGCTCCTTGTATCCTGAACTGCTTGCGAGATGGCAGCATTTCAATTTAGAGGTGAGCGTGAAATATATGCTTCAATTAAATGATTTTTTTGGTCCCGAAGAGGACAAATTAAGATTAGAATTGAAACAACAACAAGAATTGTTATTCAAGAATTTTTCTAATGTTGTCATTGAACCATTGTTAGAGAGTATGCTTGATGGCGTGGCCATGTTTGAACGGAAAGTAGTAACACAGAAAAGGATGAAAATCCTGAGGGATACTAGTGACTTTAATACCGGACATGTGTTTCTTTGGCCTCGAACCAACAAGACTGATCAAACTGTTCAACTGAGTGACAATTCTAGAATTAGGAGAGAGATGAATAATAAGACTGTCAGGACTGGTGCTTTGGCAACTGATTCTAAACACCTTGAGACTGTTGATCTGAATGTAGTTAAACATTCATTGAAGAATGGATCTGTGGTTTGTCTGGATGAGACTGTGTCGGTCTCATCCATTGTATCCACTGATCCTATTGTCTCTGCTGTGAATAGGGACTCTATTGATAAAGTTAATAACATACCATTGACTACTGATAATGTGGACAACATGTCATCTTGTGCACAGAATTGGTCCCTAATGTGGTTGTTCATAATGCTGGTGAGAAGGATAGGGTCGTTCGCCCTAAACAAGAGTAAAATTGACCGGCCAGTTGTTTCTCCTGCTGTTTCCTCAATGGGTATTGTTTCTGCGGGCCTCCCTTTTCCATTACCTATTCGGACCGAGAGGTATGTGAAGAGGGGCAGGTCCATGAGCAGGGGGTGCCAGAACAGGAAATTGTCTGGGGAACATATACCAGCACAGACATTAAAGAAAATATGGGGGAAGATATGACATCATTGGTTGTTAATATTTCCTCATATGTATTGAGTTCATCTGAACTGGGTTTATTATGGAAGGGACTTAAATTTATTCCTTCTACAAATAGTAAAGTAACTGATACTATTTTGGATCTTAAAATGTTTTGCAGAAGTGTTATGTTGAATTATTTACATGATTGTCAGCAGTCTGATATTACTTCTAATACTGATATACACCTACCTGTTTTTAAGCCTTTAAGTACTTATACTGCTAACAATCATCCTTTAATAGAAGCATATTTGAAGCTTACAGAAGATAGGTTGTATAGCTATTATGATAATTGTGTTGGTAAACATAGACATGGTTTGAAATATAATCTTACGTTTCAGGAAAGGGAAGCTCTGGAGAGTTTAAGAAGGAATGCTAGTATTATCATTAGACCTGCAGACAAGGGTGGTTCCATTGTGGTTATGGACATCAATCAGTATACTTATGTTATGATGGAAATGCTAAGTGATAATAGTTTTTATAGGGAAATTAATACCAATGAAGTATGCTTAGTGATTGAAGCTATTCGAGCTTCCATACAAGAAGCCTTTCAGTTAAGTTTAATCTCTAGAGAGACCTTGAATTTTCTTAGCGTTTCTGATCCTCTTATTCCTATCATACAGGGTCTGCCAAAGATTCACAAATGCCTTAAAGTACCTCCTATGCGCCCGATTGTTTTGGGCAGTGGCTGGAGTACAGAACCGTTATCTATTTTCATAGAAAAACATCTTAGACCTATTATTAACAAGAATAGGACTGTACTTCAAGAATCTAAACAATTTTTATTAGATCTTTATGAATGCATTGAATGTATAGATGATGTGGAAGGTTTGGTTTTTGTAACTATGGACATACAATCCCTTTTTACTATGATACCTAATGAGTTAGGTGTCAGATATGTACATGAATATTTGAGTTTATATAGTGAGTATGAGGGAACACTTATAGATTTGATCTGTTACTTTTTAGAGATAACCCTAGATAATAATATTTTTGTCTTTCAAGATAAGATCTTTGTACAGAAGCATGGCGTAGCCATGGGCACTTCTTGTGCCAATAGCTACGCCAATATGTTTCTAGCACACTGGGAGAATATAGTTCTTTTTAAAATGAGAGAATTTGAGGCCAATGTTCTATTCTATCTGCGGTTTGTGGATGATTTGTTTCTCCTGTGGAGAGGTACTATCTCTCATTTAGAAAAGTTTTTTAAAACTATGAATGATCTCTGTGAGTGTTTGAAGTTTATGATGTCCTTCTCTAGCACCCGTATTGAATTTTTGGAGCTGTATATAAAGCTACAGGGCTCTTTTATTAATACGGGTGTGTTTAGGAAATTATGTTTTAGGAATACTTTGCTATGTAGAAGTAGTATGCACCCTAACTATGTTTTCCGTAACCTTATTCGTGGCCAGGGCATTAGAGCCTCTAGGTTGAATCCTACATTATTGGGTTTTCATAATGAGATGGTCCAACTTGAAAATAGATTAGTACAGAGAGGCTATAATCGAACTGAAATCCTTAAGTGCTGGTCTGGCTTAGATTCGTTGAGGGGAGGTGTGGCAGCACCTTATTATGGGCCTAGAATAGATGATGTAGTTTGTGCTCCAAGGGCATTGAATAAACATGTGAAGATACCGTTGTCTTTTACTAGAGATCATCAGGTATTGAAGGAGATCTTTGGGCTATATTGGCCTATTTTACAAGTGGACCCTGATATAGGTGGTATAGTTGGTGAGAATCCCTCATTCCGCTTTAGAAATACAAGAAATTTAAAGAGATTGCTTTGTAGTAGGAATGATTATTCTTGTGACTCTGTGGAGGTTGGTATAACATTACCATGTGGTAAGTGTAATTTTTGTGGCTTCATTAATAGGAGTGAAGCTTTTGAACATCCTGACCTTGGGAGGCGTTTTGTGTTCAAGGTCAATGCTGAGTGTGGTACTTTGAATGTGGTATATTTAGCAGAGTGTACACTTTCTGCGTCCTTCTACGTAGGTAAGATAAATAGGTCTTTGAGAGACCGTATGAGGGAACATCTTTATTGTATACGTAGAAAGGTTGAACACAATGCTTTATCTAAGCATGTTATTAAGCATGGCCAAGAGCATACTTTTACCTTTAGAGTCATTGATGTTATTAAGTCCACCATTAGATGTGGGGATGTTAATAACCAGTCAAGTGAACCCAGAACAGGAAGTCACACTAGATTAGGACCAACAAACTGTATAAAGTTTCAAGAAGTGGTAGCGTATCTAAAAAATCTTCTTACTGCAAATGAAGATGGACAATTCCAGGCTTTTTTTTATTTAATATTGTTAATTATATTAAGGAATGTAATTTATTTAATACTTTGTTACATAAGACATAGTAATGCTTTTTTGAAGTAAATGAGATCTATTAAGTGGAAGAAGTATATTTAATAGTTCTATAAGAACTTTAGTAAAACACTATGGCACTTTAAATCTTGATTGCATTTAATTAAAATTGTCAATTTGGCCTATTAATCTGTGAATATAAATTTAATCTTGAAAAAGCCTGGAATTGTCCAGACGAAAGCGCTTGGTTACACTTGCTTGTTTTTATCGTGTTTGTGGAATAAAAGATTTACGAGGAAACTTTGTGCTCTTGACATCTTCAAACAACTTTTTTGGATATTGCACCTTATAATACCATCTTTATTTGCAGTAAGAAGATTTCTTAGATATGCTACCACTTCTTGAAACTTTATATAGTTTATTGGTCCTCATCTGGTGTGACTTCCTGTTCTGGGTTCACTTGACTGGTTTTGCTTCATTTGTCAGATGTTAATAACCACACTGAGTGTAGGGAGCATAATTGGATGATTTTGCTTAGAGCTGACAGAGGGAGTGGACTTAATGAACGAGCTTCCATCAAGCCCTTACTTAAGAAAAGGAGGGTACCTAAATGAAGAAATTATTTTTAATATGTTTATAGTTGGTATATATTATAATTTATATATATATTTTTAGATAGGTAATAAGGTGTTATTAATATGGTGTACACAGTTAGGTGGAAATGTTTTATAAAGTGTATTGTTTTGTTTTATTTTTGTTAATTTATGCTTTTATATTGTGTATGATGCTTCGTGATATATGATGTGCCTTTAAATGTGGGCTGTGACATTTTTATTACATGTCATAGTTGATTGGAGAATTTGAACTGTGAATTAATATTTATAGACCTTATTTTTTGTGGTTCTGTTAAAGGTCTGATGAAGCAAGTTTGTGAAAGCGCTTACCTCGTTTGAATAAATACTGTATTTGTTTGTATTAAATCGGTCTTTCAGTTACTTGATTATATTTTATAGTATACGTCATTTTGGTCGTCCCTTCAGCCAGAGGATCTGTCACTTAATATAGTTTTAATCAAACTCACTACAACAACCGTAACAATATGGAGTTAAAACCATATGCATTAAGTAATGTATTTTATCTGGCATCATTGCTGTTTTTCTTCCTGTCTCCCCAGCAGGTGAGGATTTTTTTTTAGCAGAATAATTGCTTCTTAGGTGTACAAACAGATCTAGAAAACCTATATCTTTAGTCAATTGCAATCTGCCTTACTAACATTGCACTACCAAGCAGTAAAATAACTGCCTTTGAGAAAAGTTTTTTTTTCTTGACAAGATGGGTTCTTGATCTCACGGACACTATGAGATTAAACACTTAACAATTAAACACTTTTCACAGCACTGAGGCTGTGAAAGGGCAGGTGAGCTTCAAGAAACACAAAAGCAGCAACATTAAACAAAGCTCTACATCTGAAAAAAAAAACAATTGTTTATGCAGACATTGGCTATAATCAACCACTTTTCCTACCACTGTGCCATTTTGACATAGTTAAGGATATATGTATAATGGTACAACTGAATGCTCAGAATAAACAGAGAAGGGAAAGCTGAACTAAAGTACGCTCAATGAGAGCCCCTGCAAATGCAGAATAGTGTGCTTCTCAGGTCTAACAAAAGTATCCACAGTTAATTTATTAACACGAGTCAACCAAACTGCAATGGATCCCTCATTTCAGGCAGAAACTAGATCAGTTAAAACCTGTTTTCTCCTGTTAGCCTAAATATGGACATAAAGGAGAAATAGTGGCCATCTATGGGCTAACTGGAGAAAGCTCATAAATTGACACAAAGAAGAATTATTGGCAAACTCAGTGTGAGGCTGAATTACATGGAATGCCAGCATACTGCATTTCACTAAATGACAGTGTGAAACAGACAGTACCACCAAAATATATTTTAGATCTTCTCACACAAACACTACAGTGTGTTTAAATCAGTTAAAGAGGAAACAAAAGACAAATGGTAACACAGATGCAGAACATTAAGTGCGGGCGGATGTCATACAGGAACTGGTTGACTGCTGCCACTCTCACATGGGATCAAGGGGGCATGTGGAATGCTTATCCCAGCTGACATGAAGGTTTGTGTGGCATTAATCATTCTTGGTATGAAGACCTTCCAGCATCCAACTTAGAACCTGTGTGTTTCACTTGGGTGAGTTTCTACATCACCTAGTTGTTAGGTGCACACATTACCAACCCCAGAGACCAAGATGGTCCAGTGAAATGATGATACACAGCAGACCGGTCATAATGACCTTTACTGTTGTGTGTCAGATGTGATGCTGCATATGCTTAGGAGTCATGGCTGATGACCCTAACGGCAGGCACCAGGCAGAGATAGAGGGAGCATACAACATTGCGCTGGTGCTGATGTGAATCATTGTTGAATATACATTTGGATTGCTGAAGTCTCACTTCTGCTGCCTGGATTCATGTCATAGCACACTGCAGTGTACTTGCTGTAGAGTAACCTATCTGTGGGCTGACTACCAGGCTACACAACAAGTTGCTACACATAAACAGTTACAACAAGAGGGGATGATAGCACTGGATGGAAGCAGTGAAGGAGGATCTTAGTGAAGAGATGGAGAAGGACACAACCTGTGGATCTCCAGGACATGCCTGTAGGACATCTGTCTCTTGTGCTATAACTTTTGTACTCTCTTGGCACCATGATAGCCCAAGTTGTCCTGTGGGAACACATGTGGATGAGTGTGCGTATACAGGACTATCCATGCTAGAGAATACTCCACTCCACTGCCCTCCCATGCCTTGCCTTGTGCAATGCAGTGACATAACTACTGTGACACTGCACCAGACTGTGTTACATGTGGGCATGTGGTCCACACATACTGGCACTCACTGCATTGCCTACAGACAGGCAGACAATCTTTGCCCACAGAGGAGCAGGTCCACCATGCACTGCCGCATGTGTATTCATCATAACCTCTCTGTGCTTATACAGGATCTCCAGCCTATACATGTATTCCAGCTATCATGCAAGTTTCCCCTTGTCTGCACAGATGTCCCCTCCAAGGGGTTACAAACTCTTGTGATCAGTCAGTGAGGCATGGGTGGCTGTTCCCTCCAGCACAAGGACAATGACCTCTCTATCTGCTCTTGTTGCTTTGCTGTTTGGATGTGCACCCTCTCACCTCAGCATTGCACTACTTCTTGCCTGTTCTCAGTGCCTTACATTTGACATCCCACCCCACTACAGTCTGCCATATCCCCTGCCATGTTCATTGTAGTGTTAGCACACCACAGTTAGTATAGAGTAGCAACTATGTATGGCAGTCATATACTCTGGAGTAGTCCCTTCAATGTGGTCACATTAATAGTACTCCTGTATGGCAAAGAGTTCCCTGTACTTTGTTACAGTGCTATATCCTACATTTTTACTAATGGACCTATTTCTGTAGTGTTTTTATTTTTCTCCAAATGTTTTTGTTTTTAATACTATGAATGGAATGGATCCCATTCCTAAGTCAGAATATAATTAGAGGTCATGAAATTAGTAGTGCTCCATTCTTAGATGTTTGCAAGGAGTGCTTTTCTCAACATCCTCAATGCACCAAAACTTATCTCCTTCTTCAGTTCATATGAGATTATACGTATTGGTAGCATATTTAAGTATGATTGTAAATTATTTTTATTAGTCCTGTTGCTAGAAATACAATTGGAGCCATTTGTGTATTTTTCTTCCATGTTGCTCTCATTTCTGTTTGCAAATATTGGTACTTTATGACTTTTATCTCTGAGTACATATGACACTGTGATTACTGGGTATAGCAACAACAGTAATTAACAATACTTTTGCCTTGTTTTCTTAAGCTACTATATCTGTTTTTCTTGCATGTATTTTCTGAACTCATAGTATTGGGTGATTCCATGTGATATGAATGTCATCAATGTGGTAGCATTCAGTTTGAAGAATCATGTCTGGTCGTGGTAAAGGAGGAAAGGGCCTTGGTAAAGGTGGTGCTAAAAAACATCAGTAATACTTTGTGGTTCTTTATTCCAGTGCCACTTAGCTACTATAGTATTATTATTAGTATTATTGTTTTTGCAGAATCCCTAGTGTAACAATCTTGACTCATTATTGTGTATAGTCAGCCATGAATGTATTGCACCCATCAATTAGATGTGCAAAGTTCTGTTTTACTGTACCTGCATTTGACTCTTTGTCTCACTTTTTCCAAAGACTTTGAAAATCAGTGTGCATGCAGCACACTATTGTCAGCCACTATTATTAGCATTTCTTCCTTTGATTTAAATATTTAAATTCACATATCCTTAACCATTCCTGCATCAGCTCTTGGTCAAAATGTGGTTGAACTAGAAATTCTCTGTACTTGCCACTACATTTGTGGACTTTCCAATTTTCTTTCCTTTTCTTCTGGTCTTTTTAATTACATTATTTCTTTTGTTTTTGGCACTTGTTGCTATCTGATTCATATCTACTTCTGGTTTGATATCCATTCCCATTATGTTACAAAATGCTACTAAACTAAGTAAATATGTCATCTTAGACTTCACTTCATGCTTTAGAACTTTCACTATAGATATATATATATAAGTTTCAAAACTTCAAATTTCTTATGGTCGAGACCATAAGATCAACGTTTTGAAAATTTTAACCATTTAAATGGAGATCACCGTACAGTGCAGAAGTGTATATTTACAATTTTCCTAGCCTGTAGTGCAATTTCAGAGTTGGTATATATATATATATATATATATATATATATATATATATATATATATATATATATATATATATGTGTGTGTGTATAAAACTACCAGGGGGTGTGGGAATGCAGGGGAGCTTGCCCCCCTGCAAAAATGTAAAAAAAAAAGATTTTCTTGTTTTTATTTAAATTTCAGAGTTTCAAAACTTCAGTCTTATGGTCTCGACCATAAGAAATTTGAGGTCTTGACACCTCGAAATTTAGAAGTAGACCCATATATATTTTATATATATATATATATATATATATATATATATATATATATATATGGATTCACTTTATACCCCAGGATTCAACAAGCTCTGCACGGTGTGTAGGAATAGTGCAAGAGCTGCTGCAGACAATATGGCCGACATGCAATCCAGAAATTAGCTCCCGGGACGTGCATGAGCGCTCCTGCACTATTCCTGCATGGACACAGCCCCTGTATGCTAATTACCTCATTTGCTGGTGAAAACCATGCAAATAAGGTGAACTAGCAATCCAGGAAGCAGGCAGGCGTCCATGCAGGAATAGTGTAGACTGCAAAAATGTATTCAGCCAGTAGCTGAATACATTTCTGCAAACTACAAAAACAGAGGCATGACAGCCCATACAAAAGAATGTGTTATACGGGTTAGCCATGCCAGTGGCCAAATATATGTCCATAGGCATGAAAAATTGTTTCAAAATTATAAAAAATAACTTTATTTATTTTGGCCAATTTTGGCTGTTTAAGCATAGGGCAGCGGTGTGCAAACGGGATTGGCCCGAAAATAAAAAAAAAAGCTGGAAATAAGCTTTTAAACCAAAATCATCATTTTGCCATAATAGTCAATGGCATGCATAACACAACAAGACCATGGAATAGTGGTTGCTAAGGGGGAAGGCTGTATCAGTCTTGTAACCATGCATTAGCAGTCAGTTCTATGCAAATGAGCGGAATGATACTGAATCACAGATTTCCCATCAGTGCTAGCTTGCACCCAACCATGTAGCTGCAATAACACCATGATATAAGCCTAAGAGCTAGATGACCTCATGAGGGGGAGTGTCATCACTGCTGTAAGCTTATTGGAGCACAGTGGCCCATGTTTGCCCTTAGCTAAGCACAGCTAAGGAAGGGGTGTGTGTCTGAAGCTGCCTAGCAGTATTTACATTGCCTAAATGGGTGTGCGTGCCATGCACTGGGTTTTAAACAAAAAAAATAAATAAATAAAAAAAACAGGAAATAGCAGCTCCGTTCACATCTGAGCACTGGGTTTGCGCGGCGCGCCTCGGGGCTGAAGTGGGAAGGCAATGGGAAGGGAAAACAGTGGTAGGAAGGTAATCAAAGAGAACTAGCATAGATGGCAGGTGAAATGTATCAGAATCAGCCAATACCACAGGCAGCAGCCCAGCTCAGCACACTTCTATAAACAATGCAAATGCCTTTCACTCTGGTTTTTCCCACAAACTCTACACCACCGGTGTACACAAACGGGGAAATTTTACCTAACAAAACCAACAAAATGATAGGGGCCACTGTCGCTCTCACAAATCAATATGTGGAAGAGGCTGAGGATGGTGAGGATGAGAATGCTGATGACCAACCCACAGTGAGGAGAAGGAGAAGAGTGTACAGACCCAGGGTAACCTACTAGGAGCTACATGAGCTGGAGATAGTGGAGCACTATAGGGTGGACAGGGACCTCCTACAGAAAATTGTTGAGTTGTGCCGGCCCATCCCAGTGGATACCAAGGTATGTGTAGGCTTAAGAATACCAGCCACAGGTACCTTCCAAATGTCAACTGGGGATATCATGGGGATCTCACAGGCATCAGCATCCAGGGTACTCTACCAGTTCCTGGATGCCATGTCAGCACATTCCGGTGAGCACATATATTTCCACAACACTCGTGAGGCATTGACCAGCAATATGCGTCTCTTCCACCAAATAGCAGAATACCCTGAGGTAGTGGGTACAATAGACTGCACTCACATACAAATCAAAGCACCACCTGGTGAGTGGGGTAGGGTCTACATAAACCACAAGGGCTTCTCCTCCATCAACTGCCAGGTCATGTATGATGCCCAGGGCATTATAATGAATGTGTGTGCTGGCAGCCCTGGAAGCTATCATGACTCCCACATCTGGCATATGATGCAGCTGTACCAAAGATTTGCCAGTAGGGATATCCCATATGACCACCTAGTGGGGGATACTGGTTACGCACTGGAGCCGTGGCTGATGACACCCATCAGAAATACACACATACCTAAAAAGGAACTCCATAATGAGGCACACGCACAAATCAGAATCATAATAGACCATGTATTTAGGATGCTGAAGTCACGGTTCCAGTGCCTGGACATATCCGGTGGAGCCTTGCAGTACTCACCAGCTACATGTACACAAATGTTTATTGTATGTGCCATGCTACACAGTATGATCCTGCAGAAAGAGCTGCAGCAGGAATAGCACCGGGCAGGGCCACACAGCCCCCCACCATTGCCAAGGCCAGCACAGACACAGAGTGACTCAGAGGAGGAACAACCTGAGCCTGGCCCTGTAGGCAGAAGGGGGCTTGCCACGTATGCCCAGGCTTTGGCAAAGAGGCAACGCATAACACATACACACTGACACGGTAGGAACCCAGGGAATGACAACTCTCTCTGACTTGCACATGCAGTAAAAGGGATGCCAAACATGACACTACCTGTGCTTTACCATGTTTAGGGAGTGTACTATGTGCATCCAACATAGTCAGCTCTCCAGCACCATCTTCAATACTGGCACAGCCACAAGGTAAGTCATTCTCCCTATCAATTGCTGAATGGAGTAGTATGTTCTGCTACTTGCATCTATGGTATGGATGTGAGCATGCAAGGGAATCGGGTGGCTGAATGGGATGGCAGCAGATAGTAGACACCTATATGGGCAGCATGAAATCCATAACAAATAATGGTGTCAACAAAGTAGGCAGTACTAGACAAGGTGACAAATCCCACTGCAGTACATGTGGTGGCCCAAATGTGTGTCCATAGGACATATACATGCATGTCAGTGAGGCTCACATACCAACAACAGCACAAGTCAGCAGGACAGGTGTAGATGACCATAAAGAAAGGCTGTGCTAATGCCTCCAATTGATGACAATGGAAAACAGCCTACACAGACAGACTACAGCAGGTCAGGCAGTTGGACGTTAGTTCTAAAGGATAAGAAGTCTGAAACTGAAATGTAGGTCAATAAAACCTAAGATCTGTACTACACTGATATGCCTCTAGTCTGCATGACAGGTCAGAATACAGAATGAAATGGAAGCCAACAGAGTACCTGAAATACCAGTACAGTCATAGCAAATGTTTGCAATTGTCAGGTGTGCCCCCTCCACAATCCTACATAGAAATGCCTCCAGTTCCCTCAGGTGTTGTCAGGTGTGCCCCCTCCAGAATCCTACAAAGAACTGCCCCCAATTCCCTCCCACCCCCAGTGGTCCTACTTTTATTAGACACACAAACCCCTCCTATCTTTCCAACATCCAACCACGGCACTAAACCCAACATACCTCCTCCATCTTCCCACTACTATCACTCCTCCTCAGCTAACATGTATAAGCATACCATACCTATGTTCACTGCATGCACTCTCCTTGCATATCATACATCCTACCAAAACTCCATCATTCCCCCACTCAACCACTACCACTGTATTACTTCACACACCACCACTCATGTCTCATCCTCACTCAGCTCCCCTACCACCAACTCAAGAACCATCCCTATGCACCCCCCACATATTCTATCAACTATATTACTCAAACAAAAAGCATCCCTACAACTTAACATAGTAACCCTCCCACCATACCTATTACCCACAGAGCACAATCATAAAGTTTCCCTAATAAACAAACACATTCAAAAACTGAAAAAACTAATAACCTCATGCATATCAAAGTTAGCCCTAAGTGGAGACATCCACCCCAACCCTGGCCCCACCATCTCCATCCCCACTCCTCATAATCAGACTAGAAACCACACCTTCTCCCAAATGACACCCAATAGAAAGCCATGTGACTTCCTTCTACTAAGCCTAACTATTAGAAGCATATCCAACAAGGTCCATGAACTCCATGCCACCATAGACTTGTACTCCCCAGATATAGTCATCCTGACAGAAACCTGGCTAAAACCTCACATTACCAGTGAGCAAATCATCCCTACCACTTACAGCATACTAAGAGTAGAGTGGCTAAGCAAGAAAGGAGGCAGTGTAGCTATAATATTTAAACAGCATCTAAACATCCAGATCTTAAAATCATCAGCTCCACAAATAGATAATGAAGAAATACTATATACCAGCCTCAAAATAAACCAAAATAAAACCATCAACATAATTGGATGCTACTTTCCACCTGGCCAAAACATCCCTCCACTAGAAAACCTCCTCAGCTGGTCTACCCACCATCTCCCCCAAGAAACTATAATTTAGGTGATTTCAGTATTGACTGGCAATCCTGTTCTGGCAACCATCTAACCCATCATCTAAACCTTCATGGCTTCACCCAACTAGTCCAGTCGCCAACCAGGATAAATAAAAACTCCAACAAGCACACTATCCTGGATTGGATACTAGTCAGTAAGAGCCCCCAATCATATATAGCAGGCTGCTTATCAGATAGCCTCAGTGATCACTCCCCAACATTCCTACTCAAAAAACACCTATACCAAGCTAAACTTGTCATCTACCGTCAAATACGTAAAAAAACTAAACTTTAACCCACTCACATTCATCTAATCCCTCAAAGAATGTAACTGGCATCCTCTAAAGTACCTCAGTCTTGATGATGCAGATGAAGTTTCTAATACTACCTTCCTGAGCATCATTAATTACTATGCCCCAATAAGACTTTCCAGAATCAAAGCACAACCCTCCCCATGGCTATAGAAAACCACTAAATCAGAAATGAAAAACAGGGATAAAGCCTGGGAGTACTGGCACAAAACCAAAACCCCCTCAGCTAGACAGAAATTCCTAGAACTACGCAATACAGTCAAAAAGCTAATAAAACAGGACAAATTTCAACACTACCAGTCTGTGCTAGACTCCTCCCAACACAACCCCAAACAATTCTGGTCCTCCATAAACTCCATCCTCCACCCAGGTAAAGTCAGTACCCCTCCTCCTAACATCCTTCACTCCTCCAAAAATATTGATACCTCATTCAACACACACTTCACACAAACCATATTATCACTAGCTAGACAACACAACCCCCCTCCCCTCCAACCCACACCTTCAACTAGTAATCTCACCGCTGTCTTCTCTTTTTCTCCTGTTCCTACCTCCAACATAAAAAACTCAACTAAATTTAAGCCCACCAAATTAGCAGCAGACAGCCTCCCCGGTGAATATCTACAAATCACAGCTGATGCTCTAGCCTACCCAGTATCCATCTTGATTAACCAATCTCTGTCAGAAAGTTACGTTCCCACACTATGGAAAGTATCGCATATAATTCCCCTCCACAAAGGCAGCCCCTCCACAAAACTAACCATTTACCGCCCCATAGCTATTCTCTCTCCACTCAACAAAATACTAGAGAGATGCATTCACTCTCAGGTCTCAGACTACTTCCTTACTAACAACCTCCTTTCCAATACTCAGGATGGTTTCCGACCAAACCATAGCATCATCACTGCCTTACTCTCTTTACTAACACTATCCTTCAACATAAAAACAATGGCTATCTCTCCTCTGCTACTTTCCTAAACCTATCTAAAGCATTTGACATGGTCCCACACAAACAACCCATCTCTATCCTCAATAACCTATCCTTCTCTCAGTCAGTCACCAACTGATTTCAGAGTTACTTGTCTGACCGCCAACAATCCGTTGTATGGCAGAATGACATATCTCCCCAACTACCTGTCTTTATAGGGGTTCCCCAAGGATCCATCCTTGGACCCCTACTCTTCTCTATTTTCACCAATAATCTAGCCTCTGCCGCCAAACATGGCACACTCATACAATACGCAGATGACCCAACCATCATCTGCTCAGCCTAGTCCCTAACCAAACTGCAAAAAGTCACACAGGAAGCCTTTTCCTCTATTGAAACTTGATTATCCCATGCCCAATTAATACTCAACCCAAACAAAACTAAACTACTCATCTTCCAACCCACCAAACATACTCAAAACAACTCTCACTTTAACATCACAGCAAAAGACAACACCACTATACACCCAACAGAACACACCAAATTGCTAGGAGTGGAAATAGACAATAAACTAAAATTTGACATTCACATATCCAAGACCATAAAAAAAGTCCACAAAAAACTAGGAGCATTATACAGAAATAAGCAACTTCTCACCAAAGCAGCAAAGATTTCAGTAGCAAATTCCCACCTTATCTCCACCCTACTTTATGCCTCTCCAATATATACCAACCTAAGGCAATGCGATCTAAACAAGCTAGAGACCTGCTACAATAAAATTGCTAAATTTGCCACAGGGGCATCCAACTGTAGTCACCACTGTCTCTCACTTGCTGAACTGGGCTGGCTTGAACTCCCTCACCTCCTTCAATGGTATCAACTCACACTCACCCACAAACTAGTAAACCATCCACTAAAAGTCCCATCCCTCCAGAATCTACTCCAACCCTATCACACCACCAGACCACTAAGATCCAGCAAAATAAAATCACTTACAGGTCACTAAAGCCAATAACTCTGCTGGAGAAGCACTATTCTCTTGCACCATAGCCAAATTATGGAACTCCCTCCCACCCACAATTACCTCCATACTATCATGCACCCACTTTAAAACTTTACTAAAAGCACACCTAAAAACATGCTGGCTATGCCCTTGCAACTCCCTCTCTAATATCACCCACCCCATCCACCCCCACTACCTTTCTTTCCACCACACTAACTACCTTGATTATAGCAAGCTCGGATGCTCATAAGCCTACCTACTTATTATACAGCAGGAACTTCTTATAGTAACAATTGTTAATGTCGGTTTATGTACTTCACAGATGATAAAGATTCTAGTTGTCTACTGATGTACTATGTTCATCTGTAACTTTGTTTGTAATTGTTAATTGCTATGTTGATCAAATTGTTAATTGCTATGTAAATCCAATGTAACTACTGTCTGTATATAAACCAAACCACCTGTGACCAGAATGGAGAAAACACCACAAGGAACAAACAACCCACTCTGTGTGTGAAATTATCCAAAATATTGGTAAAAACACAGGTTTATTACTCCAGCCAGTCAAAGCAGTAAAATAGCTTAAAAAACATACAGAATAAATAGAACACAACTGTAGTGTATCCAACACAGTCAAGCACTTTCGTCCTGCTCTAGGACTTATTCAGAACTGTATTTGCTAAAACCCACTCCCTCTTTTATACTGACAATTAACTAATTAAAATTTAAATCATGTTAACCCTATAGAATCTGTTAAAAAGTGTGTAGTAAATTTTAATGCTTCTGTGAATGAAGGAAGTGTTGTTTACTGAACTAGGTTCTTTTCTGTTACAAAATAGTGGCCCTATGTTTCAATTCAGGTTTTATAGATACATTGTCATTGATGCCTGGGGTTACCGTGGCATTAAGTCTCAATTGCACCTCATTTCTGCCTTCTCCAAGTTGTTTTTCCATTTACCCCCTCTCGGATTACTACCAGTAACCTCTAGAATACCAAATAAGAAAGAGTGATTGGGATTATTTTTAATATGCCTGTATATAGCATTATTTTCATCATGTTTTCTCACAACATACAAATGCTCATAAACCCTCCTTCTAAAAGTTCTTTTGGTTTTACCTATGCAGAAATGCTGACATTCCTGACAAATAGCTATATATACCAGTCCTTTCATAATACAGGACCCTGTTGCTAATTTTATCTCCCTATCCCTTACTTCCAACCATACTGAGGTTCCCACTAAGATGTACCTACAATGTTCACAAGTTCCACATCTAGTTGTCCCTCTCACATTGTTCTTAACATTAATGGGATGTTCCAGTAAACATTTTAAATTGTAATTAGTTTTAAAAACAAATGTTGGTTCTTTTCCTACTGTATCTAATATTTCCTCGTTCCCTTTAAACAACACCCAGTTTTTCTTGACAATATCCCTAATCCTACTACTTGTTTCTCCACGAGTCACCACCATGGATTGGGTATAATCTTCCCTTGTGTTAGTTTCATTCTCCTTCACTAAATAGGATCTTAGCAGGGGTTTATACCTACTACCCCACTCGCTAATAACTTGCTCACAAATGGGTAGTACAAATTCAGACAGGCAACCTCTTTCAGAAAAAAAATTTACTAGTGTGCCCATTTCTCTCTTTATTATATCAATGTTAGAACACATTCTTGCTATCCAGACCATTTGACCCTTTGCTATGTTTCTTTTTGAGTATAGCAGGTGACTACTTTTAAATTTTAAATAATCATTTGAAAAAGTGGGGGTAATTGGAAAAACAACTTGGAGAGGGCAGAAATGAGATGGCAATTATTTTCTGTCTGTATATTTTAACTGTGGAACCTTTCTCCCCGGGCCTCCGCTGAAAATGGACCTACGTCCAGTCAGACACTCCCGGTCAACAAATGTAAATAAATAAATAAATAATAAAAAGTGTAGTAACATGTACGTGTGGGTTTAATAATAGTGGAGCACAGATTACCTGAGCTGGCCAAATTAGCAGGACAGATTGTTGTACGTGTACAATATGCAGGGCTCTGTGTGTTAGGTTGTTGTGTATTGTATATTGTGGGAAGTGGTCAGCATGTAGGCATGGAGAGTTGTGTCCCAGTGGCCTATGGCCAGTACTGTTGATGACAGGGCTAAGTTCTAACAACTGCAGTGCCAAACACAATGCATCCCAGCAAGACCCAATACAGCAATTATCCATACTCATTGTTTGGATGTAATATCTGTCACCATATGAAATATGGACATGCCATGAATGTGGGCCCAGAAATACACACAGTACACAGGTGGAAGTACCCTAGACAGAGAGTGCATAAAATGTTACTGTCAAATGGACACACCTTTGGAATTGTACATACAGGTTAACAGCACATTAGTTGTCTGTGTAGTGTGGAATACTGATGTAGTCTGGCCAAAGACTGCAGACCTCAAAAGGCTCAGTTATGAAGTAATGAGAATCTGCTGATGTTCCTGCAGAAGCCAGCATAAAGGGAATGTCCCAAGTATATCTGTGAGTCTGCTGCAAGAAGCTTCCCTAGCACACATGCACTCAGCTCACCCCACCATCAACCGTAGGTTCATCACAGGTCATATTCCTGCTGTTTGGAATGAGTACAGTATTACCCACTTCTGTATGGGAATACCCACAGAATGCAGCATGCTGAAGGGGTGTCCCATGCAAGTGTGTCCCTAGCTGTAAGCAGCACCCTGCCAGCATCCACACCAATGGATTAATAAGGACAGAAACTATTGCCATTAACACCTCGCACACCTACCCTGTCACCCTAGGGGAATCCAGTGGCTTGCAGCCTGGGACTGTAGGAGTGACAGAGTGCACTGGCCTGCTATAGATGGCCTTCATCACTACCAAATGTCCTACAGTCCTCTGTCAAAGGCTTGTGCCTCACCCATACTGCCAATGTATGTTATCTCATGGGGTCCCAAATAACAACATAACACAGTCCACAGAACACAAATGCAAGGCCATGTCGACAAATCCCAGTAGCATGCCCACCATGTCCTACTGCATGAACTGTGGACCAACCCCTAAATACCGCTGGGATGAAGGGATAACTATAGGGATACTTATCTGATATCACTTGCATAATGTTAGGAAGAAGCTAGAATAACGGGGGGGGGTGTAGAAGCATGGACGCCATGGAGTGTGTGAAGTCTGAAACTCTGATGTGTGCCCATACTATCCCTGTCTGCAAACCCAGTAATGGGTGGCTAAAAACCTGCTCGTAAACCACAATGTGAAGGGGAACTGACCAGATATATGAGCCCTGCCTCTGGGTAACCTGTGTGAATATGTACAGCTGAGAAGTATGGCCACAGCAGGATATGGCCATTCTGTCACATCGATAGATGTACAAGCAGGGGATCCTCAGCCACCACTGTACCAAGGTGCTGGACCATTTGCACAGACCCATCAACAAGTGTCTGCAGCTGCCCTTCCAGAATGGCATGAGTGTGCAAATATATGTAGGCTGCAGGCCACAATACTGGATACAGCTTAATTCATCTTGTATTCCCCATTAAATTACTGTGAGCAAATCAGTATATCTGTCCAGTAGTTGATGACATAATACATCACAGTGTAAAACAGTACATATGTCTGAATATCTCTGCTAACACCAAAACCATGTAGCACAAACAGCACAGACACAATTAGATACAGTATTCCACTATCCTTTGCCCATTGTGACTCCATATTGTCAACCTATCTACAGATATACTGCAGAAACAAGTTGTTAGCTGTAGGTGTGGAACACAAATGCCTGCACTGGAGTACAACCTACCTGGAATGAATTCACACATTCAATACAGAAGGTCATACTGGGCATGCTCCCACATTTAGAGAAACAAAGCCCATGTCTGACAGCAAAGTACTGAAACATCATGCTGGGCATGCTCCCACATTTACAGAAATGAAGCCCATGTCTGGAAACAACAGTAGACTATACATATCCGTCAGTCACAGATTTCTGTGCACACACACCACATTGCACACCATGCATGCTTTGCACACATATCAGATAGGAATACATACATATATCCAAGGACAGCACATTATAATAGGTCAAATATACACAAACAGAGATGTGGGGAAGAGAGAGACAGACAGTGGCAAAGAGCTTCTCATCATGAGGCCTGTCCCTCCCACCACACACCCAGTTGGCTAATATCACATGATGTGCCAATGTCTATCACTGTAGACATGTGCTTCTGGTAGCCCTCGGCACTATAGTGTCTGTGGAGCTTGTGACAATTGTGTAACATGACAGTACACTCCATTATTCATCTAGCAGTCAAATACCCAGTCCTGTAAAATGTAAAGCTGTGTGTGACTGAGTGTTGTGTGTGTGTTTCCAGATGAATGGTTTATGGCCCATTCACACACACTGTACCCCCCATTGCCCTTGTTTAGCAAGCCTGCTGCCAGTCACCATGAAATAGCCCTTTTGACAAGGTTCATCCCTATAACCTCTGTGGCACATGCAATAACTGTGTAATGCAATAGTGTGACATACTAGTTAGGTAGGAGTTCTAATCCCAGACATGGCAACTATGAAATTGTGTGTGTGTGTGTGTGTGTGTGTGTGTGTGTGTGTGTGTGTGTGTGTGTGTGTGTGTGTGTGTGTAGAGAGTAATGATTTTGAGGCCATTCACAGTTGCACCTGCCACTGCCCTACTTTAGCAAGCCTTCTGATGTCATTCACCTTGAAATACTCCTTTGGACAAGGGTTAACCCTATAAGCTTTGTGGTGCTTGTGATAACTGCTATAGTGTAATGTACTAGTTAGGTGGGAGTTCTAATCCCAAACATGGCAAATGTGTGTGTGTTTACGTGTGTGGGGATCAATGATTTTGAAGCCATTCACAGACCCAACATCTCCCATTGCCCTACTTTAGCAAGCCTGCTGATGTCATGCACCTTGAAATACCTCTTTGGACAATGTTCAGCCTTGTAAGCTCCGTGGTGAATGCAATAACTACATAATGCTATAGTGTAACATACTAGTTAGGTAGGAGTTCTAATCCCAGACATGGAAACTGTGTGTGTAGGGATCAATGAGTTTAAGGCCAGTCACTACATCTCCCAGTGACTTACTTTAGCAGGCCTGCTGATGTCAATCACCTTGAAATATCTCTTTGGACAAGGTTTAGCCATCTTAGCTCTGTGGTGCATGCGATAACTGCATAATGCTAGAGTTTAACATACTTGTTAGGTAGGAGTTCTAATCCCAGACATGGCGACTGTGTGTGTGTGTGTGTGTGTGTGTGTGTGTGTGTGTGTGTGTGTGTGTGTGTGTGTGTGTGTGTGTGTAGAGAGAGTAATGATTTTGAGGCTATTCACAGTCACTACGCCTCCCATTACCCTAATTTAGCAAGCCTGCTGATGTCATTCACCTTGAAATACACCTTTGGAAAAGGACTAGCCCTGTAAGCTCCGTGGTGTTTGTGATAACTGCGTAATGCTATAGTGTGACATACTAGTTAGGTAGGAGCTCTAATCCCAGACATGGCAACTGTAAGACTGTTTGTGTGTGTAGGGATCAATGATTTTGTGGCCATTTGCAGTCACTACATCTCCCATTGCCCTACTTTATCAAGCCTGCTGATATCAGTTACCTTGAAATACCTCTTTGGAGAAGGTTCAGCCCTGGCAGCTGTGTGGTGCATGCAATAACTGCGTAATGCTGTAGTATAACATACCTAGGTAGATAGGAGTTCTAATCCCAGAAATGGCAACTGTGAAACTCTGTGTTTGTGTAGAGAATAATGATTTTGAGGCCATTCACAGTCATACACCTCCCATTGCCCTACTTTAGCAAGCCTGCTGATGTCATCTACCTTGAAATACATCTTTGGATAACGGCTTGCCCTATAAGCTCTGTGCTGTGTGCCATAAATGCGGAACAATGCAGTAGCAGTAACTACACATCTATGGGCTTGAATCTCATCTGTGGCAACTGTTTGTGTGTGTATATATGTATGTGTGTACCCCAAAGATTTTGGCCCATTTTACAGCCAGTACACATCTCAGAGTCTGACTTTAGCAGTCCTGCAGATATCATCCACCTTACAAGTACCTGTAACGAAGCCTAAATCATGTCAGGTCAGTGGTGCATGTGGTAAATGTGTAATATAATGGTCCATAAAGATTGTTAGATAGAGGTTTGAAACCACCCTGGCAAATGTAAATGTGTGATTAGGGTAAAATTTTGGGGAGGGGATCTCTCACCCACTACATCACCCAGTGCCAGTATTTACAAGGGCTGGTGATGTTCCTCACCTTAGAAGTATCTTGGGAAAGCATCCACCCAATAAGCTCTGTGGTTCATGCGATAAATGCGGTACACTGTAGAAGCAATACATACCTAGGTAGGAGTTTGAATCTCAGTACTGGCAAGTGTGTGTGTGTGTGTGTGTGTGTGTGTGTGTGTGTGTGTGTGTGTGTGTGTGTGTGTGTGTGTGTGTGTGTGTGTGTGTGTGTGTGTCATCAGTATCCTGTGTGGAGGTCGCTGTGATTGTGTAATGACAGGATGCATTGTGGGGTGGATTTTGCAAAAATTTTAATATTGAGGACCTACTATATGTCACAAAGTCCACCTTACAAGGACAACAGATGTCAAACAGTAGAGAGGCTGGTGTAGACAATCCATAGCCCTACATGTCACATTATGGATCAGTGATATAGGCAACCCTTGTATTACTCAGAGAACACTCTCCACCCATGTCTCATACACAAACACATTTAGCTAGGCAACAGCCACTGTATTGGTAGTTCCCTGCATATTGCCCACAGATAGTAACCACAATGTGATTGCAATGGGCTACATACCTGTTGATCACAACACTGCCACTGACATCAGAATGTACTGTGATGTGTAACATCTCCTGACTAACTGTGTGTTATCCAGCAAGTAAAAGGACATGGCACCCTGTTCCATCTCTACAATAGGTAAATAAATGCTTACAGTGGTCCTTTGCTATGTTCCCCACTGGATGCCTGCAACAACTGTAGACTCTGCAAATGTAACCCTCTAAGGGAATACCATGCCTTATACACATGCCCTGTATGGAGAGATGCCACTGACTCCACTAAATACCTGTATCATGCTGTCAATGTAGGTGCAGGCACGACCTCAGTTCCATAACCAGGTCTCACCAAATGAGTTCAGGAATTCCACATCAGATAATCTGTCCACACAACATGCCCCAGAGACCTTAAGTACACTTCCACACATCACAGAACATGCATGTGGGACATGTGCACAACCCAGACACTCTCCATGTTATGGAATATAGATCACATACATGGCAAGCATTGCACAGCACTGGCCACCCACAATAGTAACCCAGATGAGTGGATGGTGAATACAAAACCCACCTGTGTGGACCAATCCAGGGACTGCACCCCTGAGCCACACTGGAGACCATTGTAATGTGGCCTGATGCCAAGGTATTCCCCTTTACCTAGCCTTGTACAGCCTTCAGCCGCAGTCAGCCACTACACACCTGTGAAGCAATGAACCCATGCATCTCAGTGCTAGCAAATGTGCGTGTGTGTGTGTGTGTGTGTGTGTGTGTGTGTGTGTGTGTGTGTGTGTGTGTGTGTGTGTGTGGAGATTAATGATTTTGAAGTCATTTACACTCACTACACCTTCCACTGCCCTACTGTAGCATACCTGCTGCTGTCAGTCACCTTGAAATAACCCTTTGGCCATGTAACAGCCAGATAAGCTCTGTGGAGTGTGTGATAACTGTGTAATACTGTAGTATAGCAAACTAGTTAGGTAGGAGTTCTGATCCTGCCCCCCCCCAACAGTGATAATGTGTGTGATTCCCTGAGAGAGTGTGGGTGTGTCTTCCTTGACACCTGCTTTTGTGGACAGTCACATGTACTACACTTCCCTTATCCCTCCTTTATCACTGTTGCTGATGTCACTCACCTTCAAAGATACCTTTAGACAGCTCTCCAACATGTAAGCTCTGTGGCGTGTGCAGGAACTGCATAACAATGTAATAGCAAAACTCAGGACTGGTAAGTGTGTGTTTGTGTGTGTGTTAGTGTCCTCTGTGGGTGTTGGAGTGATTGTGTAATAACAGGGTCCATGGCAATGTGGGTTTTGCTGCATCATTATATTGAGGAGCTATATGTCCCATTGTTGACATTACAAGACCAACATTTTCCAAACACTGTAGAGATTGTTGTAGACAATCCTCAGCCATAAATGTGTACAGCCATGTGCAATTACCATGTGACTGTATGGATTAGTACACAATATAGGCAACGGTCATAATGCCTAGATACCACTCTCCACCCTTGGATCATACACAAACATACCTGGCTCTTACTCTCCTACTCCCTTCCTTTATTACTTTGTCTCTGTCTCTCTCTCTCTCACTCTCTCTCTGGTGGATGTGGAAAAGTACATCTGCTTTGCTTATGCAGCAGCTTGAGTTTTGTAAGTGATGCTCATGATCAGCTGATGGCCTGTGCACAAATTGCCGTCCCCCACTTACTAATTGCATGTGGAACAGCTGTAGTATAATTCCTATAGCCAACTGCATGGAAACATACTCCTATAACTAAGAACATCATGTAGGTGTTGGCCCTTTTCCTTCACTGTGAGCAGGATTTCATGTGGGTGTTTGACAAACAGCATCACAGAGGGTAGTTAGACATACCTCTTACAACATACACTGTGGAGACAGGCCAACAAACAGGAGGGGGATGTTCCAGACATGGGGACAGAATGTAAGTATTGCTCTTCTACATTTGAAGTAATGATGGTTTAACAAGGTTTGTGTGGATATGGCTGTTCTACATGATTTAATATTTGGCATGACAGTGTTATGTGGTTGAGGAAACTCTCACCTGTAGGGCTATCTGCAGACTGGTCAGAGGTTGGAGTCTTACATGTGTTGTGTTACTCACACATTTCCTATCTTTAGAAATGCAGTAGCATACTGTGATGATTGCAGTAATCCATGTGAGTTACTGACTTCATATCCCTTAGAAGACATATGTCACAACAAACCCTGTTACACCAGTAAATGTATGAGTTTATCACAGCAACATGTCAATATTGGCCCTGTGTTTGTGCCTCCGACCTCAAGTCTGTCAACCTTTGTACATATTTCATGCAGTAAGAGGTGCATATGTTCAGTACATCATTATTTACCGACATCATACCTGATAGCAAGCCAGTGAGATATCAGACTGATAGACATGTTATGTATAGTAGGCCTTATATTTGAGGACAACACCTGGACATTCTGTTGTAGTGTGTACAATAGTGAGGTCTGTGTACTTATGGTGATTGTTGACAGAGTGTGCATTGAGAATATGTATCTTGGCCTGTGTACAGACTGTGGTAGATGTCATTGCTCTTGGTCCTGTTCTATCTGATGTTACATGCTGCTCCAGTGTATGGTACCCTATCAGCATACATGTTTTCAGAGCCAGACAGACACATGTCCCCATACCACAGTCAGGCATCAGAATACACTGTGTATTGCCCCAGTATATGTAGAGTTAGTGTGTTAGTGGCACATATGAGGATGGTGTTGTTCACAGAGTCCATATACTGTAATATTAATTAGGCTTAGCATATGTGGCTGTGGCTGTGTTCAGATTGGTTGTGGGTATGCAATTTCATACTGTTGTCTGTTACTCCATTCTGTTACATGCCTCTAGAGCCTACTATATTTGCAAGTACATGTGTATTCCCCCATAAGAAACATAGGCCAGTGTTGTAGCAGTCTGCCTGTAGTTTTCACAGTGCTTTGTGACATGCCTAGCAGCACAGTTTATGTACTTAGTGTGATGTTATGTCCAGATATTGTCATATGTACTGTTGCCGGGCCACCATAACTGTTGTGTATTTCTGACAAAGCAGTGGGATGCTGTACAGATGTATGTCACTAACTAGTGGTTATTATGTGGGCTTGTGACTTCTGCTCCTTCGGTTAATATGTGTCAGGACAGACAGGAGTGTATGAATGCATAAACTGTGTGAGCTTATCTATTCCAGTATTTTCGTGATAATCCCATTTACATGGCTGTAAACATCCACTTTGTCAGGCTTGGTCCACACGCCTTGCACTAAGGAGTTCTGTGTATACCTCTGGACTGAGCAGAGTGTGTCAGACTGTCCACATTTATTGGTCATATCTCTGCTGTATTCCAGAGGATCATTACTGTGATTTGTGTAGTACTGCACTATGATGATCTAATGATCTCTGTCAGTAACTGATGGCATACGTGTCAGTATCAGATGTGACTTCCCACACATTTCTGTTAAGACAACACCTGTTACTGTAGCAACATTCTACATGTATACATGCAGTACTTACATGACATCCCCTTGCACTAAGAGGTTGTGACTACTGGTGCTGAGGTATGACTCCACTATATGTTATGGACATATGTTATACAAATATATATCTATCTATATATATATATATATATATATATATATATATATATATATATATATATATATATATATATATATATATATATATATATACATATACACATAAATAATTAAATATATATATATATCTATATATATACATATATATACATATATATATATATACATACATACATATACATACATATATATATATATATATATATATATATATATATATATATATATATATATATGTTTACATGTATATATATATATATATATATATATATATCTATATATATATATATATACATACATACATATATGGGTTCCGTTCAGAAGCTTGAAATACTGAAATCTCAAATTTCAGTATTTTGAGTCCAAGAAGACAAAGCCACATAATAGTGAAAGTTTAGAAGTGCGAAATTTAAAACTTCGAATACCGGAGGTTTTGAATTTTGCGCTTCTAAAGTTCCGCTATGGTCATGTATTCAGGTAAGTGTGTGTATGTGTGTGTGTGTGTGTGTGTGTGTGTGTGTGTGTGTGTGTGTGTGTGTGTGTGTGTGTGTGTGTGTGTGTTTGTGTGTGTGTGTGTTAAGGGGTTTGGGTAGGGGCTGTGGTGTGTATCAGTTTGTTTTGTTGCTGTGATGTGTTTGTGTGCGAAGAGAAAGTAGCTTGTGTGGTGGTGTTTTGTGTGTGCTTTTATGTAGTGCGACCTCGGAGTGAGAATATTTAAGTGGGGGGGTGCAGGAGGGCTTGCCCCTTTGCTTTCATGTAGTAGAGTGATTGTGTGTGTTTGTGTGGTGGATGGTGTGTGTGTGTGTGTGTGTGTGTGTGTGTGTGTGTGTGTGTGTGTGTGTGTGTGTGTGTGTAGTAAATCTGCGAAATTCAAAACATCCAGTATTCGAGGTTTTGAATATCGCAGTTTTTAGTTTTCGTTGTTTGGTGGATTCCACTTCTTGGGCTCGAGGTACTGAAATTTGAGATTTCAGTATTTCGAGCTTCTGAAGTTGTTGTTGTTGCTTCTTTCGGCTTTTTCCAGTTAGGGGTCGCCACAGCGGAACTACGGTATGCTAATAATTGGCAGTCGATTTTTACATGCCGAGTTGCCAGCCCTGACGCACAACCTTCAATGAAGGTACTCCCATTCATGCATGTCTCCACACAGAAGACATTCTAGCTGAGAATTGAACAGGACAACATCTTACTGTGAGGTGACAACGCTACCGCAGCACCACCACAGCAGTCTGTGAATCCGGATATATATATATATATATATATATATATATATATATATATATATATATATATATAAATATAAATATAAATATATATATATATATATATATATATATATATATATACATATATTATATACATATATATGCATCTATTTTATATATATATATATATATATATATATATATATATATATATATATATATATATATATATATATACAGATAGCTCTATATATAAAACAATATACAGATGCATATAAATACATATATAAATATATATGTGTATGTACATGTATACATATATCTGCATATGTATGTATGTGTGTATATATATATATATATATATATATATATATATATATATCCATATCCATATCCATATCCTTGTTATGTGTAAATGAGTGCTGTATTTACCTTCCCAGATGTATCCCATCATATTTATCTGATATGTGTTTATATAGATATAACAACATACTGATTCAACAATATTTTCACTAACAAGTACTACACAATTGTAGAAGTCAAAGCAATTGTTCACTACTATGTAGTATGTGTACTGACAGATATATTGGAAAAAACAACAAACTTCTTCATAGCTGTGATGAGTTAGTGGTTAACTGCTGTTACTCTAGTGTACATGGTTCTGGGTTCAAGACCTGCAAGAGCTGTTTATTTTGTTGCTAGGCAGAGCAAGGACTGTTGGATACAGAGTGGGTAAAGCAGTTTTGAGCAGCTTTAAGTGGGTTTGCCCGGGTTTACCCGATGGTAAGCGGTGCTAATGGTTAAACAAATAGGCACTTACACCATGCATGCTTCACTTACCAGTGCGCAAATGTGCTTAGTAGTTACATTTCAGCAATGTTTACACTTGCTAAGCATAGCTCAGCCCTGGTAACCAGTGATCACATTCTAGTCTGATAAAATAGAAGGGTAAGGACATCTTTAATAAGTGTATTTAATTCCATGTACATAACATGCTTCTATGTGCTGTCATTACAGTAGCAAGTGGTGTGAGCCTACTGTCTGGGACACCTGAGTATATATGGCTTGGACAACACTCTTTTCCATTTGAACGTGTTTCATACATGGGTAGTATCCCAGGTTATATGGTTTATATACACTGGCATGTAGTGTATCATTACATTACTACTGTTAACAGTGCTTCCCCAAGTAAGAGTAGTTTGCAGATTGTAGTACTGGAACCAAACACCCCTGCATGCAAATATGGACTCTGAGTCCTGACTGTCATGTTCTTGGTGTGTGAGCTGTGTGTCATTAAATATTTGCTATTGGATATTCCTCTGACATGTCAATATTAACTGTCGATTACAGTGTGTATAGGACATGTCATTGAGGGTTGCTGTCATGTAGTAATGGCATACCTATCAGTGTCAGATGTCTATCTGTCAAAACATTCCTCGTAATGAATAACCAGTTGGCTAGCTGATGTTTGTCTGTCCTCTCTACAAATGTGTAGATGTCAGGTATCCGTCTTGGCTGCTTACAGGCAATCTATGTTTAACTGATACTGACATGTCTGCCCAGCTGTGTTATGAATTCCAGAGCTAGGAAACCCCACTCTGTATGCACCACATGCCATGGATACCTCAACTACACTACCATAGTCAACAGAACATGCTTGGATACAAGTCTCCAAGACAGACACTGACCATGTTATGTAATATATGTGGCATACATGTCAATTGGAGCACCTCACTAGCCCTCTGCAAGAGGCAACCAGATGATTGGATGTTGCATTTAACTCTCACCCTGAGGATCAGTCACGTGGCATCAGCTGATAGTTGGCCTGCTGACAAATGGCAGGTGGCATGATACCACTGTACCCACATCCCCTATTCTTCTCATCTCTCCATGGACAATATCCTGGTACACACCTAGTAACACCTGCACCTATGGACCCAAGTATTGACCAATGTGTCAGTGTGCATTACTGAGAATAACAGTGTCTGTGTGTTTGTAAACCTGTAGCTGATAATACCCTGTGGGCCTTCTCACCCACTACACCCCCATTGCTATAGTTAGAAATGGCTGTTGCTATAATGGACATTACATGTACCTTGTTACACTCTTCTTCATATGGACTACCTGGAGGTTGCAGTACCAGCACAACACTGTTGTACAAATGGGTAGATAGGCATGGGATACCATCTGAGTCCTGGCATGTGTGTGTATGTGTGCAAGTGTGTATATTTGTAGGATACAGCATTCTGAGGCCACATTCTCCTAATACAATACACATTACCATACAGTATAAAGGATAGTGATGTTGCTGACTGTAGGAGAGCCATGACAAACCATCACCATACTATCCCTGTGGCATGTGCAATAGATGCATATCCCTGTAGTAGCACTCTTGAGATAGACAAGAGGTTGTAGTACAGTCCTGGTTAATGTGTGATTGTGGGTATGTCAGAGTATTATCATGGGTTTCAGTCAGTAGAATATCCGATGTGGGTGTGGGTGCTGGGTATACTATCTTTACACCATTGTACCCCCCAGTACATGTCCCAAGGTCCACTGTATGGGGACCACTGTTACCATCAACCATATAGGTAACTGATTACACTATCCAGCCCAATGATGTATGTGCTGTGCAACTTATCTGTAACAAAATGGACTCACTGACAAGGTAGTTAGCACTGATAAACCCAGGTCTCTCAGATGTGTCTATGACTGTTATGTGTTTGTCAATGTGTATATGACAGTATATCACACTATGTATTGTTCATAAACAACCAGTACATTCCCCATTACCATACTGTACAAGGCCTGGTGATGTTCTTCACTTAACAAGTAACCTGAGACACACCCCATCCTAAAAGTTGTGTGGTGTGTGCATTTAAGGCCACACACATTAGTAGCAATAAGTACCTAGGTAGGGATTCTGCTCTCAGTGTTGCCAAGTAAGAGTTTGTGTGTGTGTGTGTGTGTGTGTGTGTGTGTGTGTGTGTGTGTGTGTGTGTGTGTGTGTGTGTGTGTATGTGAAGGGATCTACTTCAGTTTGCAGGAAATACATGTCTCAGGAGGTCATCTGTCTGAGAACTGACTGGCATATACTAACATTTCAAAGGTATCATCTTGTGGAAATTCATACCATCAAAACTAGTAGTAGATGTGTAAATGCCCTCTTCCCCACTGTATAGCTGTACAGCGATACTGGGGTTGGTATATATCTAGTTGGGTGTGGAGCTTGTGGGTGCAACCACCATCATTGGGGTTATTGTTATGTGTATCCTCCCACTTAGTTGGCTGTGATACTGTACAGTTTATGTTAACAGGTTAAGTAGTTGTCATTACACTATCTGTAGTTCTATGCCACACCATACCCTCCAAAGGGTAGGGCTGTGCCACCCACACCTGCACACCTATGTTTACCAAGTTGAGGTTTGCACTACATTGGGGAAGGGGACATATACCCTGCCAGTACCATCGTTAATGACATTAAACTAGCAGACTGATTATTTACTGATTTGATGTTGTGCCTATTCTGTCTTGGTGGAATTACATAGGCTAAAATGGGTTCCCTGAAAATGTACATAGGTTCATAGGTTCATAGGTTCATACTAGGCTATCTGCCCGAGGGCATTTACAAGCCTAGCCCATAGTTTTGTGGCTTACACCACCCTTTAGTATGGGGAACTATACCCATTATTTTGCTGTGCCTCTGTCGAGCAGTGACACTGAGGTAATCCCTGGGGTATATCTGCGATCTCCCATCCATTGGTCAAGATTTCTCTTGAACAAGGCCAGCGAGGTGCTCTGCCTCACATATACCGGGATTTTGTTCCACAGCATAGGGAGTCTTTGGGTGATGAATCTATCCCTCCAGCACGCCCTATTAATAGTCGGGGTTTAAGTCTCCCGCCTTGTGGCTCTGACTGATCTAGATTTTTGAGGTGAAGCATATTCATCAAATCTGGGTTTGACATGGCCTTGTATGTCAGGGCAAAGGTCACCTCTGAGCAAGCGGTGGCGACTGAATAGAGCTGGAGTTCTTTCAGTCGGGCAGCATAGGACAGATTTTGAGACCCTTTATCCTTTTGGTGAGGAACTTTTGTGGCCTCTCCAGCTGCTGCAAGTGTCGGGTCAGATACATTCCGAATGGGGCATTGTACTCAATCATTGGTCTGATGAGTGATGAGTATAGGGAGACTATGACCTCCCTTGATCTAGATGTGAATCCCTTCATGATAAGGTGGGCAATGTAGAAGGTCTTCCTAACTACTTTAGCTACATGGGTGTCGAATGATAGGCTACTGTCAACCTGGGTCCCCAGGTCCCTGATAACTTCTTCTGTGCTCAGTGGATTGCCACCTATATGGTAGCTAGGGTAACCTTGTTTTTCGAAGGGTATGACTATGCATTTTTGGCATTTAACTTTAGGCCATGGTTCTGGCACCCGTTATCCGCTTCTGTGAGACCCTTCTGAAGGATATCTGTGTCAGATGTGTTTTCGACTATGGCCCAGTTTGCAGTCATCTGCAAACTTTGTCAGCCATAACCCTCCTGTGTTTGCTTGTACTTGGAAAGTAGATGCCAAACAAGAGTGGGCCCAGGACTGAGCCCTGTGGGACACCACTTGTGACAGGCTTTGAGTCTGACATGGCGCCAGCAACTCTGACCCTGTGGGTTCTGTCACTCAGCCAGTTTGCAACCCATCTTGTGATGTATGGGTTAACATTTAAGCTGATGAGTTTTCAATAATACCCGAGTGGGGTATTGTATCGACGCCTTCGCCAGATCGAGGTAGGCTGTATGGACTGCCTTTCCCTCATCAATGGCTTTGGTGACTGTTTCGAAAAAGTCAACCAAGTTTAAAAGGCATGATCTGCCTTTGACAAAGCCAAACTGGGTTGGATCCAAAGTCTGCAAATTCCCTATGTCTTTATTTATGAGGTCCATTATGATCCTCTCCATGGCTTTGCAGATAAGGCTTGTCAAGCTAATGGGCCGGTAATTTCCAGGGTCCTTGTATACAGTATTCTCTGTGCATCACATCAAGACCAAAGCCTCTGTGTGTGTGTTATACATAAACATGTGGTGTGTACCACCCAGAACACTTACCATTGTCCACTGTAGAAGGGCTGCTGACATCAGCCACCATGCACTCACCTGCATACACCCCTCATACCTTTCAGCCATGTGGCACATGCAGTAACTGTTATACAGACCTGTTACTTGTGTTCAGCTGTACCCAGGATATGGCACATTCAAGTTGTCATCACAATGCCATACTGCTTGTAGGAAACAACAGCAGACCAACATTCTGCTGACCCATAGACACCTACAACACAAACAGAATACATTATGGAGACCACAATCAGTCAGTGTTAATAACAGCTATAATGCATCATAGCTGGACAGCTACACATCCTGACATGTAAGCATTAAAGTTTAGTGCTGACAACATGCTACACAGCATTACATTGGTATACCTTAGGACATTCACCCTGTGCATCAGAACCATATTAGCTTGTCCCTGCATCAATGTTATGGATGACAGGGATGTGGCACAGGTATCATCATATGCACAGGGTGTGTTGTGGGTTTGCCAGAGACCTAGGCTGAGCTGTTTGGTTGACATCATGTGTGTGTGTTAGGGGGTTTCATTATTAATTGGGCTGTGCAGATGTGGTGTGTGTGTAGGTATGGGGTTGCCCTAGCTGTGCTGGTAATGTGTGTGTTTATGCATGTGCACAGTTCTGCCATGTGGCTGCCCTATACAGGGGTTTGTTGGACAGCTGCAGACTGTACCTGGCAGGGTGTGCAGTTTACTGTCTCTGGCCATGGACACAAGAACTGTGCCTGCCAGGGGTTCCATAGGAACTACCAGGTACAAGGCCAGATATGGTACTCTTTCCTGATGATGACAAATGTCCGCTGGATCCAGGTCCCTTTTGGGACCAGCCAGGGCCACATGCATGTGGCCTGCTATTTTGTGGTGTGGACAGCACCCCTCTGCAGTGCTGGTACTGTGAATACTGGAGCAGCTCTGACTTGTTGCACGTCCACGTCATCCTCCACCTGTTGGTGGTGCCGACCTACGTCCATATGACTGTTAAACTACTCCCACCATATTTCTCAAGCACAGACATTGCATGGTCGAGGATTTCCACCATCTCAACCAACCATTTATCCAGGACCTCTGCAAAATAATGGTAAGCACCTGCAAAATCACGGATGTTGTCAATAACAGCAGAAGGAGTAGCTCTCTGGAGCCTCAGACCCTGTCTGGTATAACATTCCATATGTGCCTGTGCCTCCATGATGGTCTGAAACATGCATCTGGTGACACCTGCTGTGGCACTTCTGCCAGGGCCATGATGACCAGCAGCCCTCCTACAAGCACCCCTGTACATCTGCCTGTGTGGTACCTCTCTGGTCATCCGGCTATGGCTGCTGTATCCAGACACACTTGCTATTGTCACCACACTGCCCTGTCCCATACCACCACCTGCCAACTGCCCCTCATCTATGGCCACTGGTGATGGGTATGTATAGGCAATTTGACTGTGTGCGGGGACGGGGTGGATAACCGTGGGGATGTCAACTGATGGCACAGCTTTAGCTCTTGACAACCCTACCTGTGACTCTCCATATCTGTCATCATTGTCAGAATCTGTATGGACACTAACATCAGTTTGCCTGCAGGAGGGACCCTGACCCACCTCGCCACCTGTGAGGGGAAAAACAAGAAACGCACTTTAAAACCTTATATCATTGCTTAACTGTACACACACTCACACACACACACACACACACACACACACACACACACACACACACACACACACACACACACACACACACACACACACACACACACACACACACATACTTACAGGTGAGGTTGCACAAAGATATTACACACAGACCTCTCATTAACCAACTGTCAACATGCATGACATATGGGACTCAACAGCATGCACTGCTCAATCCCTATTACCAACATTGTACATCTCTGTGATGCATGAATTGTGTTAGTAGGTGATGCCTCTTCCCCTGGAACACACGACACCCATGTACACAGTATTGCTGTGCACCTGTTCAGCACCCTGGCATGTACTGTGCACCATACCTCACAGGTGTACATGCCATTGTTGAATATGTATATGTGCATCAGTTATGTTTGCTCTGCTGCTCACATCCCCTATGTGTTTGTCCGACACATACCTGGGATGATATGAGGACAGATGTCAACAGTGAATGCCTGATATCTGATTTGCAGATTTCATCATCAGCAGTGCATGTATGAGCAATAATATCCAAATACACTGACAACCTTCAAATCTTACTGTGGCTATGAGAAGTGTAGATACCCTTTTTGACATGGTAGCCCTCTTGCCTGATATGTCATGGGGCCACAATATTGCATATGTTAACATTACACACACCTGATATGTGACACATGACCTGTGCAATAAAATGCAGTATCAAACAAATGTGTTAGTTGTGCAGATGCTGACTGAGATGTATACAATATGTGGGTTGCATAAGTGTGCACACCCTTAACATGATGGTTTGTTGCAGCACCTGTTCAGTGAACTACAGCAGTCACTATTCCTGGGGGTATACTGGCATGGCCCATCTTCACTTGCCATTATTTGGTCACTCCACCCTACAAATGTCTCCTAACTCTGCCAGATTGCAAGGTCAGTTCATGTGCACAGCCCTTGGAGGTCACACAGTGATGTCACTATTGATGTGGAGTCAGGGTTATGTCTGGCACAATGCATGACCTTGACTGTGTTTAGATACAGCCATTCTTAGTGAGCTTTGGATGTATGCTTCATTTCACTGTTGTGTTTCAGGATGACACCCCTTCCCATCCCCAGCCTTTTTACAGATGCTTGACAACTATAAGCCACACATGAGTGTTATTTTGCAGTGTCCCAAATTCAGAACACCATGTCTGCTGGCCTAGTTTTTGCTAATGAACTGCAAACCTAAAGGTGTACACTAGCACCAGCAAGGTACAGATGGGGATGGTGGGCCTGAGGTGGAGTGAGGTGTTGCTTGTGCAGCACATGTATCTTTATTAATACTGTCTGTAGGTTTCAGCCTTGGTCTCAGTACACCATTACACATTGCAGCACATGCCTTTGGGAGACTTGATGTTATGCATACCTGTAGAGGGCTCTGGATGATGTCTCCTGTGGAAAAACTCTTCCATCTGATTACCATAACCCATAGACCACACTTATGCAGAGTCCAGGTAATTGTCGATACAGGTACTGCACAGGCAGTACTTGCTAGACATTCCTGCAAGTCCCTCAGTGTTGCTGCATGTTTCTGGGCAGCCTCCATGACCAGTTTGCAACATGTGTTGTCATCTGTCTTGGGTGTGCATCTTTATATTTTCTACATTAATGTTGTCCCATACTTCGTCTTCACATACATGCTTGTCTGCACTGTTTGCCATGGTATATGCAATGGTGACGCAAGGCTACATCTCCCACTCCTGAGTGCTACATTTTGGATATGGGATCCATTCCATGGTTTGTAAGATGTGTGCAAGCCATGGCTGCCTCTGTTGCAGGTGAGTGGGCAAATGTCATGGACATACTTCTTGGACAGCAGACCATTAGTTGGTGTGACATTGAGGACCTGTACTTGATGGAAGGTGTGTACTCAAGAAGAGTGTATGCTGCAGTACCTCAGAAGCTGCTTTCACAATATGTTATTTGGAGTGTGTGCACACATAGCTTCCAGTGTTTGTTAAGGTATGTATTCTCCATATTTGTTGTCCTAACATAGGATTCCATATTACACATTCATTGCTCATGTTAAGATCACATTACAGGTTGTAAAAGTTGTGGAATGTGGTATTGTGATATGCCGTTGTGTAGATCTGTAACAGTTGCCATTGTAATAGTGGTATATACACTGTTGTAAACACTGTATAAGGGTAATGTTTCAGACATGTCCCTACTGTAGGCCATTTGTCCTACCATTATGTTCATCTCTGTCCACACATCTTGCACTGACAGGTTGTTAGTTATACTGCAGGACTCTTACATACCCTTCAGATATGCCACCATGGTGACCACTGTGATGCAGTGCAGATAACAGCAACAAGAAGTGAACATGTACAGCATGCATTATGGGTAGGTGTCTTAAATGTGTGCATGGCAAATACCATGGGCATAACATGGCCGGTGTATTGGAAAACCTGAACAAAAGACTGCCTTACTCACCAGCTACAGGCTGCTGCCCCAGAGGTATATCAGAGGGACCTACATAGTTATGTGACAGATGTGATGTCAGTAGCCACACCTGTGGCATTGGTACAGGATGGGAGCAGCATTTCAGCACATTGACAGTACAAACCCACAATACTACAGATTGTGCACATTTGTTCATTACTACACTGCAATAACAGACTATGTTATCTGACATATGCATGAAGATACTTTACAGATGAAGATGGCTAAGCAACAGTGGTCTACAAATGTGCCCTGGGGCCTTATCTGCATGCTGCTCATCCATTGTGTGGGTAGCACCCACCTCCACAATGCTATCATCAGGTTCTTGGCTTGGCAGGTGCCCCAAGGCTGGTGAGGAGCTACTCAGCATGTGTCAGTGGGTGCTGGATGGCATGACCCCCCACCTGTGGCTAGCTGGTCCCTCCTAACTGCAGCAGCACACTGATGGGTATGGTGGATGAGGTCAGTGCAATGATGTTGCACCTGCTCATAACTGCGGTTAGGCAGGCCTACATCATTTACCTTGTGGACGAGCTCATTCCACAGGACAGTCCTCTCCTGCAGATCATGGGCTGTATGCCCAAAGAGGGTTCTGTGGTGATGCACATGGTAGCTGATAAGTAGTTCATTCTCCTGTAGAGTGTAAGCAGGGAGATGCTCTCTTGACATGGTACCTGGAAGACATAAACAGGAAAAAAGGTCTGAGGACCTCATACTGCAAGAATATAATAGATATTAATTGACATCTCTCTCTCCCTCCACCATATCTGCAACAATAATCTGAACACACATGTCAATGTGTATGTTTACACCAAACCTACTGTTGGGGCATATATCCTATTGTGCAACAAATATTGAAATGTGTTTCTATTCATGTTTCATGTTGAAACACTATCATTGGTGGCCTGTTGCTAACAATGTAACCTGCATGCTATTGTAATGGCCACTGTGGCTCCATATATGCATGTGTTCTGTTTGCTATGCAACTGTTCCAAATCTGGTGTTTTGGGTTGATGGGAATATGTATGCATGCTGTTATAACTAATCCTGGATTGTGTTGACTATTACTACTCACATATGTTCTAAAACTGCAACACAATAGCATGTTCGGGAAGGCTGTTCCCAGCAGAACCACCTCTCCAACCTCATCTGGCCATGGTACCAGGCTATAGCATGGCTGGGACCCAACCCGGGACCTCCTTATCTGCTGGTCCTGCACTACCTTTTGGTGGAATGACCTCAGGAGATGGTGCTTGTCCCCCCCGGGAGCAGGCACAGACAGGATCCTGTAACCTGAAGTCAGGTCCAGGGTCTGGTGCATAGGGAGCTCCGCAGAGAATTGGGGGATCTGCTACACCACCTTGAGGCCCTCATGACACAATTAGAGGTTCAGTCTGCCCCTCCTGCACAGTCCCCAGCCAGCCACCTTCTGGGCCGTGAAGGTGCAGTGGTGACTGCCCATGAGTGGGGATCTCAGTCCCACTGTTTCCATTTGGGGGCTCATGGGCTTCCACTTTCCAAACACCCCTCCCCATCCAAGGTGTTTACCCACCACATGTGTCATATACCTCCCCTGTATGCTGTCTTGTCTGTCTTCCCACCCAAACTACCTCCCCAAATAAACCTACTATCCTTCCCCAACATCCCACTCTCACCTTAACAAAAAAAGGGCAATCTGTTCCCAACACAAATTTTACACCATACATAAATGTCCATATCACACCCACTTACAACTGCTTACAGGTGCCTTAATCACTCTGTATCCAACAGCCCATATTCTGGCCAGCAAATAAATTATCAGCCCTTGCAAGTGTGTAACCCAGGACCCTACACACCATAGCTACATCAATTTACCAGTAAGCCATCTGAGCTGCAGATATGTGTGATGTGTTCTCAAACATATCATGCAGCACAGTCATTCAACAGTAGGGAAAATGTATGTATATATATATATATATATATATATATATATATATATATATATATATATGTGTGTGTGTGTGTGTGTGTGTGTGTGTGTGTGTGTGTGTGTGTGTGTGTTACGTATATATATATATATATATATATATATATATATATATATATATATATATATATATATATATACATGTATGTATACATATACATGTGTGCTACATCCTGCAGCATGGATGTAGCTTTATATGGAGCCCCCCCCCCCACCGACTGAACCCTGTCCATCAAATGGGAGCCATCTTCACCAGTGGACATATGTGCATGCAAATGAGTGGTTGTATCCAGGCCACATGTAACAGATAATAGTGTGTGGCTAACACCAAAAATGCACCAGAGTCTAGTGGTCTCCTGTGGTACAATGTGCATGGTATAAACTCTGATTTACAAGGTCTGCTGACCATGGTCTGTGACACTGTGGGAAGCTCTGAACCTGATGCCTGCTTTGTATACCTCAGTGAAGGCCAAAAATGTCAGACTATATATGTGCAACCCATGAAGTATATGGGTGATGTCATGAGAAGCACTTATCATGGATGTGAATTAACAGTGTTGTGGAGCAGTGGTCCATGTAAGCTCTGCAGATCTCTCATGCATTAAGTCATCACTCTCCCATATGATCCAATAAGCCAAGTATGGCATCTTTCAATATTATCTTGTCTGTGCCAATGATCTCAGTATAAGACAGCACAGATACATGTAAATGTGTGCAAGAAAAAGGATATCCAATGTTTTAATCTGACGGATGCAGTAGGTCAGAGTGACTAGTTTAAAAATTACCTCTCCCTGTACAAAGTTAGCTCTGTGTACTTAGTCTAATATTTATTTGCATTGATTTCCTCACTCAGTTTGACTAAAATTACTAATTATTTTAATTTATTTGAAACTTATTGTCACTGATTTTGATTTTCTTTGTTTTTAAAATTCTTTTGTTTGCAGCTGAGAATTGATTCTTAAAGATCATACACATAGTTCTGACTGTTAATTTTTCAGAAGCTTATTAACTTGCTTTTGCAGTAAATTCTTACCCTTTTTCTTGATTTTTCTTGTTATTTGACTTTCTTCTGTTAGTATGTGTGAGAGACTGGAGAGAGAGAAGGAGTGAATGAATGCATGTATAAAAGCTAAAGCGAGTGTGTGTGAGAGATTGGAGAATGAAAGAGTGAATGCTTGTAAGAAAGCTGAAGAGTGTATGTGTGTGTGTGTGTGTGTGTGTGTGTGTCTGTGTGTGTGTGTGTGTCAGAGATCAGAGAGATAATGTGCAATCTGATGCAAACTGGCCAAGTGAGTATGGAGTGAGTGTTGACATTTTAGCAATTTGACTTGTTTTCTGGTTGGGGAGAGAGGGAGGGAATTTATTTGTATCTTCTTTTTAAAACTCCAAAACTCTAAAACATGAGGTATGTTTCTGCAGGGGGGAAACAGAAAGTGCAACACATGAAAAACTGAATTGTTCATACTGTACTGTTTTTCTTAGATTTTTTTTTTCTGGTTGCTTGAGTTCTGGTTAACTGAGAGTTTACTGTGCTGTTGTAATGGTATTTTTACAAGCCTTTTTTGAGGATGGGGTGGTTACTTGATTTATGGTGAGCTTGTTCTGCTGTCAAGTGCTCTGTATTCCTTTAAAAAAAAAGTACTGTTTTACCTTTCTCTTAGCATTGTGTTTGCAATATAAAGTTGAAATATTTTATTTATGTGAAATTAAAGTACAAGGGACGCTTTCCAAGCCTACTTGCATTTAGTAGCTGAATGGCACTTAAATCTAATAATCAGTAGTAAGCAGCACAAGAAAGGGTGCAGAATACATAAAAATGAGACTAAGATTGCAAATGGAAAAAATGATGCCAACACACACACACACACACACACACACACACACACACACACACACACACACACACACACACACACACACACACTCACACGCATGCACACACACATGCACACACACACGCACACACACACACATACATACACACACACACACACACACACGCACACACACACACACATACTCACACACACACACACACACACACACACACACACACACACACACACACACACACACACACACACACACACACACACACAAATGCCCATATGCCTACAGTAACACTGCTGACAAACATGAGGAACACTCAGCAGGGACAGCATAGTGTTTCTTTATCTTGTATACTTTTTGCATGCAGAATAACCGCAGTCGCAGATATCCATATTTTTCACAGATGACAACTGTAAATGCATTTTAAATTAAAATGCTTTGTGGTGTCTGTTATAGTTATGTACCATCACATAATGTTGTCCTTTGTTTTCCAGTGGTACAACTGCATGCATGACAGAGTTTTCCCATTCAGACATGTAAAGTACAGCTGAAATACTGGTGGTATTGAGGAGAATGTATTTATTTTATTTTTCAGAGCTTGTCTTGGGCTGCATGACAGAATCTGTTTTTTTTAGAGTACAAATAAATACGTGATAAAATTCAACAGAATAGTTTTGAATCCCATCACCTGTCCATGGTGTAGAGAGCCAGATGTGGTGTGATGATTCGTACATAGTCTGAGGTCTGTTACATCACTTTCCACCAAGTGACTCCAGGGAGGAGGACACAGTAGAGGAGGCGTAGACCATATACAGCTCTCCTCAAACCTTCTGGAATCCACTACAAAGATTATTTTGAGGAGTAGTCCTGAGAATGAGACTTGTAATTTGCTGTATCTAATGACATGATACAAAATTCCAAATCCTGAGGGAACGTGGGAGAAAGAGAAGATGAGATAAAGTCACTAGCAAGTTTTGGCAGCATCAGTGTTTTTTAAGATGGGTTAGAGCTCCCCAGACATAAGCAAGAGTAGAGTTAGGAAAAATCCTCCTGCAAAATTGTTGCATGTCTGGTAGTGGGTGGTCTTTACTTTTGTTCTCCCTCTGAATCCTATATCTGAACCTTTCAAATCCATTTAAAATAAATTGCTTTAAAGTTGTTTTAATCGAATTTTTGTTGTCAACAGTATACTGAAGACCTTTGAGGTAGAATGAGCACTTTGCTCTTTTCCTTGATGTCATAAACTGGTAATCTGCACGTTTAAAATGATGGCCACTTCAGGGAATGGAACATTTATTCTCCTACCAGTCAGCACTTCCAGTGTATACATGTACTTACAACCAGTCACCCTCTTCTGCATGCTTTGCAGAAGAGGTACTCTTTTTAAGTAAGGTAGTGCAAAATCATATGAATGTTAAGAGGCTTAAGCGAGGCTGAATGTTAATTAAAAATAAACTAATTAATACTAACAATGTTTTTTCATTGACCAATATCACTGTGTTTCAGCATCATCTTAATGAGATTAGAATGAAGGAAAATAAAAAACAAAATCTGCAAAATAAAGAAAACAAAACAAATAAACTGTTAAAAGAACACACAAGGCCAGTGGTAATCTCTAAAATGTTTATGTAAGTGCTTTCGTTGAACAAATAATCCAACTTCTTCAGACAGAGTCCTTTATATCCTTCCTGGAGACAATACAGATATACTGGAAAATATCCTATACTGGATATCCTTAATATTTCCACAAGAAAAAATATTACTAGGTGATGTGAATGTCAATTGGTTGGACCCGTACATCTAGCATGAGCTTATATGGTTTCACACAACTAATTCATAGCTCCACACATTATAGCTAGACATCAAATTTTCTATTAGACTAGATCCTAGTATTAGATGCTAGCAAATACTCCACCACAAGTACAATCTCAGACTCTCTCAGTGATCATCTCACAAATTATACAACTAGACATCTCACACATCCAGTTAAACAACATATTTATAAAAAACAAACAGTGGGTAGACAAGTGGTCAAAACAGACAAAATAAAACACAACCCACTTGAAGGTACAATCCAATACAGCACTCAAATGGAGATTGTTCATTGAATAAATAGTTCTTTAATGTTTCACACAGCAAAACACAATGGAGCAGTAGATAAACACTTTTGTCTGTGTACATCCAGACTTTATCAAATCTAAAAGTGCTTTTCAACACAACATTTAAATAGTCCATTCAATTGATTTATAAAACAACATGTAACCTTCCAAGTTTAACCTAGATATGTTCATTACCAAACTATCATCTATTAACTGGAACTTCCTAAAAATCCTCCCCTTAGACGATGCTGTAATTGAATTCAATACAACTTTTCTAAATATCCTAAATAGGCTTGCACCTCCTAGAAGAAAGAGACTGAAAACAAATAATGCAATTTGGCTATCCAAAAAAAAAAGTAGAATGCTAATGCAGGATAGAGAAAAAGCATGCAGAGAATGGCAAAATATAAAACACCTCTATATCTTGAAAACTTTGTAATGCTTCACAATCATAATAAAAGCAAATAATTGAAGACAAAAAAAACAATACTATAATAACTTTCATAATACAAAAGCGTTGAAATGTAAAACACTTAGTAAGAACACCTTTAAAGTCAAAAAAGTAAACGCTCTTTATTTAAATAATTAAGGCTTGCTAGCTGAAGCTTCATCAGACATATCACACATAGAAAAAGTGAAAACAAACAAAAAAAAAAAAACAGCAAAGCAACGGATGTCATTTCCTTGGCAACACTCAACAAGAGTAATTGCTTTGGTTACATTTAAAAAAAAAAAAAATTTAAAATAATTAAAAAAATTTTTAAAGTTTTAATATGAAAAATACATGTTTGCTTGGCTTGAGGTTTTTTTTGTGTTTTGGCTTTTCTTGGGTGTTGTTCAGATTGTGTTCTGCTTGCTTAGCTGCTAAAAAACGCGTTTAAATAAAGAGAAATTTCTTTACTTTAAAACTTTGACTTTACTTTTGTTCTTGTTAACTCTAACGACTTTTTTTTGTTTTATCAGTTGTTTGTTTCCTTGTACTATTTTTACGAGTATGTCAACTTTCATAATAATACTAAACACAACTCCAAACAAATTTTGGACATCCATTAAAGGAATCACATCCTGGCCAAAAATTCAACCCAAACCCCTCTCCCGATAACTCACCAATCGAAACTGAAAAACAGTTCAACTCTTATTTCACAGATAGTATAGCATCTCTAACCAAGAATTCCTCAACATCTAATCTCAACCCTGCCTAACAGCCACATATCACCACATCCACTTTCACCTTCAAACCTGTGCCCGCATCCTATATAAAACTACTCTTAAACAAATTTAAACCATGCTCTTCTTCAGCTGATGACCTACCAAGCAAGTACCTAAAAATAGCAGCCAATAGTATTGTTCATCCTGTCTCAATACTTATAAATAGGTCAATCCAGGAATCCCACTCTTCCTCTCTCTGGAAAAAGTCACACATTATCCCACTGCACAAAGGAGGAAATTCAACAGACATGAATAACTTTAGACCTACAGCAATCTTATCTCCCTTGCCAAAATGCTTGAAAAATGTATTCAAAAACAATTTCTAGACTATCTCCTGCAGGAAGAATTCCTATCCCCTACACAGCATGGCTTCCATCCTTCCCATAGTACTAGCACTGCCCTTCTAACCTATATAGATACTGTCAATAAAGATATAGATAATGGCAAACAAGTCTCTTCCTTATTTCGAGACTTGTCTAAAGCCTTTGACATAGCTTGTCGTAGCAAACTTCTTCAAATGTCCTCACTAGGTTTATCTCATCCCACCCTTCTATGGTTCAAACGCTACCTATCCAACATGTACCAGTCAGTAAAATGTCACTCTATGCCCTCTTCTTATCTGCCAGTCACCACCGGTGTACCACAATGCTCTATTCTTGGTCCCTTCCTCTTTAACATTTTTACCAACACTCTATACTTCCACACAACAGGCCACCTTAATACAATACGCAGATGATTCCACTCTCATCTGGACATCTGACAATGTGGTACACCTCCAAAAAATTACTCAAGAAGCTTTAGCAGCCACTGAAACATATCTTTGTAACTCACAACACCTGCTCAACCCAAAAAAGACCAAACTGATACTTTTTTCCCTAAATCCCTCTCTCGTGAAAAAACTAAATTTAAAGTCCTTTATCTTGATAATACAACCATTAAAATCACTCCTCATAGCCAACTATTAGAGGTGATAGTGGATGATACTCTTACATTCGTGTCTATATTACCTGATCGAACGTTTAGGTTAAGGAATACCTAAATGTCGAACTGGTAATATCGAAAAATTAAAACAGTGAACGATTTAACGTAGGGAATGAATTCCCTTGGCCGCAAAAAAATAAATTGTTAAACCAAAATGAAGTGGGGAGCTTTGCCCCCACACCCCCCTAACTAAATATACCAACTCTGAGATTGCTCTACAGTGGGGAAATGGGCAAAATCTGCATAATGTCCAAGGGAATTCTTTCCCTGAGTTAAATCAGCCGTTCGAGGTGTTTTGCTTTCACTATTACCAGATCGACGTTTAGGTATTCGCTAACCTAAATGTTCAGTCAGATAATAGGAACCCTTATATTTGACCTGTGTATACAGAATTGCCTAAGAAAAACTCATCAGAAACTAGGGATGCTTTACAGATCCAAAAACTTTCTCACTGACACAACTAAAGCTACACTTGCCACTACTTATTTCTTCCTCACTCTTCTTTATGGTGCTCCCATCCTTACTAACCTCCAGGCTTCACAAAAACTGAAATTTGAACAATGTTATAACAAAGCTGCTAAATCTGCAGCACATACCCCTTTCAGAACCCACCACTGTACAGCACTGAATAGCCTAAATTGGTTAGAACTGCCACATCAACTAACATATTACATATAACATAACCTCTTACCACCTATAAAATTATCCAGTGTCCATCTGCCTTTCCAGCACTAAAAAACATTCAGCACAACTATGTTCCCAGTTGGTCATTGCAATCCAGTGACCAAAAACTCCTGTCTGTCTACAAAGCTATCAAATCTGCTGGGCATTTTCTATACTCGCACAAGGTTGCTAAGGCCTAGAATTCCTTGCCTGTATCCATCAGGTCTATACCCACCCTCCCATCTTTCAAAACCACTCTAAAGATTTTGTAGCTAAAATCTGGCTCTGCTCTTGCTCAAAACCAGGATGGCCTATAGCCCTAAATGTGAAAAAGTACCTTTTCATTCATTATACCTCCTTACTCTCCCTTCTTTACTTACTTCCTTACTGCTATCTAATTCTCTTCTTTAACCTTCTCAATAAATATACCATAAGCCTGTTTTTCCCTCGCTTCATATTGCAATTCCTATTTGTATTACACTAATGTACCTTTAATTTTCTCACAAACTGTCTGGAATTTGTCATATACCTTGCATCAATTCTTAAGCAATGTTTTTTATGTTGTTCTTCTTCTTTTGGCTTTTCCTGGATAGGGGTTGCCACAGCGGAACTCTGGTCTGCTAATGATTGGCAGTAGATTTTTACAGTGCCGAGGTGCCAGCTCGATGCCCAACCTTCAATGAAGGCACGCCCATTCATGCATGTCTTTCGAACTGTCTAATTTGTTATAATTATTTGAACTGCAGATGTTTTGTTTTATTTTTAAAGATTGTAAAATTGTTGTTCTTAAAATGTTTTGTAATAATTTGAAGCTTTTCTCCCTGAGCCTGTGCTGAAAATGGGCTTCTACCCAGTTGGACTTTCCTGGTAATCAAATGTCAATAAATAATAAATAAATAAATAATAAATCTTACATTATTTTCTTTTGGTATTTGTTTTGACATCTGTTACATCATATGTACACTCTATGGTAGAGTGAATTCAATCAGCAGTGGAGGAATAGCTATAGTTAAGAGATTTATAACCTTAAGACAGCAAAATAATTAGGGCACTTATTCTAGCTACAGTGATCACAGACAGGTTAAAAGTTCTCAAGTTAGGTACAGACTGTCAGGTGCTTTCAATTTTTTCATTTAGACCCTTGTTCATAGATTCATAGGCAAGTTCTAGGTTAGCTGCCCTTTGGGGGCCATTTTTAGCCAATTCCCCTTTTGGTGCTTGAAATAACCTATCCCTTTTGCTGTTAGATTTGCCTTACTCATCGCATGGTTGATAATTATATATTACCCCTAATGAGAATAACTGGGATTATTATCTAGATAAGTTGAGGGGACTGATGTATGGGATAAAGTGTTTAGGAGCTGCCTCTGTCCATTACTAGTACAGGAGGCAATCCTGGGGTAAATTCTCTAGTACCCATCTATAGATCTAAGTTATGCTTGAAAAAGGACAGAGATGAACTTTGTTTTACGTGGATGGGGAGTCTGTTCCAGTGTGGTGGTATCCCTGTGAGATATATTTGTCCCATAAAACCATTCTGTTGATGTTGCAGAAGATGTTTAGATCCCTAGACCAAGTATTTCTGATGTCATATGACTTGTTGATGTTCAATAAATCCATTAATATTGGGTTGGAGGATGCCTTGCATGCTAGACACAGGTCACCTCATAGCAGTCTGTAGGATACAGAGTATAGTGACAGGGTTTTGAGTCGGCCCATGTAGGATATATTGTTCAGGTCTTGCATCCTTCTAGTAAGGTGTCTCTGTTGGCATTCCAGTTGTTGCATGTGTCTGGAGAGATACATATCAAAGGGGATATTATGATCAATGTTTGGCCTAATAAGGGCCGAGTAAAGGTGGGGCAATGACATCTCTAGTTCTAGACATAATCCAGTTTTTATAAATTGTGTGATACAGAAATACTTTCTTATCTCAGCAGAGTTCATAGAAAGTTAGGTCACTGTCTACATAAGTTCCCAATTCCCAAACAACTGGCTAGTCATCTTTAAATTTAGTCAGACCTTTGTTATTGGATTTTGCTTTAGAGGGGTAGGTGTCAAACAGGAGAGGTCCCACCACTGAACTATGGGGGACCACAATGGTGACTGGTCTCTTTATGAAGATTGCTTCACCTATTTTCACCTTGTGAGTACTATTTGTCAGACAACTAGCAATCTTTCAGGTGATGTAGGAGTTTATTTTCAGCTTTTTAGATTTTTTTCTAGTATATAGGTAATTGTGTCAAAAGTTTTGGTCAGGTCGAGGTATGCGACGTATACTGTTTTACCTTCATCCATTGCATTGCATTGCTAACATATTTAAAAAAAATTGAATTGATTGTTTCATGGTTGAGTTTTGAGGCAGCATTGCTGTCCTAAACGCTTCCTGTCCAGAGTACCATGTATTTATGCAGCTTCATCTGATGTTTAACCCCTCTGTGCTGGGGTCACCAGCTTGTCCCTGTTGGTGAAGATGGGTTTAGAAGATGGTGCCTGGGGGTCATCATTTCTACTTGCAGAGGGAGGTATAAATTGTTCCGGGAGGACTTAACCCCTGCATTCCTGTGTCTCCTTAGACAGAATTCTGCATGTTATTAGGTGTAGAATTGTCTTATCATTACCCCTGCCTGGAATGCAGTTATACTATCTAGTCCTGGCCGCTCTGCTAGCCTAGCTGCCATATGCAACTCAAATCTCCACTGGGGATAACAAGAAAAGCCTGACCTCACCAGCATGTCCCCATCCATTCCCCCAAAGACAAGCATACAACCAGGTTCTCACCACTCCTCCCTTCCCATACCTGCTCCAATAGGCACCAGAGCTGCTAGCTAAAATCAAATTGTTTCATCTACAGCTGTTATGTAAGTGCTGAGAAGTCATCTGACTTTTTTGATTTCTGTGTGACTAGAACTCTTCTGTACTGAATACTGAGTCTTGATGCAAGGTCTTGATGTAGTGTGTCAGCATTACTACTAAATGCCAGCCAGTGAGCATACAGTGAAGTTATGTATTAACCTTGGTAAAAATCCATTACTATATTCTTGATAGCCACAGGTCCCCCACCATGAACTAGGAAACCCATACATCACACTTGTAGTTACTAGAATCACTCACTGGTCAGCCCAATACCATACTCATGAGTGATTTTAACTACCTCCTCCATTAATTGGGAAGTATACACAACCACTAACATGCAGGCCGAATGATTTCTTGACTTTCTAAATTCAAGTGCCTTGGAACAGCTAGTGTGCACTCCTATTGGGGGAACAAATATCCTACCTCTGGTACTCACAAATATGGTAGAATGCTACACCCTCCACCCAGTGTGATGTCCTCATTGGTAAGAACAGATCACAAAGCAGTCTCCTTTGAAATAAAGGTAAAACTAGTCCCTCCATCTAACCTCAAAAACTTTAAGAGCTTCACTAAGGTAAATGATCTCCTATTGAGGGACTGTATAGCTTGTTTCCAAACTCCCCCATATCCAGAAAACACAGAAACCATGCAGGGGTGTACACAAACATCCTGTACAACCATATAAACAAGTGCATAGAAATGGCAGTGCCAGAGCAAAATAAACCCAGGTCAAACTGCAAAACTAAACCACCCTGGTGGCCCCCTGTTGTTAATAGGTTGTACAACAAAAGAAATAAAATCCTGTTGAGAAGTAAGAGGCACGTGCATAACAGAGCAAACAGTCCCTCATTAGTCTAAACAAGTGATTCAGGGAACTAGTCAAGTCTCTGAAAGCAGACTTTGAGGCAGAACTAGCCTCCAAAGTTAAGGATAACCATAAGGCATTTTTCAGTTATGTCTGCAGTTTTAAGGGCAACACTCAACAATGTGTGAAATTAGCTATAGATGGCATCACCTATACTCATCCAGAAGATGCAGCAAATCTACTGGACTGGCTTTGTCCCGATAGAGTAGAGGGCAGCTGCAGTCATCCCTCTGCATAAAGGGGGGTCCATCTACTGACCCAGGAAATTACAGCCCCATAATTTTGACTAGTCTTATATGTAAGGCCATGGAAAGAATAATCCCGGACCTGTTAAATAATGACATAGGAATCCACCAAACAATGGACCGACCCAGTTTGGCTTTGCCATGGGCACATCATGCCTACTGAATCTGGTGGATTTCTGTGAGAAAGTCACTAAGACCATGGATGAGGTAGAACAGTACATACCATCTACCTCAACCTGGCCAAGGCATTTGACACAATTCTCCACTCAGGTAATATAAACTCACAAAACTGGACATAAATCCCCACATCACCAGATGCATAGCCAATTGGCTCATGAACAGGACATGCGGTTAAAGTGGGTGAATCCAGATCCAGCAAGAAGCCAGTTAATAGTGGTGTGCCACAAGGTTCAGTGCTGGGACCATTGCTGTTTGGAATATATTTCTCTGAAGTCAAGGCTAATGTGGAAGACCTCTGGATGACAAAGTTTACCAATGACTGCAAGCTGGGGGCAATCACTGAATCCCCCAATTGTGTAAATATCTTTCACGAGGGTCTAGATCAGACAAATGACTGGTGCCAGAACCATGGCCTAAAACTAAATGTGAAAAAATGCATTATCATACTCTTTGGGAAGTCAAATACCCCTGCAAATTACATCAATAGGACAGCCCTAAGTCTAGACTCAGAAGTGAAAGATCAAGGTACACAGCTAGATAGAAGCCTGAACTTTGACTGCCATGTGTCCACAGTGGTGAGAAAGTCCTTCTATGTGGCAGTACTTATAAGTAAAGGTATGACATTCATACCCAAGGAAATTATAGTTCTGCTATACTCAGTCCTCATTAGACCAATAATCAAGCACAATGCACTATTTGACATGCACTTGACTTGGCACTTACAGCAGCTGGAGTGATCTCAGAAGTTCCACACAAAGAAAATACAGAGTGCAAATAACATGTCCTATGCAGGTAGACTAAAAGCACCAGCCCTTTACTTTGTCTCCTGCCAGCTATTAAGGGGTGGCCTATGCCTGACCTACAAGGCACTCACAAATCCAGCCCTGATGGAGCTGCTGCACATCTGCAAGTCAAATAGCACAAAGGTCAACCAATCCAGGGATCTATACCTAGTCAGCAACACAAACAAAACATGCTGGAGACAGATATGTGTCAGAGTTTGCCCTTCTTTGGAACAGGCTTGCTATTCCCATTAAGCAGAGCCCTTCCCTAGCCCTGTACAAATGCAATTTGGATTAATGGATGAGAAATCGCAAATTCACACCTGGGTAGTGCATATTTCCCTTATGGATAGGTATAATCTGTAAGATACACAAGGCATAGGCACAAATCCATGCCATCCCCTTGCCCCTAGTGGCCATATATTGGGTAAACTTGGCTTATATTGGCCAGGCTTCTAAGGGCTCTTAAGCCGTTAGTCTAGTAATCTGCTATGAACCTATAATTTATTTACTTCAAATAGCTCAGTCAGCATAAGTTCTCCAAAAATATTTTTTTCAGTAAAGTTTTGAAATGCTTTCTCATTAATACACCCATTTGGAAGTGAACTGTTTTAATGTATAACCTGTATTATTGTCATTACTTAGTGGAAGTGGTCATAATGAATTTTAATTTTGTATTTCCCCATATTCTTGGCTGAGTACACTATAGATTGAAACTTTGACTATAGTGATCTTTTTCTTTTTTTATCACTGTGCACCTTCCAAAAAATTGTATAACAAAACTCACACTTTAACAAATCAAACCATGTTCACTGAAATACTGTGGTCTAGAGCCTTACAGTTGTGACCCTGTGCCACAGAAGGCACTGAAGAAGAAGCGAGACACCACTTCAGTGAAGGTCCATCTCCTTCTGATGAATATCTTGTGGATGCTGGGCAGTGGTAAGATGATTCCATGTGTTTCTTTGTGATTATGTTTCATTGGATATTCCAAAGCAATTTATCTTTCTATGAAAACTAATTTACTCTTGACTTTGAACCCTTTATTTAGAGATGATGCAGTTCTAGAAAGGCACGGTAGTGATACACAGCTACGTAATTTATATTGGTGTTCTTATTCTGTTGTTTTTCACATTAAGTACAGTGTTTCAGGGAAAAAATGATTTGTTAATATGTGATACTTTTTTCAAGTTAATGCATTTTTTTTTTACTTACCCGTGAATGAATGAGTGTTACATTTCAAATTCTTGGTTGTATGTATTCATGTGGAAATTGTGCTGCTATGTCTTGGTTTGTGAGAATTTTTAAAGAAATACCCTCTTGTAACTGCATTACTGAACATCCTGAGTTTGAGGCATTATGCTGCACTGAAATAGTTTTTGAATTGTCTCTCAATGAATTCATTGAGCTAGATGGGCCAGTTGGTGATGCAAAACCTCTACACCCTTAAGTGGAAGTAATGCTTATAAAAGAGTTTGGTTTACTGGTATAACAATGTGTTCTTATAAAATGCAGTCACCATTGTTATTTCACTAAAGTCACATGATGAAAACATTGCTACCTTTTACTACTGCAGATGGAATGGAAGGTGCAGTGGAGTACGATCACTGGCCAACTCAATATTCTCTAAACATTCATGTTGTAGTTCAGAATGATTGATTACACAGCAAGGACAGGTTACTTTGGGGTGTGTTGGTCTGTTGAGGGCAACAGTTTCTTATGTGAAAAATGACCTTACTATGAGTTCTCTATATGTGCTGTGCTTCATGTTTTAAAATAATATTACATTTTTCAAAGTTATTTCATTGTGTATTCACATCTCCACCCTTGTCTGTATTATGTGGAATCCTATCAATTACAAAAAATAAATAAGATATATTAATCAAATGAATTACTCGATGACAAGCCTAAGGCTGATTGGACAATTTTTAATTAGAACACTATATTAAGGAAGTGTATTCACAATGGAAGTTACTCTGATGAAACCCACAGATTAGATGGGTGAAAGCGCTTAGTGTGTACAAGATCATAACTTTGTTTCGTGAATTGCTGTTGTTTTATTATTTTAAGTGTCGTTATCAGTTACTATTAAAAGGTTACATCGTCACTACAGTTGCCTTGAATTTTACTTCTAAGTTTATTTTTGTTGCGATCATTAGTAGTAATCCCTTTTTATATTTAAACATTCTTACATTTAAACATATTAATGCATTATTCAAAGTACTTGATTAACAATGGCTTGCTTAACTGAAAACAGAAGTGTATGTGAGTAATATGTATCTTCAAAATGGCCACTTTGTTTATATTTTTTAAGGTTACCTGAGTTACCATAGGTTTGTGTATATGAAAAAGACTGGGACACAGTAATAGAAGAGTTCTCCAATCTTATGTTGTTTGTAAAATTAGACAAAAATTTCCTTCTGTCTACACAGGATTTAGAGATGTTCGAGCTAAGTTATATACGTAGCATTGAAATGAACCTCACTGTGTACTATGTAGCTGTATTTCTAATTCGTTATGTAAACCTTTATTGCTGAAAGGCTGCTTACTACTGTAATAATTATTCAGTTCCATTCTTGTATTTCCGTTCAGTTTCAAAAGCCTTCCCAATGTCCTTACCTGCAGTATCATGAACTCATCATTGTTCACAGACTTGCAATGCATTACTGGGATCAGTCAGTGTGTAAAATGTTACACGTAATTTCCCTTTTAATGAGGCAGTACTTGCCAACCTGCTACATGGTACCCTGTAGCTAAAGGCCTCCCATCATTGTTGTGAGTCCCTTTGTCACAGGTTGAGAGATTCTTTACCACTTCAAGGACATTTTCTCATTAGCTGCAATCTTTGTGGTGATGTCTGTGTTGATACATTTCTTTATTTTTTTCTTAATTTTATATATATATATATTATATATATATATATATATTAGATGTAATTGAATTCTTCCTCATATTATGTTAGACTTGCTGTACTACATGTAAGTATTGTTGGAAGAATGACTTCATATCATACTTTTCAACCTTTTAGAGCAAGAAATTTGGACAAAACTACAAATAAGGGGGGGACAAAGGCCTGGAAATGGGACACCTTTTAAATGCTGCTCTTACAAACTAAGAAAGTTGATAGAATAACAGGTTTTGCATTAGCACGAATTTTCTGAAGGATATGAAGTCTGAAACTCAAATGTCTGCCAGTATTTTCTGACCTCAATCCTCAGTGATATGCCAGAAAACCATGATTTTATGAGAAACAGACCAAAAATATGAGGCAAAAATCTAGACATTCTGCTAAAAGCTGGACAGTTGAGAGGTATGCTTCACATTGTAAACATAATGTATGTACGTACTGCAGACACACACACACACACACACACACACACACACACACACACACACACACACACACATTAACTCAAAAGTATAGACATACAGGTATATGCATTCATAAAAAAACCTACAATCACAATCGCAGACACACTCACTGTCATGTATATATGTTTACTCGGCTTGATTGCAGAGGGAATATTCTCCAACAAGGTGTAATTGCAAACTTTACAGATGAGGAAATTTGTGTTCATGCATTTGTAACTGCATGTAGATATCTAATTCATGTGCCTCACTGGTGCACTATAATTGTTATTTTGCCAAGGTATTTTAAACTTTTCATGTAGCCAAAGCATGACAGATGCATTGAAATGAATATTCTGTCTGATGTTTATGGAATTTTTGACATGAATGTTCCTATTGGGCATGTTTATCCAAAGTAGCTGTTTATTCTGCTATCCTCAATACTAGCGCAGCAGTAATAAACCGAAAAGTGCTAGCATGGTAACTGACGTAAGTGAAATTAGTTTTTCCATGAGTGTAGAAGAAATTAACACAAACTCACTGAATGTGGCTGTGAGCAATGCATACTGCTGGATGATTTCACAGGCTATTGAGGTGTATTTTGAATCAAACCTGAAGGTATTGGCTCTCTTTTTTCAGACATATGAAGAGCAGAATATAAATCAAACTCCCTGCTTTTGTCAAACATCTTGAATACCTCTTTAGTTTTAAAAAATAAAAAATAAAATATAAGAAATTAGACAATTTACAACCTGTTATGTTGTGGGCAGCCGTGGTGGTGCAGTTGCTAGCATTACCACCTCACAGCAAGAGGTTCTCAGATTCGATCCTCGGCTGGGATGCCTTCTGTGCGGAGTCTGTATGTCCTCCCTGTGGTCGCGTGGGTTTCCTCCAGGTGCTCCAGTTTCCTCCCAAAGACATGCTGTAGGTGGATTGGACACTCTAAATTGGCCCTAGGTGTGAGTGTGTGCATGTGTGTGCCTTCTGTTGGAGGTTGGGTGCTAGGCTGGCAACTCAACATTGTAAAACTTCACTGCCAATCATAAGCGGACAGTTGATCCACTGTGGTGACCCCTAGCCAGGAAAAAGCCAAAAGAAGAAGACAGCCTGTTGTGTTGTATTTTTTGAATAGTACTTGTTCATTATATTATTGATTGAATTATATTTGAATATACCATAGTGTGATTTCTTTGTTGTACTTTGTTCTTTTATTGGTTGGCAATTATGCATTTCAGAAATGCTATCAGCACATTATGCAAACGGAAAACAAAATGGGGTATATGTTATTATAGAAGTACCTCTTGCCCAGGGATACTCTGAGGTCTGGAGCCACAGGCAGATGGCCTCTGCACCCCCCAAAGAATGTTATTATAGAAGTATCATTTGCCAAGGGGTGTTCTGAGCTCTGAAGCTGCAGGCAGATGGCCTCTGTATGCCCCCAAAGGGTATTTCCAGAGGAGCACACACCTTGTCAGACATTATTGCACTTAGATCATTAAATTGATTTGTTTGTTTTATTTTAATGTAATGTGTGTGTGTGTGTAGACACACACACACACACACACACACACACACACACACACACACACACACACACACACACACACATAATCTACTTTGTTTATTTTATGTACTTTGTCATTTTAATTTTACAGTCGCTAAACAGTAAAGTGCTGTTCAGTGAGTATAAAAAATAGTTGTTGTTTGCTTTGTAATGTTCTACATTTGCCAGAGCACTTTATTTCTGCAATAAGAATGGTAATATACAGGTCATTCAATCAATTCACACTGTCACAAATTACTGTATGACTGCAATGCAGTTATTAAAACCAATTTAATTCTATTATACAGACAAACACAATGACACAGTGCAAGGCTAAACATTATGTAGCAGTGAATATTTCTTTCCTTTAATCCTGCTATAAAGGCAGTAATGGGTTACTTAAATTGCACTGCTCATGAATACTTGTTTTATAATGTAATATAATGTATTTAAACCATTTTGCTCACAAAACCATGTGTAATTTTTTCATTGGGGTTACATAACACTGCTGTTAAATAATAGTATATTCCTTACAGTATGTTGTAATGTTTTATCAACCACATTTCTATCTACAATTGCATTTTTAATATTTTTTCTTCGATTTTATTTTTTAGAGCACAGTCACTTCTAGTTCAATAAATACATTAGTCACAATCTCATCTATGTAATCTGCATTGTGATAAACACAGTATAACTTTTTGTTAGTAGATGCACACAGTATAACTTCTTTTTAATGAAGTTTATTACTAATTAATAATAAGAAATTACTGAAATTATTAAAAACTCCCACAAACCTGCAAAATAATTGCATGCATACATACATTTTTTTATCATGCCATCACTGAGTACTTCCACAAAATGAAAAAGTTGTATGAAGTTTATGTTTTCTGTGCTCATTAGCCATAAATATGAGGCAAATCAGAAGCAATAACAGCACCTTCTCAATAATTACATTTGCACTTATTAATTAACTTGCAGTGTGTTGGTGGTGGTGTCACTGGTCTCATCACCACATTCCCATTAGGATTCCTTGGACAGGTCACACACCATTGTAAATCCCCATTTTGATTTCTCTTCTGCCCCATGATAGCAGTTGGAATTAAAGTGTAGTGCTGCCAACCAAAATCTCTGATGATACAAAACAATAGCATTTGTATTTCTTTTCACAAGTATGAATTAATTTATTCAAACTGGTGAAACAGTGCCGTACAACTTCAATGTTTTGTACAGTATATAACAGACACACGTGAAATGAACTTCCTACATTTGCTGCTATGATGTATATGTAATAATTTAACTGGATTACATTAATAAAGTGAGTTATTTCTCTCATAACGCTGACAATAACGGTGTTTTTATGAATGTAATGTGGTAGCCATTTGAAATGTTGGGAACAGCTAGAGTGACCCCCAAAACACAGAGACTGAATGACTGAAAGAACAGACTTACATATATTAAATCCAAGATCCCATTTCTTGGAATATTCCCTTTTCTCCAAGATATGGTAGTCTCAGAGTTGGTACATATAAGACCGGGGTGTGTGGCAGACTTGCTGCCGGGTCCACTTCACATGACTGAATCTCAAAATACTGAATTTCATTTGACTGAGACCACAATACCTAATTTTCAAAATACTGAAAACTCATTTGACTGAATCTTATTATACTGAAAGCTTACAATCCTGAATTTCAAAATACTGAATTTTAAGCCATAGACATACACACTTACAACACCAATGACTAACTCTTTTGACAACTTAAAAACTACTCACTTACCCTCTTAGCAGAAACTGCATAATATAAACCAAATTATGTGGGTGCTTCACCCCCCCAACTATATATTGAGATATATATATATATATATATATATATATATATATATATATATATATATATATATATATATATGACATCGCACTACAGTGGGAAAAGGGCATATACCTTTTACTTACCTTACAGTACTGTACACACTGCCACTACTGCCAGGAGCACACAAAACATCCACCATATTACTTTAAATACTTCCTTTAAAAATGTAGACACATACCCATATTTAGAAACACTACAACACTACTTTCTATAATACTATCGGTATTCTGACAGTCAACACTTTACATTATAGTAATGTTTTTTATCACAAGCAAGTCAGAGGTGAAGGGAAACATACCACAACTATGGCTTAATACTCAGTATTTTGAAATTCAGGATTGTAAGCTTTCAGTATAATGAGATTTAGTCAAATGAGTTTTCAGTATTTTGAAAATTAGGTATTGTGATCTCAATCAAATGAAATTCAGTATTTTGAGATTTAGTCATGTGAAGTGGACCCCTTGCTGCCACATGCAGGGTGCATGGGAGGCTTGCTCCTCCATAAAAACAAATTTTAAGGAAAAGAGCGATTTTTGAGATTTGCTCTTCTCCGGGTTTTTGGTCTTTTTTATGTCAGCTTTTTGGCATTTGGCATTTTGAGTGCTGACATTTCAACAGGGGGCCATATAATGTACTTAGTGTGCATGCACACTTCCATGAAAGAAGTGCACTATTTCTGGTGCAAAGAAGGTCACTACTCTGTGAAATGATTCTGGAGATGTGGGTTGATCTTTTGGTGATACTTGTGAAAGACCTTGTAAAAGAGCAGGACTTGTTACAATTCCTTTGACCTCCTTGTATGTTTCCTATCTGAAATGTAATGTTTTAAGAGCATTTACTCCAATTCGTACTGAGTACATCAGAAATACAACCTATGTTAAGTTCTTCAATTACCTATTGAATGCACTTTTCTTGAATTGATCAAGCACATTTATTCACATTTACTGTTATTTTTACTGCTGTAGTACTATTGAGTTATAACAACATTTCATACAGTGGATATAAAAGCTACATAGATTCATAGATTGCTACTTGACTAATGACCAGGGGTGCCTTTCTAAGCCTAAGTAAGTTTTCCCTCAATAATAATGATGTCCGTTATCCAAACAGGGCATTGAGGGCCAGGCATTTATAAGCTACTTCTGTCTGTAAGGGACAACAATATTTTCTCAGGTACAGAAATACACTTCTAAGATTGTGACCAAACCATGTACCTTGTGCATGGGAGGCAAAGACCTTAACCATTATGACAACTGGTCTGTTTTATAGTCAGACATCAGATTCAAGCCCTGTACTTTACATCTGTGAGGTTAACATCTTTAACCATTATACGAAATAAAGGGTCAAATAAACTAGATCCAACAAAATCAGCGACCACGAAATGAGCCAAAGTGAATTAATTAACAAAATGTTCACTTTTAATACTGTGTTGTAACAAAAATAAAAAAATTAATTTAAAAATCATCAAGCGCTTTTGTCTCTGTATTCAAAGACTTTATCAAGATAAGAACAGTCAATAATGCATCAGTTTAAATTATATACCCCCAAAATCATTAGCCAATCGGAAAATAGCACTCATTATTATTATTAAACACATAAGACATTTAAACCACAACCCTTCACATTTAAAAATGTACTAACAATATTAAACTAATATAGCAACAATAGTTTTGCATTTTGGGAACATGCTCAAACAGGTCAGAGACTATACCTGATTCCACTGAGATTAAATATTTAAACTATTGGTTTGTCAATATACTTTGCCATCAGTCTAAGGAATAGGATTCTGCTTAGTTAGATTTTCTGAATTATGAAAGGGTGAAGCTTGCAAACTTTTTTCACCAGTTTGAATAAGAAAGGCGTAAGGCAGGAAAGAACATTGAATGACTTGACTAATACCAAACTAGCTTCTGGTCAGCCAGTGTATGCCAACTTTACTCCTAATTTAAAAAAATATTTAGTAATAAGTCTGTCCTCATCACATCAGTGCAGAGTTTGCACATTCTATAAACGTTTGTATGTTTTTTCGCCAAGGTCTACAGTTCCTTTCATATTCTATGCAGATGTTGATAGGTGTCCTGGCAATGCTAGTCTCTCCTTAATGTATGTGAGTGTGAGTTCTCACTGTAATGTACAGGTATCCCAGTCTAGGCCCAGTTACTTCATGCCTGCCTTACACTGTTTGCTTACTGGGTCAGCCACCTTGTCTCACAACCATCAAATGCGTAAGTCAGGAATAGGAAATAACTAACAGAGTCCCCCATTATTTATGACTTTGTCTAGATTTCCTACACTAAGAGGTTGAGAAATAAGAATGGACATTTTTTGTCAGGTTTAGGCAAATGCCATTTTTCCTGTTATTTAAAAATGTATGTGTTAAATGTCCCTAGTAAATAGCTTTACTACTACTACTACTGACTTCACAGTACGTCCATGTTTTGTTGACAAATTCTTGAATCTGATGGTTACAGTAGGCCACTATATTAGACTCTTCTATCACTCCTGGGAAACCTGTAAGACGCAGGTTGCCCTGGCAGTTTAATTTGTTATAGTTCTTCCAATCTACCTTCAAAAGATAGCTGCTTGTCAGTGAGACCAAAGTTATGTTTTGGTTCATTACGTGTAACACCAGCTTATTTTTAATTCATTGTATTTATTTATTTGTTGGCCAGGGTAATGTACAGCCCGGGAGTTTAGAAAAAATGACAAATAATAGCAGTCAGTGCAAAATAATCTGAACTACTTACAATGAGAAACATGTTATATACAATGAATATTAGAAGTTGCAGGTGGTAGTATCACTCAGAGACATTCATGTTCATGTTTTGCTGGAGTATCCCATCTTGTAGGACATTTGTCTGCCTAATGTGTTCTTTGTTGCTTTCCTAATTAGCATTTTTAAATGGTTTAACATGCAGAGATACCCATGTGTTTGACAGTATTTGCAGATCTGATTGTTGTAAAACACCATGTACATCTGTGCTTGCATGGATGATCTGGCCTTGTGCCATTCACTTACTCACTTACTGCAGGCTTCAGATTCACTCACACTCAAGAAGATGGGGGAGTATTTCAGTAGTAAAAGTTAGTCAGTGGGGGCTCATCTAAGTCAGAGTAAATGTTTTAAAATGTTTTTAACTTTGGGCTGGAGACAAATTTGGCAACAATCTTCAGGTATTGCTTGCTGGTGTCCCTTTGTGCTCATACACACACACATGTATTATATATATATATATATATATATATATATATATATATATATATATATATATATATATACATTTTTTTAACATTCTGGGCACTAACTCTTCTGTTTGTCAAGCTTCTTCCTACAGGATTTTATTTCAGTTTATCATAGAGGATTAAGGCTATGAACTGCTAATCAGCTTCATCCTGTAGTCCCGGATCTGATTCCTTCAATCCTCATTTGCCTGCTATATGAAATCTGAGCATGTCACTTAACCAGAAATTGTTCTGGCCCTGCAATGAGAAATTCTGCATTTGACATTCTTAGCTACTTTCTTAGAAATTTGTAGTAGATTTTTTTTTTATTTTATTTTTGCATTTATTTATTCATTTGCTTATTTGACTTTATTGATGTGGCCTGCAATCACAAGGGACATGTCACGCTGGCAAGTTCTGGATAACAGAAATATGAGAATGGGTATGATCCATTTCCAAGCCTCCAGTTTTGAAGCCCAGCCCCATATCCAACTTGATAAATTGCCTTCTCCTTTTCTGTTGTTTAATATCTTAATGCAATTATTATTATTATTATTATTATTATTTTACCCTCATTACAGTGATCACTTTGGATAAGCCCACTGTCTCTCCACAACATTTATCCCTTTCATAAGGCAGATTAGCAGGTCATCATGCAATCCTGGATTTGATTCCCCCACTCGCCACGTAAAAAAAATGTGTCACTCTGATCAAGTGACAGGGGCCATTTGTTGGTTTGTCTGTGTTATATATAGACACACTCACACACACACACACACACACACACACACACACACACACACACACACACACACACATGTTTTTTCCTATGCCTGGTCAGTGAGAAGATTCTAATAAAAAAAGAAACTTGTAGGATATATTTTGGTAATTGTGGTGTCCAGAGTAAGCATATAATGGATAATGTCATATAAGCACCACAGACATATTATTATCTTAATCTGTAACTAAAATAAATGCCATTTATGGACTAGATAATCTACTTAAAAGATCACTTTTTTTGTTCAAAGGTCTGCTGTGCAGATGTTACAAAGACAGCAGATAATAACATGAAATTTGCTGAAAAGAGTCATAATGTAAGAGAAATAGTCTGTATGTTGTACTGTTATGTCATGGTTAATGGATAACTGTTCTTTTTTTGCTGGTATAAGTCAGTCTACCTGTAATCAATAGAAACTAGACTTAATAAATCTGAATGTTTTCAGGACACTGGCATACTCCGACCTGTTCTTGCTACCTGTTTTAGGTCTGCTTTGAAGAGGTTCGATACAACATCACAGCCTGTCAAACATCAACACATTCATTTTTACATGTTCTGTGGTAGAAAATATCATTCTAATTTGTTTCATGAAAATTTCTGAAGCACTTTTAATTCACAGTTTAACTTTCCCCCTGAACTGTATAAATCCCAGTTGGTCATCTTTCATTGAAGCTTCAGAATTAATTAGTTGTATTCATTATGCTGTTAGGTTCTGCATGAAAATCAATACTGCATGCTTAATTGGGTCTATGTTAATAATATCCAAAACACTTAATGTTGCCATTTATTGACCCGCGGTGGTGGTGCTGCAGTAGCGTTGTCGCCTCACAGTAAGATGCCCGGTTCAATTCTCAGCTAGAGTGTCTTCTGCGTGGAGACATGCGTGAATGGGCGTACCTTCGTTGAAGGTTGTGCATCAGGCCTGGCAAGCCGGTACGTAAAAATCAACTGCCAATCATTAGAGGACCGGAGTTCCGCTGTGGTGACCCCTAACCAGGAAAAGCCGAAAGGCACAAAACAAAGTTGCACTGTGGGAACTTATCCTCATTTGAGGTTATAGATGGCTTGTATCTGTTTACAATATGAGATTTTTGTCGTTTCATCAGACCACTTTGACCTTCTTTTTGTTTTTTAAAAGTACACTTACATCAGTGAAACTTTTATTTATTACCTGCTGTCATAAATAAGACTGCTTGTCACAGCTGTGCCCTAGGAGGTCAGTCTCCCTTTATTTATGACAATCATCAATATCTTATTAAAGCTGTTGATGTAGTGTCTCCCTTAGTGGAAGTCTGTCACTCATATTTTAAAGTCTATCACCAGACCCTACAGCTATAAATGCCTATTTAACTCACATCTGGCTGCATCCTATAGATTTTAGTGTTTCTTATATACTGTAACCATACCTCTCAACTGTATAGATTTTAGCAGAACGTCCAGATTTTTGCCTTATATTTTTGGTCCGTTTTTCATAAAATTGTGGCTGTCTGGCAAATTAGTGGCAAATCATTAAAGATTGAAGTTAGAAAATAATGGCAGACATTTGAGTTTTAGACTTCATACCCTTCAGAAAGTTCAGGCTAATGCAAAATCTAAGTTTGTAAAATCAATATTTCAAAATTGTCCCTATTTGTACCACTTATTTATGGCTTTGTCCAGATTCCTTACTCTAAGAGGTTGGGAGGTATGACTGTGACTTCTGCCTTTATTTTGTATACACTTATTAATTATGCTTTTCTCCTTTGTTGTCTTAGGTTTAGAGGTACAAGGAATGCAGACATTAAGTGATTCTAACACTTTCTCCTGTTAATCTTGTTGTACTCTGACACCTAATATACAGATTAATTTAGGGACTCACATTTCTCGTCTTGGAGGGTCCACATTCTGAATTTAAGTGCATTAATATTTTGAGTGTATACTGCTTTAAATGGCAGCCTGTTCCATATCTCATGTAGTGAAGATTTGCAGCAGAATATAGCTTTCTTTATTCATTTCAGAAACTCAAATGGCTCTGTTAAGAATCTTGAATTAGTTCTGGGTTTTCCCTATATGGTAAATAGGTGCTATTCACCTCTTCTCAGAAGGCATTTCCTTAGGTTGTAGAATAATTTCTTGTTTTAGTACTTTGCACCATAGCTTTGGGATATTCAGTTATGTGCTAGTCCTCATTTATGAATTTGAGTACATTTGGGGTATTTCTGGTTCAGATTTACTTTCTTTGCAAAGATAATACTATAACAGAAAACATGCTCATTAGATGAAGAGGCATCACATAAAACATTTTATAGAAATGAACATTAATTTGCTAAATAATACAAATATTCCGGCTGGTAAATATATCTAATTAATTCAGTTTGTTTTGTTTAATAAGTTAAAGAACCTAAGTGGAAAACAGTTGCTTACTTTTTTATGTTTTGCCTCCTGCTGCTTGTCAGTCAGTTATATGCTTTTGGCATGACTCTTGAATCCCATGTTCTCCATAAAAAAAAAAATTTGTAATTAAGAAGATCAGTTAAACAGACCTCATCTTTTAGATCTTCCCTAAACAAAAACTTACTACTGTGTCTTTACATGGTTAACAAACACAAAAGGTATTGTAGCTTAGATTTGCTTTTGCACACACATCATGGGATGTGAGCACTTCAGACTTTAACTACAAACTAAAGACTCTGCCCTGGTCACATGACTTGCACCTCAGACTAATTATTAATTTAAAGGAGCAATATTCACATATGCATGCCACAGTTCAAGTATGAGTTATTAGGAATGCATTACAGCATAACCAATTAACTACAAATGACCATTGCACATGAGAAGGAGAAATGCTCATACTAAAGTAAGAATTATTAGATATGTGCTGTGCTGGCAAAGTAACACAGACACGTGCTATATTACTAGTCAATTATGCATTTTAAGGTATTGGTTGGTATGCATACTATATTAAACTAGGAAAATGAGTACAGGCTGCTTTTGTTTGATGATTAGTAAAACTAAAAGACTAAAGAAAGAGTGGTTACTCTGTCTTTGGGTTTACACTAACAGATGACACGTTTGGGTATTTTTAACATATAGGACCGATAAAGTATTTATTTAGTGTATTATCATTATATTCATGGAGCTCTAGAGGAAATCAGGGTCTTGTAATGCTTAGGCATGGCAGAAAGGAAGGGGGTCGGAATGAAGTTCAGTGCATAGTACTATTGATTAAGCAAGGGGGTCAGCATGATGTTCAGTGCATGGTACTATTGATTAAGCAAGGGGTTCAGATCTGGCACTCCCATTTAGCAGCTTCATAGATTCATATGTTCATAGGTAGGTACTAGGCTATTGGCCCTAGGGCCTATACAAGCCTAGCCAAAAAGGTACCCCGGGCTTTCACCACCCAAGAAAATTATTTTCCTGTGCCCCTGTCAAGCAGAACCACAGAAGTGATCCCCGGGGTGAAAATATAATCTTTTTAGTCTCTCAGTGTACACAGCTACTAGGCATTTTCTATTGGCTAGGTCATAAAAAAAGGAAAATTAGACAACTTAAGTGGTCATGGAAACCAAGTAAAAGGTATATGCCCTTTTCCCCACTGTAGTGCAATCCTGGAGTTAGTATATATAGTTTGGGGGTGTGGGTGGTGTGGGGGGTGTGTGGCAGGGCTGGTGTTAGCGTTTTGGGGGCCCCCAGCAGATGTCAAGTTGGGGACCCCCTAGGCACTTCCAGTCTATGTATCACCCTGTCACTGGTAACCCTCCTAAGCAACCTTTTAGTTCATGCTGCAAACGTTTAGGAGTAGTAATCACAGACTGACCTGTAGCTGCAGTGCTCTTAACTACAGCAGGCCTATGTACCACACTATGTTGGCCCATCTCACAAATGGTCATTTAAAGTTAATGGCATTTAGTTGCACCAATGATACATTGCAGCAACTCTACGTACAGGTCTAGACTTAGGTGAAATGGTGCCCTAGGTCTACTGTTTCATCCAACCAACAAACACACACACACACACACACACACACACACACACACACACACACACACACACACACACACACACACACACGCACACACACACACAGACATAAGCATAAGCCATAGCAATACCAGTTTTGTACTTATTTCAGCAAATTACAATACATTGTGCAACACTGGTACTGGCACAACATGATCAGTAACTGCGATTCAGCAGTCGTCAAACAGCAGCAGGGTAAGTCACTTTTATTTGCTTTCCCTGACTTTTCTCATAGTTTTGCTTTGCTTGTAAGTCATTCAGAATTACAGACAGTCAATAAATCCAGACATCAGAGTTTTATACTTATTGTCCAAAAATGAAAGCTGATGCAAAAGGTGTTATACTATTAACTTTTTAATTTAATTAGAGGAATATTTAGAACTTGTTCGTGATTTTGAGCCTTTATTCTGCTATTTTAGACATTGCACTGAATTCTTCTGTAAATAAGTTGAAAGTTTTAGTAGCTGGTGTTCTGTCAATGTTTATAAAACTTCCTGAAAGAGAAAACCATCCCTTAAGCTTAGAAGCATCAGGTTTTCTTAAAATGCAATGGTTTGCACTGATCTCAGTCACTCTGACTGCGGATCTCTCTAGCGCTTACCTTGCTTATGTTCATTATCAGCTTTGTCCTAACAGGGTCATCATTTTACAGACCTGTTTGCAGTAAAGAGCATAATCAGGAAATTAATGCATTTTTTTCTCCTCATTTTTCTCCAGCCAGCAGTAATTTCTGTAGGGCTGATTGAGGGGGCCCCCTTGCACCCAATGGTATTGCAAGTACCTAAAGTTGGCTATGTTGTTAGTTTTAGGGGAGTGAATATCCACTAGCAGAGTTTAACTAAGCCAGGGGTAAAATATTTAATGGAATTGTGAAGCCTGTTGCTTGACACAACCACTGTTACTATAACCGAAGATATCTTTCAATTTTAAAGGAGAAATTAATACAAATTATTACCCATCTAGTTTATTAAGTACACAAAATTGGCTCTACTAGCTTTTGTTGGTTTGAGAGACATGTTGCAAAATCTCAAGGTAAGACAACTTGCTGTGGTTGGGGGCCCCCAGGAACAGAGACCCCTAGCGACCGCAGGATTCGCTGGTGCTTAAAGCCAGCTATGGGTGTGGGGGATGTGGGGGGCATAGTCCCCCAATTAGTTTGAGTACATATTGTCTTCTGGAGAGAGTTAGTCATTGGTGTTGTAACTATGCATGTCTAGTGTTTAAAATGTATTGTTTTGAAGTTTTTGGTAAAGTACAATATAAAACAAACAAGGTGGGGGGGTTGTGACCCCCCATATTCCCCCTAACTATATATACTAACTCCAGGATTGCACTGCAGTGGGGAAAAGGGCATATACCTTTTACTTGCCTTAGTACTCTACACAGTGCCATATATACTAAGTTCAGTTCAGTGGAATGAGATTCAGTGAAATGAGCTTTCAGTAATTTGTGTTTTCAGCGATGTGGTCGGGGTGAAATGAAATTCAGTGAAGTGAGATGCAGCGAAACAAAGTAGACCCATATATATATATATATATATATATATATATATATATATATATACACACACACACACACACACACACACACACACACACACACACACACACACACACACACACACACACACACACACACGTACATATACACATATCCGCTCAGGCTCATTACCTCCTCTATACTTAAACTCATTAACAATACAACTCCTACTGACCTTCCACAATCCCCTAAGAGCCTAACTAAAAACACCCCCTTCTCACTCAAGCCAGTCCCAACATTGACCATCCAAAAACTCTTATCCAAACCTAAAACCACCACTCTTGCTGCCGACAGTCTCCCAGCTGAATACCTTCAAATTGCATCCAAGGCCATAGATTATCTCATTTCACTACTTATAAATAGATCCATTACTGAACACACCACTCCATCCATGTGGAAAACCTCATTCATCATTCCCCTTCACAAGGGAGGCCCCCCTACAAACCTCTCAAACTACCGCCCCTTTGCAATCCTCCCACCCCTATCTAAGATCCTAGAAAGATGCATCCGTCACCAACTCCTTACCCACCTTCTCAACAATAACTTACTATCCAAAGCCCAAAATGGTTTTCGACCATCCCATAGTACCACCACTGCCCTAATTAATTTCACCAACACCGTTAATCACATAGAAACCAAGGCAAACTTGTCCCCACCATCATTCTAGATTTATCCAAGGCATTTGATACAGTTTCCCTTAATAAACTCCTAACCTGCCTCTCTGAGCTCAACATGGAAAACCCCACCCTGCTCTGGTTAAAAAGTTACCTAGACAACTACCTACAGTCAGTCAAATGGCATGACTCCCTATCCCCCACTCCCAGTCACACTTGGCGTACCTCAGGGTTATATTCTTGGTCCCCTTCTCTTTAAGATTTTTACAAATCAACTTCACCTAGCAACCACAAAAGCTGAAATAGTACAATATGCTGACGACACACCTCTAATCTCCTCCAGATCTAATATCCAGCTCCTCCAACAAAGTGCCAAGGAATCTTTCACAGAGATAGAAAACTGGTTAAACAAATCTCAACTGATGTTGAACCCCAAAAAAACACAACTCGTACTGTTCCACCCAACAAAGACTAATGACCTATCTACCTTCTCTATATTCTCAGCCAGTAAGACCCTCATTTTCCCAGTCCCAGAGGCCAAATTACTTGGGATTACAATTGACCAATAAGTAAGATTCATTAAATATATATCCCTAGCTATCTCCAAAGTCCACAAAAAGCTAGGGACCCTCTACCACTGTAAAAAATACCTTACTTCTGAATCTAGAACTGCTATAGCCAGAACCCATCTCTTATCTACATTACTCTATGTTTCTCTAGTACTAACAAATCTAGACAAGCCTGACCTCAACAAACTTTCTACACATTACAACAAAATTGCCAGAATTGCTACCAAAGCCAAATCTCAATCCCACCATTGCCAGTCCCTACTTACTTTACACTGGCTTAAACTCCCCAGCATATTACGATACCATCAACTCAGCCTAGCTCACCAAATACTGTACTATCCAGATAACCCCTGCCCTATCTGGCCTACTAAACTTCTACAATACAAATAGACAATTACGCTCCACCAATAAAGCCCTGATACAAAATATTCCTTGTAAAAACACCTTTGGTGAATCCCTCTTCCCTCATGAAGTTGTCAACACCTGGAACAGCCTTCCTTCTGACATCAGACTACAAAAACGAACTTCCACTTTCAAAAAACTTCTTAAATCTTACCTTCTCACCAACCGGCTATGCAACTGGAACATCCCACCATAAACTCTCCCTACTCTGTAGCACTGCTGTTTTCCTTAAGCTTCTTGTGTACTTAAGTGATGTGCTCACCAATGCTCACTCCCTTGAACTTCCTGTGAATGCTAATAATGGGCACCATAAATGCTCTTTGTAAATATTGTACAGATGTCTGTCAGTTTTTCTTTTTTCCTCTTACACTCTAATGCTATGCTCACAAAGCAATCAAACTGTAATGTATCTCCTGCGTTTAAATACAGTTCTTTACAACATTATTTTAACTTTTGTAATATATTGTCAACTACTGTCAAAACATCAAACTCTGTAACCTGTAACTATTATTACTAAAGATTGTTACTATTGTATTTTGTGGAGCTTTTCTCCCCAGGCCTCTGCTGAAAATGGACACTTGTCCAGTCGGACTATCCCGGATTGCAAAAACTTGGAGAAGAGGGAATAGATGAAGAGGGAATTGCAAAATTACAAGTCTTATAGGTTCATAGGTTCATATGTGTGTACTAGTCTAATGGCCCTGGTGCCTTTACAAGCCTAGCCCATAGGATTACCCTGTCATTGTGTCACCTGACCTTAGTTCCCAATGCATCTGTCGAGTAGAGCCACTGGAGTGACCCCGTGGTGAATTTTCTACTTTTCATCCACTCATCAAGGTTTCTCTTGAACAGGGCCAGTGAGGTACTCTGCTTGACATGTATGGGAAGTCTATTCCATAGCATGGGTAGTCTCTGGGTTCTGAACCTGTCCCTCCAGCATGTTCTGTTGATTGTGGTAATGAGGTTAAGGTCTCTGGAGCATGTGGTGCAGAGATATTGGGATTTCTTTAGATGTAGCATTTCTAACAGAGTTGGGTCAGACATGGCTTTGTAAGTCAAGCAGAGATTGCCTCTAAGTAGGCGATATGAGACAGAGAATTTTTTTTTTTATGAGTCTGTCCATTTAGGACAAGTGTTTAAGGTCTAGGATCCTCTTTGTGGGGTACTTTTATGGCCTCTCCAGTTGTTGCAGGTGTCTAATGAGGTGCAAGCCAAATGGGGCATTGTATTTGATGATTGGCCTAATGAGGGAGGAGTAGAGGGAGAGAATGACCTCTTTCTTCCTGGATGCAAAACCCTTAGTAATCAAATGTGCCACATAGAAGGACGTTCTGACCACAGTGGCAATGTGGTGGTCAAAAGAGAGGTTGCTGTCAACCTGTGTTCCCAGATCTTTTATAACACCTTCTATGTTAAGTGGACTGCCATCAATGTGGTAATTCATGGGAACCAGGTTTTTCCTAAAGGGGATGATGACACATTTTTTGGCATTGAGCTTAAGGCCATGGTTCCAACACCAGCTGCTGGTCTCAGTGAGGCCTTTCTGTAGGATGTCAACATTCCTTGGGGGGGTTAATAATAGCTCCCAGCTTGCAATCATCTGTGAACTTTGTCAGCCTGAGACCCTTCATGTTGGCCTGGACTTCAGAGAAGTAGATACCAAACAGGAGAGGACCATGGACCAAACCGTGTGGGACTCCACTCGTGACTGGTCGGCAGTCTGACTTGAAGTCAGCTACTTTCACACTGTGGGTTCTATCTGTGAGCCAGTTTGCAACCCACCTAGTGATATAGGGGTTTATGCCTAGCTTAGTGAGTTTTTCTATGATTCCTGAGTGGCGTATGGTATCAAAGGCCTTGGCCAGGTCAAGGTAGGCTGTATGAACTACCTTGCTTTCATCCACAGCTCTGGTGACTGACTCAAAGAAGTTGACCAAGTTAAGCAGCCATGATGTACCCTTCACAAAACCAAACGGTGTGGGATCCAGAGTTTGAAGATTCCCTATATGCTTGTTTATTAGGTCCATGATGATGCATTCCATAGCTTTGCATATCAGACTCGTCAGGCTAATGGGACAATAGTTCCCAGGGTCTGTAGTCATTCCTCCTTTGTGGAAAGGGATGACTGTAGCAGTGTGCCATTTGGTAGGGACAAAGCCTGAGGTGAGGCTGTGCTTGAACAGGGCACACAGTTGAGGTGCCAGTTCTCTCTGTAGTTCACGTAAAGCAGAGCCAGGGATATTGTCAGGTCCCATAGAAGCTGTATTCTTGGCCTTGGACAGTGCTGTTTTAACCTGTGCAGCAGTAATACTGGGTGCCTGACAATCTACTGGTATTGTGATTGGTCCTCTGGGGGGGCAGAGAGGGGTAAAGTTAGCACTGAATCTGTTGGCCAGTATATTGGCAATACCTGTTGGCTCGGTATAGGAGGTACCATTGTGCAGTAGCTCAGAGCAGATCTGGGTATTGCCGTGGAGATTCTTTACATAACTATAGAAGGCCTTGTGGTTGTCTTTACTATCTGCTGCAATTCTGTTTTCATAGCTAGCTGCAGGGATGTCCAACCTTTTGGCTTGCCGGGGCCGCATTGAGTGAACAGAAATTGTCTTGGGGCCGCATATAAAATATATCATATAGTTAACTCTTTCACTGCCACAGGAGACCAAAGTCGACCTCCTGGCTGTACTGTAGGTGCATTCGAACAATTAATAAATGTAATAAATGCCTAATATTTGCCTTAAAATTCTAATTCTCATTCTGATTTTAATTCTCTAATCTAACAGTTAACTCTAACATCTTAGTTAATATATAGATTTTTTTAACAAATAAACAGATATTCACTACAGCACTTGCATTTCTCACTGGGAAAACCACTCCAGCAGTCCATCTACATACAGTGTCAACATTAGCAGTCCTACAATACTATAATCCACAAAAATAAGCCAACAAATTTGCAATAAAGTAAAGAATTCACATTACTGACTTAATAAAACAATTCTGAATAAGCTACAAGAGGGTCTCACCCAAACAAATGACTGGTGCCAGAAACATGGCCTCAAGCTAAATGCCAAAAAATGCACAATCATCCCCTTTGAGGAGAGAGATGTCCCCACAAATTATCACATTAATAACAATGTTGTAAACACGCAATCAGTTGTGAGGTGCTTGGGCACCCAGGTTGATAGAAACCTGACTTTTGACCACCACGTTTTCTCCGTTGTACGGAAAGCTTTTTACATGGCCCACCTCATTAGTAAGGGTATCTCATCCAGGGACAAGGAGGTCATAACATCCCTGTATTCTTCCTTTACAAGAGCAATTATTGAGCGCAACACCCCGTTTGGCACATGCCTCAGCAAAACACCCTGCCAAAAGAAGGACTACAACCATTTCTGACAAAAAAGGTCAAAGGACTGAGTTCACTTAGTTATCCAAACAGACTAAAAAGCTTCTTGCTTTCCTCTGCCTCTCACTGGCCCCTATAAATTTCATCACTGGCTTGCTTTCCAGGCTAAGAAAAATCCTGCCTTAAGAGACTTTCTCCACCTCAGAAATACTGGTTATATTTAAAACACTCACTACAAAGACCACAGCCTTCACTGCAACATAAACAAGCCACTTTGTATGCACAGGTTCTTGATACAAAAACTTTCAACTTCTTTAAAAAGCTCCTCTCATTATCAAACAATGTAGTTCAACAACACTACAACTGGATGGATAGTCATGAATGTACTCCTTAAGTAAGTAGCATAGCCTTCATCAAACCGGAAGGAAAATCCACATACTAAACTTTCCCAGCTGAATGGCTATACTGTCTAAGAAGAGGGGCCTATTTAACTAAGAATTCCATTTGCAAAAATATATTCAGTATACATATTAAATCTCTCTCTCTTATACACACACACACACACACACACACACACACACACACACACACACACACACACACACACACACACACACACACACACACAGAAAAGGAGCCCCTACTTGTAAAATAGGCAACCTCAGTAATCACATAACACAGTCTCACTGATTGAAATTGTCTGGAAGTCAAAATATCTGAAAAAAAAATCATAATAGAAATGGATTCCTCCATGCAATTTCCCACCACCAAAAGGACCATCAATAAATCAACAAATAACTGCTCAGCAAAAATTAAATCAATAAGAAATCTATAAACTCTCTAAATCATACTACATACTGGAGTAAACATATAGCTTCCCTCCAATCTAAAGCCATTTGACATTGAGACATTTTAATTTGTGCAGAAGTTATTCACAGACCGACCGTTTACTAAGCTGTAATGCTGACCATCGCTTTTGAAAAAAAACAAATTCCCACACAATGTCAATAGCTCAAAGTGAAGAAAGGATTACTTTTTTTTACTTATTATGTATTTATTTAATTTTGGAAAACATCTTTAAAACTGTTAAATTGATCACACACCCAGAAACACAGAAAAGTTATTGTGATAAGTAAGCCACAGACTGCTGCAAGAAATCAGTCACAGCACACTATGCTTACATCTGAACCAATGAAGCATACCTGTCAATTCCAAAAGAATTAAAGTAGTGTAATAGGAAAGTTATTTGCAAGGTTACATGGCAGTTTATATTGAAAATAAGTGGAGATATTAAAAACGCTCTGTTTCTCATAATTATGCTGAAAAGTCTTCCAAAGTAAATACAACCTTCTGATTTAGCATGGAACCATACCGCTCAACCTTAGAGCAAGAATTCTGGACAAATACAATTGGGACACAGGCCCAAAAATAGTTATGCATCACAGACACCATTGAAACAAGTACAGCTGCAAACATTATACATCACATATAATGTTTCTATCCCATTATTGTCAGTTAAACATTATATGGCTTATTCAATCCTGCCTTCTTTTGCAACAAAGAAAACTATACTTTGAAATGACAAATCCATTAAAAATAATAAAACACATTGGCTCCATATCCTGCAACTTCCTACCTGCAAACAACCACAGAGCTTTCACTAAAACTAGGTCTGCTTATTTCCACAGAATGACACCTCTCCCTAATTAAGTCTAATGGTATACAATCTACTAGGATCTGGACTACCTGAAATAAATTAAATTATGGCCTGTAAATTGCAAGTGCACTTTGTTTAATTAAACTACATTTCAAAGCCCATTTGCTGTATTTTTTCAGTAACATCCCAAGATCCATTTCCAGGTCACTTTACAAGACATTGGCAGTGGTAGACTTAGCATCCTTCAGATCCCTTTAGGACCACACTCATACTGCTAATATTGTCCATTAAATGTAAATATCCATCCACTGTAAATGGCAAGAAGATGTGTCTTAAAAAAATCTATTTTTGGCATTCCTAGTACCCAAGTATCAGGTTTTGAAACAAAGAAACATATTCTCCACAGTTTGTAAGTATCTGTCTTTAATAATCATCTACTATTGCAGTACTCCCAACACAAACACACACATACACACTAAAACCCCCAACATTTAAAAAATGACATTGTGCCCACTTGATTTGCCAGTATTGATGATCCACCAAAGATATGCTTACTGTTGTCCAATCTACCACTGCTTAGAACCCACCAATGACAAGACAGTACTGGGTGATTTTTTTGTTTGTCAAAAAAAAAAAAAAACTTTATATGCTACAGTCCCACATTAGTCAATCCATTACTGACCCATTAACCCTAGGCTGCTGTCTCCTTCTTAATCCCAGGGACTGCATTACCTTGGATGACTACTTTTATTTCCTAAGCAAAAGACACAAATTGGAAGATGAGGCAAAAATCCAGACATTCTTCGAAAATCCATACAGTTGGGAGGTATGATTTCATATTCAATACAACACTCTCCATGTCAGAAAAGCTGCAATTTAATGAAAGTGTACTTTTAATGTAGGATGCATTTGTGAGCTAACTTTTTTGTATGTTAGCCTCTTTGTGCATGTGTCTCTCTCTGTCTCTCTGTCATGCACACATAAACACACACACACACTTCTACTTTCATGCACACAAACATTCTGCTTTCATGCATGCACTCACTCACACCATACTTATCTATTAACACAGGTTAAGTGCTGTCTCTTCAAAAGGCAATGGCAGCAAATCCATAGACGAGTCCCTCTTCAGCAAGAACACACACATTGATTCTTTGGCACAAAATAATGGCGCAAACACACAGACCCTTCTTTGGCATAAAAACATCAAAACTAGAAGGATGCTTTGGTGCATGCGCACACCGATGTTAGAGTTACAGGTCACGGCCGCGAAAAACACAACAAAAATGTGTTTTGGGGCATGCGTACATCAATGTTGGAGGTAGAGGTAGAGGGCCGCATGGCAGAGGTCTGAGGGCCACATGCGGCCCGCGGGCCGCAGGTTGGACACATCTACTTTAGAGGATTTGATGAGGGATCTCAACTTTTTGTTGAGGCTGATAAAGGAGTTTTTCCAGTCTTCGGACTTCACCTTATTCTGCATCAGTTTCCTCCTTCTGTTGTAGAGTTTGTTTATGGCAGGGGATCACCAGATTGGATTCCATTTTTTGGAGGAGACTGTCTTGGTTCTATGGGTATGGTGAGATCCATGCATTTGTGTATGTGTATATACAGTGCATTGGTGTATGATTCGGCAGTCATGCAACTATTCTGTATTTGCATGGGTGTTGTGAAGTTAGCCACCTCAGTTTTTAGGAGCCCAAAGTTAGCTTTGGAGATGTTTTTAATGGTGGTTTTCTTTGCGGGGGTGGGGTGGATGTGGATATCCAAGGTGATTATTTTGTGGTCAGATCTAACCGGGGAGGTGTTGACTACTGGTGTAGAACAACGGTCGCCCATGCTGGTAATGACCAGGTTAAGGATATTGCTACCTCTAGTGGGGGTAAGAATGAGCTGGTCTAAGGCATTGGAATTAATGAATTCCAGGAAAAGGGCAAGTGTATTGGTACATGAGTAACTTTCCCAGTTAATGGAGGGGTAGTTGAAATCACCCAGTATGAGGATGTTAGGTTTGACCCTAATATTCTCCAGGGTGCTTAGGAATGTGGAGTATGAGTCTTGGGACATGGTTGGGGACCTCTAGCAGCCTACGACCTGAATCGCTGTCTTGCCCAATGTTAGCTGCACCTGAAGTATCTCAGATGCATTATGTTGGGCTACCAGTCTGGAGGTGTTCACATCCTTTATGAATATAGAAACACCATTGCCTTTGGAGCTTCAGTCCAAGTTCTGGGGTTGAAAGGTGTGGAATGAGTTGTAGCCTAGTAGTGCAGGGGTGCTTTCTGCTGCCTTGAACCAGGTCTCTGTTACGGCACAAATATTGATGTTCTCCATTTTAAGGACTACTTTGAGTGAGAGCATTTTGAGATTTAGACTTCTAGCGTTGAGCAGCATGACCCTCAGATTGCATTTGTTTGTAGCTGTTACAGTGGTAATTTGGACTTTGGAACACTGCCTAAAAAAAGGCATTATAGGGGTGGCAAGAGTCTTGGCCAGTGTCCGGAAGCCCAGGGGTGACAGATGCAGGCCATCTCTGGCAAAGCATCAAGGTCTTTCAATCATGTCATCCCAGGCAGACACATACTGGATCCCCTTAGAATGACACCATAAACTTAGCCAATTGTTGAAATCAGTCATTTCTGCTTGTACTGTGGTATCATTCTGGGTGATGGTAGGATGCTGCTCAGGGCTAGGATCATACCTGCCTGGGCTACATAATCCGAGAGCTCCTCCATGTCTCTCTTCATGTAGTCCAGGGAGATACATCTCAGGTCATTCACACCCACATATACAATGACAGAGTCATATTTGTACCTGTTGTTGAGGGACCTGAGTGCGTGCGTTATGTGGTGGATCCTGGCACCTGAAAGGCAGCTGACTGTTACTTTCTCCTTATTCAATTTAGTGAGTGGGACATCAGTGTGCCTCACTATTGAGTCACCTATGACTAGTGTGTTGGGCATGTTGTTTTGCCTTAGGAACTTTGGTTGAGTGGCACACTGTTTAGGAGAGTTATGTGTCTTGTGATTAGTGTTGTGTTGTGGTGGTCGAGTGCATTTCCGCCTCGGATGTCTCTGCTGTTTAGGTAGATTTTTATTGACAGCCTCTGTGAAGGTGGATGTGTGGTTTGTATTTTTATGTGAAGGCAGTGCCGATGTGTGTTCTGGATGGCTATGTGTTCCATGTGGTGTGGTGCAAGTGTTGACCTTCTCCTCTTGACCAGCTATTCTGGTCTTGGCTGGAGAGTACGTGGCTTCCAATTTGGATATATAAGTGCATCTCCCACAACTCTAAGTGTTGAGAGGTAAGAGGAGAGGGCTGTCAGTGTACATGAAGCAGTTGCTACACTGCCTCAGGATGCCCAAGTTCATCAGGTTAATAGAAGAAAGCACAGGGAACTGACCTTTAGACATGCCTGGAGCATTGGGCATTAATAAGTACTGGAACTGTTTCCTTGTAGAACGTTTAGTGCTGGTAGCACGTTTGTGTGCTACAATAATTGCTACAAGAAATCTGGTAAAGTGCTAGTCTAATAAGCTAGTAAAAGTGCAGAAGAGGAGAGAACTAGCGGATCTAAGGAAAAAAATTGAACAACAGACTTTGGCACCACTCAAAAGCTTACACAGTCCTAGATACAGCAAATCTGTATCAGGATTAGACTAGTTACAGGAAAGGTGGGAAATAAGTGCAAGAGCAGCTTTTAAACCAGAAAGTTGAAAGAGATGGAAAAAACTGTCCAAACAGCCAATAAACTACAATTTCTGGACCAGAAACCACTCCTCTTGTGGTAGATAGGCTACCTACAGGAAAGGCAGGAAACAAGCTTAGAATTTTTTATTTACAGAAAAGCAGCTAAAACAGCACTAAAAACAATTCAAGTGCAGTGCAAGCTAGTACACTAAAGGAGGAGCGGAAGATGTTCTCTCTGTATTAGGTGGAATGAGCTAATGACAGTAGACTGGGAGGAGTGTCCCAGATCAAATTTACAGTAGGGGCGGGCAACTGCAAAGCTACCAAATATAAGAACAAGACACCAATAGGGAGGGGGGCTGGTAAACACTGTTAGACCAGTATTTGACACAGCAGGAATAAATGTGGGAGAAAAACAACAATTTCAGCAAAGATCAGAAGCCAGCAAATATATATCTAAATCTATCAAGCAAAAATTAGGACAGTGCAGAACTTTGAACAGTTAAAAGTGCCAAACAATATACTTATCAGCTTTATATTTCAGATTGCTCGAGAAGCATTCTCAGTCAGAACACAAAGAGATTCCAGAAATGAATGCAGAGATTTACAAACAGGGAATATTATTTATACCAGCAAGCCTTCAAGTAATCAGATAAAACACAAAAGCTGTTAGACCAGTATTTAACACAGCAGGAATAAGGTTGGGAGAAAAACAGCAATTTCAGCACAGATCAGAAGCCAGCAAATATATATATATATATATAAATTCAGCACAGATCAGAAGCCAGTAAATATATATCTAGATCAATCAAGGAAAATTTAGGACAGTGCTGAACTTTGAACAGTTAAAAGACCCAAAAAATGTACTTATCAGCTTTATATTTCAGATTGTTTGAGAAGCACTCTCAGTCAGAACACAAGGAGATTCCAGCAATGAATGCAGAGATTTACTGGAGTGGTGATGGTAAGCCCTTACATCAGGGAATGCAAGGGGGCTATCCCCACTTTAAAAACACTTTCCAACATGCCACATAATTCTATCTATCCATCTGTGAGCAGAGGTTCTCTTCATTCATTAAGATGTGTCCTGCACACATTAAGGAATGAAGACTTTGTTGGAGCGTCATTTTAGTACATTTGATGGTGATCATTGAACTGTGCTCTGATAGGGTGGACATCAGTAATCTCATCCAGGTATCAATATATCCAAATATAGGAATAGATACAGGATTATATAAGCAAATGGTGACCTAGAAAAATAATACCCTCAAAATAATGAAACATTATTAACTTCACAGAAACTCAACACACAAAATCTTGAGACTCAAAATATTCCATATCTACAAGCACATAAAGTGTTTTTGAAGACAGCAAATCACTCTTGCAACTCTAATGTGGTGGGAAAACCATTCACACCATCCAGATTTATGTACAACAACCCTATGGTCATACAAACTGAAATAAGAGGAAGATCCCATTTCAGTATATAATCACTGCTGTATAAAATCAGAAACCACACTGACAATGATTTCTCCACATAACATTTAAGAGAACAAGCTATGGGTGTTGAGCACCATTATACTCAGACATCACAAAAACAAATGCACACCTAAACTATCTACACAACGCACCAGATGCAATCCAACTCACCACACAAGTCAATCATAGCACATTTGAAAACATTACCTGTCAGAGTGATGCTCCACCACTGCCAACCAGTAATCAAAGAGTCTCAATCCTCACCACTGGCAGCAGTGGGGGACATTCACTGAGAGAATAACAGATGCACACACAGTATTTCCAGATGCAGCTCTCTTCATCAAGTGCAATTTCCCTTAAAAGCACACAGACACCACAGTCAGTCTGGGGTTGCTTTCTTCCTCTTCCTTCAGATCCCCAATAAGACTCCACACTGGCACAGCTATAGAGTTGAGATCTCAGCTGAGTGACCAAGCCAAGACCTCCAGCACCCTCTCTGTCCGACCTGTGCTTTGTGTCTCTGCCCAAGTAGCTGAAACACACACTTACGCACACACATACACACACACACACACACACACACACACACACACACACACACACACTCTTTGAGGTTTGATTTACACACACATACACACACACACACACACACACACACACACACACACACACACACACACACACACACACACACACACACACACACCTGAGAAAGGCTGGCACAGGTTTACTAGCTATGCCCCCTTTTACCCAGACTATAAGGTAGTTATGACTGCCACCAGTCACTCCTTATCAGCTACTTTAGGCCCTTAACAAAGGGTGTCCAATCTTACTGTGTAATATTAATACTAATGCAAATGGTAGTTTGACCAAGAGGAAGGCTATTAGGAGTGGTCCATCCAGTGTCACCAAATAAATATGCAAGTATTCTCAAAACTTAAATATCTCTAAACAGATAAGCCAAAATAAAATGTTTAAATTGATTTAATAATAAATAATAAAAGAACAAGAAAATAGTATATATATTCATAGTGACATCAGAGTTCAGAATCACAGAAAGTATTTAAAACAACATTGCAGGACAGGCTCAGACAAATAAAGAAAAATATCTAAACTAAGATTCAGTATATTCCTGACTGAATCTAAGAGAATTATACTATTCCTCAGTAACTTACTGACTATAGAGTAAGGCAGATGTGGTGAATGGTTCTTGTCATCAGGTCCAAGACAGAATGCAGAATGCTCCGTCTCACTAAGAGACTTCTCAAAATAATATCTAAAATATTACTGTTGAGATAGCTTGCAGAATGACATAATTTCTGGTCATATAACTTGTAGTTCTCATGCAAAACTCCAACTGCTGGAAGCTGGCAATATTTAACAACTACATGTAAAAATACTCATACAAGGACTTTTGCTCAGATCTTTGGCAGGTGTTGGAAGTCATAAAAACAATTTCATTCCTTCATGCTTTCAGAGTAGCAATTACTTCACCCCAAGGAGAATATATAAAGCTTCCTAGTACAGACTTTGTGTCTCTAGCTGCATTGAAACATGTTTATGGCTTAGTATATTAAGTAATTTAATTTCAGATATTTTTCAAAAGTTTGCTGGACTGAGGTAAACCTTCCAGTTTCCTCTGTTAACATATACATTTAAACAGTTACAATAGTGCATGTTTATTTCTGTTTTCTTCCAGTAGGGCACACTGTGGATACATTTTAAGCACAAGCACTTTACAAATACATTTTCAACATAAACATCTATACAATGCAGTTTGATATAAATGTGACATACAGTTCTAATACATTTGTAACACAAACATCTTATATAAATTAGTATGATATTCACAAATGACATATAATTATTTACAAAATTCTAACTAGCTGTACTGGCAGTACCAGTACCACCTTTTGCCACAGTCAGCGTTCCTTCCACTCCATTTTCTTGCACCTAAAAAGGATGATATTTCTACCAGCTGCCCTAATGCACTGCAATGAGATACAGATATATAATTTATAGATCCGTATGTACAGATAGTTTCTGTGGGTAAGAATGATAACTATAACAACTTGTTTTGAGATTTGACCTCAATGCTTTGTGATGGTGTGAAAGTGTGTTTCAGAAAGTCACAAACTAGGCAGCTGAGGAGGTCAATAATAAACAATGAGTCCAGCATAATTGAAGCTTAAATATTTTCAAAATAAAAATATTATAAATGAAGCATCTAAAGCTGGCAAAAATGGAAAAACAAAATATCACAATCCAAAACATCACACAAAGTTCATTACATTTTTTTTTTTGCAAGGACTTGTTCTACCCTGCATCGCTTCCCCGAATTTCAGGATTCAAATATCATAACTTAGTCCCCAAAAAGTAAAAACAACATACAAAACTAATAAAACAAACCAAAAAGGAGGCTCACAGCCGATAAAGACTTCAAAAATTTAATGAATTTAGCACTTTCGTCAGTAATAAGCCATTGACTTCATCAGAATAAAATCACAGCATAACAAACTTCCTTTTATAATAAAATAAATAAATATGATCTACATCAAATAGTTTCAATTGCCTTCATTAATCAATTAACATCATGGCAGTGGGTGCTACCCAGCCCTCTGGACTCAATGAAGTGACTTCCATTTCTAGTGTCCTTAAGTTAAAAGCTGATTTTCAACTTTAGCGCCCAGGTGGGGATTAATCAAAATCAGAATGTAAACAAATGTGTGTCTTATATTATATATATATATATATATATATATATATATATATATATATATATATATATATGTGTGTGTGTGTGTGTGTGTGTGTGTGTGTGTGTGTGTGTGTGTGTGTGCATGTGTGTATATATATTTATATATATATTTATATATATATATATATATATATATATATATATATATAATTTATTATTCACACATATATTTTTAAGAGTGTACTCATATAAGTGAAGGATTCATAGTGTTTTACATGGCTATATGTGGGGATAGCTATATTTAATTAGTTTTTAGTTATACGTATATACTTTTTACATACACATATGTGCATATTCATTTATATGTATGTATACATTTACAACCATATATATATTTTTATGTGTGTGTGTGTGTGTGTGTGTGTGTGTGTGTGTGTGTGTGTGTGTGTGTGTGTGTGTGTGTGTGTGTGTGTGTGTGCCTGTATGTGTGGGGGGTGAGTGTGTATACATATACGCACACATATTGACATATAAGTTGCACAAGGATTTCTTTAACTTTTTAATTTCAATTTAATCATTTTTAATATCAAGTCTTGATTTATATCATTAAATAATAACAAGTGCAGGTATAAGTGAATGTAAATACGATCATTTACAGTTGCATTTTGTATGCACTGATTACATCAAGTATTTTGGGATAGAGAACAGATATTCTTATGGTGGTTCATTTAACTGTTGTTAGGTTAGTGGTGTTGTTGCGTTCTATTGTGATGTATTTTACTTCACCGTGATGTTAATTGATTAATGAAGGTAATTGACACTATTCGATGTAGATCATGTGATTTTATTTTAATATAAAAGGAAGTTTGTTATGCTGTGATTTTATTTTGATGAAGTCAATGATTTATTAACCACGAAAGTGCTAAATTCATTAAATTTTTGGAGTCTTTCTCAGCTGTGAGCCTCCTTTTTGGTTTGTTTTATAACTTAGTCCCCAAATATAGTACTTCTGAGGCCACACTATCTTGGATTAAATGGAAAAATAATTTGTCCATTTTAGCGAACTCTCACGTCTTCAAATGGCGACTTCAGTGAATTTTTTCCCAGGGGAAAAAATTGCTTGACCAACCAAAAATGAGACAATATTTCAAACCCTTCAAAGTTGATGGCTTCGCCCCCACACACCCCCGTAACTAAATATACCAACTTCAAGATCGCACTACAATGGGGAAAATGGCAAATTCCTGATGATTGCCTAGTGATTTTTTTCCCCTAGAAAAAAAATTTGTTGAAGTGGCCATTCAAAATGTGAGAGTTTGTTGTTTATTGGCCGGCGAACAGGCGTTTGCTGACTAGGTTTATCGATAAGATAATATAGACCCTTGATTATCATATAGTAAAATAAAATCAAGTAAATTTTCACCTCAATAATTTACAAAAGACTTTAAAGGAAAGGGAATAGTCATGCATTCCCAGAAGCTGTATGTATATGAAATGCAAACTGTTGAGGCACTTTGCTTTTAAGCAGAAGATCAGCCCCTTTGAAATAACTAATTCTACAGTGGCTGGCTGACATGCTGCTAAATCAGTCATAAGAAATATTGAGACTATTTTATGACTTTATATATATTTTATACACAAACATGTGAACATGCGCGCGCACACACACACACACACACACACACACACACACACACACACACACACACACACACACACACAGAAATATATACATATATGTATATGTATATACATATATGTACGAAAAAACAGATTAACCTTTATATCATAGTTTCTGGTTGTTAGCCATTTCCTTACCCGCCTTACCAGCTTGGGCTTTTTCTTAATATCCTTTTGCTTCTTCATCTTTAATATGTTAGCTTGAGAAAGCCTAGAAAGGGTTCTGTTAAATTTTACTATACAAACTGCAACATTCTAAAGAAATCTCAGTTTTTCTCACATAATTGATTTAGAAACAGGTCTACATGTGAGACTGCAGTTATGGGTTTGTTTCCTTCAAAGGATCTGATGCCATACTTAAACAGAAAGTTTTCATTTTGTATATGTACACTTTCTAGGTTTGACTATATGTTCTCTTCCCTTGAAATTCTTTTATGATGGATTAAATTTAGTGTGTTCAGGTTGTGTCTGTATACAAGAAGGTGTCCATAATTATTCTTCTGCTGTTGAACATGTCTAAATAAATAATGTCAAGTGAATAAGTATGATTGTATCTGTTGGTTTTGATTTGGTATATGGTAGCATTCATAAATGATGGCTGTCAGAGCAGGAAGGCATCATGGGTGCTAATGATGTGAAGATGTTCATGTGTATACCAACAAAAAACTCAGTGATAACACATAGCTGTTGCATTCAGAGAAAAACCTGCATATTTCTGTTTTGTCTTTGAACTATCCATTCAATTTTCGAAGCTATTCCACCATCTGTTTTCTGCTGATAAATGTACATCGGTTAGTGCTTTTTATTAAGGTAATTAATTTGTTTTACAACAAGTAGCTTCTTGTGGGCTTGAATGCTTTATATTCATTTTATCTTAAGTACACCTTGTATAGCTTGTATTAAAAATGGCAGTTGGCTATGCCTGTCACATAATGATTAGCAAATTAGGACAATATTTAGGATGGCTCATGTTTAACCAATGTTTTCCTTCGTGAGATACAGCAGCTTGTCATACAGCTTTATTTAATTTACTGGGATATGAAATATGCTGACTGTTTAACTGTTCTCAGGATAATGCATCCAGCATAGCAGAAATAAAACATAATTGAAGCATCTGTTTATGAAATGTCCTTTATATTTAGTGACACATTATTTATAAACCAGTTTAGAAACAAAAAACAAACCAAAAAAATAGTATTAATGATGCAGTGTGCCTATCAGCAGGCAGCAGGCACAGTAGGACCAGAGAGAGGTTTTGTGCACATAAGGAAGTGTAAGTTGTGAAACAAATCACTTATCTAAATGACAGATACAGCAGACACAACAATTTTTTAGAATGTAACAGGGATCGTGTATGTAAAGAAAAAGGGAAAAATGCTGGGTAAATAGAAAACACCATAATGAAATCACCTGACACCTCCTGCACAACAATTTATAATGGGTCTTGTATCAATAAAAACACAAGCGCCTTCAGAACGTCAGTAGCCATGATGCTTTTTCTCTTCAGATGACATAAATATCGAATGGAGCAAAACACCAGGCCTGAGCCAGAGTGAAATAATCTTCTTTATATATTTCAGAAGGCTTTATGAGAATGAAAAAAAAAATAACCAAGCAATCAAGCCTATAAACAATAATGGTAAAAACAAGTGGCCAAAGGTACTTTTCCTTTAAGAGCAAGCAAATAATTGTATTTAGGAAGAAACAAACTACTAATGAGCAGTCTGTCTTTTAGATGAGATGCTGAAACACCAGTTTGTGAAGGAAATGAATAAGACCTGTTCCATTTGTTCTGTCTTACTCACGGGTCCCAGTTAGGTTGCACAACATACCATTAAACGACTTTAATTATAATTCTCTTTTAAGTCTCACCATTTTCACTCCTCACAATTTTCTGTTTCTGCTTGCACCCACTTCTTATTTTACCTTTTTATTTCTGCCCTTGCATGTTTACAGTTCTAAACATGAATTAGTACATTTAGAGAAAAATACATATTTTTGTTTAATATATATATATATATATATATATATATATATATATATATATATATATATATATATATTCTTAAAAGTTAAAAAAAAAACTTGACCAAGTTATTTTTCTGTTTCCAAAGCTATTATGGGCAGCATCTCATTTTTGAATCAGGATGCATTCTCACGGATTTCCCAGTGCAATCCTTAAAATTTAGGCAATGCATTCATAAAGTGTAATGAGAGAGATCAGACTGACGTCTAGAGACTGAAATGTCACTTTGATTTAGTGGATAGTCTTTCTCTATGCTTCTGCTGTTTTTTGTATTTTTCCTTATTATGACTGTAATATAGCTATTGACTAATGATCCATGTTGTATTTGCTCATCCCCCCCCCCCAACCTCCATCTTAATGATACCATCTTGACAGAATAGCTGTTTTGTGGGTTATCCAGATGCACTTAGAAAACCAGCAGCATTATTCATGAAAATCTTGGGATGTTCCAGGTCTGGTAATGTATTCCCTATAAAACCATTCCCTGCAGCCATCAGATGCTACATATATGCAATGATGCACGATCTGGCTGCCATCACACATTCAGTCACTTCATTAGCAACCTAATATTTCTTTTAGAAATTCATTGAGACATTGTGCATTTGAGAATCATTACATAAGTGTGATTTTTCTTGACTTCTTAATATGTAAATATCAATTATTCTTTTGAGTAGTTATTAGTAATAGCAAATGTAAACCTGACAAGTCAGTGGTTCAGCACTGAATTGCAATTATTTTTTATTTAGGGCATTAGTGATGTTTCTGTTAGTAAGAAAAGGAGTTCTGTACCATTAAAGGGACTATCATCCGAGGTATCTTTGGGACATAATGGCTGTCTGAGTTATGATACCAGTAATGTGAGCATCTCTGTCCATTTCACTGCATTAAGAGAGCTACCAGAGAATTTTAACTGGTAACTATTTATATGGTTTGTATTTAAGTGCAGCCATACCTGGGGGAACTTGTGTTAACTGTATTATCACAATGGAAAATGAAGTGTAGTTCCCTTCAACAAACCTGTAATACAATGTTTAGCAGTGATGCAGCATGCAAACTAACTGGATGCATAATTTTGTTGAGACAACATATCATTTTTGACATAATAATTCTGAAACACTTGTTTCATGAAAAAATACTTGAATAAAATGTTGTTCAGAGAAAGAAAATTTTTGAAAACAACCAGTGACATGAGTGTGTATTACAGTATAGGTAAATAAGTTCAGCTGTAGGTCATTTTTCCATTTCTTTTCATAGGATGATTGCTGCTGTCAGTTAACAAGCATTTCATATGCCCCTATAAATGCAAATGCCTGAAAAAAGAATGCTGATGTATGGTGGACACAGTCACAATGATCCAGACATACAATATAAATATGCAAACAAAAAAAAAAGAAAGAAAAGAAAAAAACACCAACAGCAAAAAGAGAAATATGCCAGTCTGCTAACTATAAAAATTCCTCATCTTAATATGTCTTAGAAAGCATAACATTATGACTGGGATTCATAGAGATACGTTTAATACCTGTGTAAGGTTTTTAAAGTTTGGCAGTACTTCACAACATCATTTACCCTAATTACATACTAGAGATACACAGCATTTTCATGTAGGTAGTTACTCTTATTTACATAGGTAAGCAACATAAAAAATAGGCAAGCAGATTCATCCCCCTAATACCTCTCAAATGTCAAGATTCACACAGAAGGTCCAGATTTTGATATTTTTACTTTGTTCCACATAAAATTTGTGGTTTCCTCGTAAATCACTGAGGATGGAAGTCATTAAATAACAACAGACATTAGAGTTTCAGGCTTCATTTCCTTCAGAAAATGCATGCTAATGCAAAACCTTCTAGTCTAGCATCGTGTTTATAAGAGCAATGTTTCAAATCTGTCCCTATTTTTTGGGCCTTTGTCCCCCTATTATTTTTGGCTTTGTCCAGATTTCTTGAGCTAAGAACTTGAGAGATATGCCTGCCACCCCCGCCTTTCCTCACAAAAAAATATATCTTTTTGCAGTTACTTTTTGGTCTACAAATACTTTTCTTACCACTTCAGTCTGATGACCAACTTACTCCTGCTGTTTGTCCTTCTGTCCTCCTACAGAGTGAGACTTTTTTAGTTGCCCTGAAAAGGACAGTTTTCAGAGCTTTTGTTAAATTGTCCTTGAAAGGACAGTTGAAATACTCCTGGAATCTGAATGCGATGAATGCTGGAAACCTTTCCCTCATCATCCTCGTCTCCCAACAGCAAACAGGAATTTCAGACGATCCACACCACAAACTCTTACTAGATTTAAAACCTAGGAAAAACAAAAACGCTGCTCTCAGTAAGTGCCTTTTTAAAGGCAGATTGCTGCTGATGTGGAAGTGCTACAAAGTTGCTTCAATCAATCAGGTCTTTGCTTCACTGAAGAAAGCTAAAAGATTGCAGCATTTTCTCTGATTCTGATTTTACCTCCTGAATGCAGGAAGTTTTCAAAAAAAAAAAAAATAATAATAATAATAATAATAACTTGTTGAGCTGTAAGCCTGCAACCAGTCAGGTCCTTGCTTGAAACAAGGACCTATTGGATTGCAACTTTTCACCCACATCACCTCAATGAAGGAAGTATTAAAAATTAAATAATTAAAATAAATAAAAAAATGGCCTTAAGTTCTACAAAGCAAATCACCTCTGTGCAGGGTACCCAGCACAGGAGTAAAACCTGTGGTGTAGCCACATCTTGAAGGGGGCCCCTTCTAGAAGCGAGGGGTTGGGGGCTCCCCTTGGATGTGGGTTTTGCGGGTGCCTAATGCTGGCTATGTGTAAGATACCAGGACAAGACTTATAATCTACAGTCTCCTAGGTATGCATCATCGGTTTACTATCATAATTTCGAATCCACCTCCATGGACCGCACTATGTTCGAACACGTAAAGTCAAACACGGCAATGTCCAACTTCAAAAGCAAGCCTAGGAATGGTTTTAACATGGGTTGAGATAGGTGTTCACTGCTATTGCTGAACTACAAACCTCACCCTTATCCCAACCCATGTTTAAACCCATTCCTAGGCTTGCTTTTGAAGTTTGACATTGCCGTGTTCGACTTTCCGTGTCCGAACATAGTGTGGTCGACGGAGTTGGATTCGAAATTATGATAGTAAACCGCATCATCAGCTCCACCTCAGGCAGGAGATGTCTTCCTACTGTAGGTATGTAGCATCAGCTCCATCTTAGTCAGGAGATGGCTTCCTACTGTAGGTATGCAGCATCAGCTCCATCTTAGGCAGGAGATGGCTTCCTACTGTAGGTGTGCAGCATCAGCTCCATCTCAGGCAGGAGATGGCTTCCTACTGTAGGTATGCATCATCAGCTCCATCTCAGGTAGGAGATGGCTTCTTACAGTAGGTATGCATCATCAGCTCCATCTCAGGCAGGAGATGGCTTCCTACTGTAGGTATGCATCATCAGCTCCATCTCAGGCAGGATATGGTTTTCTACTGTAGGTATCCATCATCAGCTCCATCTCAGTCAGGAGATGGCTTCCTACTGTAAGTATGCATCATCAGCTCCATCTCAGGCAGGAGATGGCTTCCTACTGTAGGTATGCATCATCAGCTCCATCTCAGGCAGGAGATGGCTTCCTACTGTAGGTATGCATCATCAGCTCCATCTCAGGCAGGAGATGGCTTCCTACTGTAGGTATGCATCATCAGCTCCATCTCAGGCAGGAGATGGCTTCCTACTGTAGGTATGCATCATCAGCTCCATCTCAGGCAGGAGATGGCTTCCTACTGTAGGTATGCATCATCAGCTCCATCTCAGGCAGGATATGGTTTCCTAATGTAGGTATGCATAATAAGCTGCATCTCAGGCAGGAGATGGCCTCCTACTGTAGGTATGCATCATCAGCTCCATCTCAGTCAGGAGATGGCTTCCTACTGTAGGTATGCATCATCAGCTCCATCTCAGGCAGAAGATGGCTTCCTACTGAAAAGTCAGGTTTCAAAATGCTGAATCTCAACATGCCAAAAAAACCCAAAAAAATGAAAATGCAAGAGAAGAACAAATATTGAACATTGCTCTTCTCCTTTAAACTTCGAGAGGCTCCCCACAATGTGTGGGACTGTCCCTACACCTCTCCAAATGTATATATACTAATTCCAAGGTTGCCCTACCATGGAAGAAAATGGAATACTGTGAGAAATGGCAATCACAGACACAGTATATGTAAGTCTGGATTTTTGGCCATTCTGTTTCCACATTGTTTGACTCACCAATTTAGGTCTCAACCTTTCAAACAGACCTAACCAGATGCATGACCCTTACACACATGGGGACAAACCAGTCCGCATACAGGTACCTTGAAATGGTTCAGCATAACCCTGCCACATCACAATAAATGTAACTGACATATTATCGTTCTTGTCACCACATCCCCTAACACAAACATTCTACACAGTTGCCCATGCACATATGCTCTATACTCTGAGACAAAGAACAAAGACTTGCCAACAGCAAATGAATTTTGCCAAACATAAGCAAAGAAAACAAAAATGACAAGCAGTTAAAATACAGTTTGGGAAAATGTTGCCTAACCTACCCTTTCCTTGCATGGAGATCCTCAGGATTACAGAGGCCTACATCATCATACCAATGTCTGCCTCACTTCCCTGAGCTGATAATACCTATAGCCATAGTCAACACCTTAGACAGCTCATACCAGATATCAGCTTTTTGGAATAAGCCATCACAAGGGGCCCAGTAGCTGTTCCCTGGACCAGCCATGATGGGGATAAGCATGATCTTGTTGTCCTTCATGCACTAAGCAGGCACCCTGAAGTGTGAAGTGGCACATGGAGCCATTGCCATGCCAATATCCTCAGATAATGGTAACAAGATGATGAGGAGAAAAATGTCAGCTAGTAAATCATGCATACAGCATGATTACTGAATCACTGGTAGTGCTGCTGCTTGTTGCTTAGCAACACAATGTACATAGGTGTGCTGGTATTCTACATGAACATGCAGCCACAGGATATCTGATACATGCCTAAGCAACCAGCTGTGCTCCATGTCACAGATGTACAGTAGCAAAATAAACTGACTCATTAATGCCATACAAAGAGTTATAAAGTTAGGAAGTTCCACCTCTAAACTGTAAGCTTTCCACTTATATACTAAATTCTTGTCTGCAAACTGCTTAAACAATCTTCACCTCCTTATTCTCCTGTCTCGTCCTAATTATAATTTTTTCCACTGTCATTAATAACTCCCATTGCATCTCAACTTTTCTTTGCACACTAAGTATATTACACTGTTTTGTAACAATTATTTCTCCTGTTTCCTTTCTCCTGAAAACAATCTTTGTGCTAAGTCATTCAATTTGTCATGTTGTATTGTATTATGTTTTTCTGCAGTCTACATTTTTTCTTTTTATTGTATTAATGTGTAATATTGTGGAGCATTTCTCCCTAGTGTCTACTTAAAAGGAGTCTTGCATTGATCAGCTGGGCCATCCTGGTAATCAAACATAAACAAATAAGTAACATTTTGCATGATAATATCTAAGCAACAGATTTAAGAGAAATAGTACTTTCTGGACTTACTGGCAGCTCTGAGGAGATGCACAGTAATCTGCAAGTGTGTGTGGTAAGCTGTCTTTGGCTATCTTCCTAAGGATGTGTGCCTATGCACAAAAATTTGGTTTAGATAAGGCTAGCAACTGAAATGTGCATACCTGCATTTGTAATGTGGATACAGATTGTACTGGCAGCAAGATAGCCATAATATCAGGGCAACCTGTCCCTGTACATGCCTGTTAGTCCTTACAAAGTGGCTATACCCTATGTAGAATAAAGAGGATATGGTGTTGACTACAGAATATATATACCTACACACATATATATCCTTCCCACTATAGTACTGTGCAGCTGTGTCACCTATTGTTGGCACCAGGGGAAAATGTCACCACCCTATACACATACACAGGTCTTGAAAAATAGGCTAAGCCCTGCAGGGAGTGCATGTGTGTGTGTCAATGTGTGACAGGTGCACCTGTAGTATATGGTCCTATATCTGTCAGTATGACTATAGCCAGGCATATCTCCATCTTCCCCTTTGACTATAATATAGTATACCTAGGTTAGACCTGTGCCTGTAGCTGTCATTGTACCAATCCTAGTGCTATAAAGTCTGTAACTATGCCCTTGTGTTCACAGGTGTCTGCATGACCAGAAGATGAGGTGGACAGCAAAGGCTGGACAGTTTCAGTACTCAGGACCCATGGGTGGTATCTGATGGGGAGAGGGGGTGATGATCACCCTTTACAGGACCAGGTGTAACAGTTGGCAGCCCAAAACATTAGTGCTGCTGGGGGCAGAATCTCACACTGCAGTAATGTTTTAAGCATGTTACTTATATGATATACTATGTCAAGGCAAAGGTATGTCATATGTCCAGAACATCTGAGAGTTTGGCTGGAGAGAGTGGCTACCAAGGAAAAGCAAGATAACAGAGCTGAAAAAGCTTTTGGTGCCCCTGTAGGTGGACAACAGTACTGTGACTATCCCTGGAAGAGTGGACATAGGCATCAAAATAGACCACCTTGGTGGGTGATGCATTACATTGTTAGTAAGATGTATAGCAGATTTCTTTACAGTAACATTGCACATATGAGCTGTAGGGTAAGTACAGGATGCATTGCATATGTTTTGTCATAAGAACATCAAGTATTTAGCAACATCAGGATGGCAGTGTTGGGAGGCTGGGATTGTATGGTATCCTTGAATGAACACTCTTTGAAGACATGGCAAAGCACCCCTGTTGTAGCGCACATACTCTTGCTCATGCTGGTGTGAGTTTTATTGTGTATTTACAGGGTTGGCTACTGTAACAGTGACAGGTGCAGAGGCTGGACAGGACACCCATATGGAATTAATGACAAAGACATGGCACAAATATCTGAGTTACAGTCAGATGACACAATGGCACTGTCCATCTTCATCTTGGGTGGACATCTGCCCACAGTGCAGAGTGCAGTTTTCAGCTTACCCACAGGTATAGCTGAGGCTGTACAGACAGTTTTCCATCCCCAGGTGACAGTAGGTCTTCCAGAGCTATAAACACTAGTGATGCTCTCACTGTGGATGCAGCAGTAAAAGATGAGTGCATTGCATCTAATGTGAGTATACTCATTACAGCATAGCCTTGCAAGGGTGCCTGACACCAACACATTTCACAGGTGGCCCCAGGCATGTGGGAACCATGGGATTAATCAGATCTCTCACATACTATCATCCAGGCATAGCATGCAGTGACACAGTCCAGCATAGAACTCTTTGCTGTTTTTTGTGTTATTAGTGAGGATGTCACCTATTAAAATTAGCAGCTCTGTGAGGACATGGATCCTAGGGATACTGGAGTGATTGTTCTTATGACATCTGTGGTAGCACACACAGTGTTTCCATGTCCACACCCATGCGGAGAGCTGTCAGAGAAACAATCACTGCCTGAACTGGCAGCATTGTCTAGAGTCAGGATAAGGTATGCACCATGTACCTGTGGTGACCATGTAGAGGGTCATTACAGGGTACACTTTCTGCAGCTATGTCAGGAAGTGTACAACACTCTGCCAACATTTGCCATGGGTTGTGATGACACCCAGCCTACATTTATTTATTTTTATTTTACATTTGTTTACTGAGAACGTCCAACTGAACACAAGTCCCTTTTCAGTGGAGACCTGGGGAGAAAAGCTCCACTTGTACAAAATTAAATATTTACAGTTAAATGCACCATCCAGACTCAGTGAATATCTCAGTAAGCATGCATACATAGAAGAATGTCTTGTCATCATGTGAAGGATCATGTCTGGTTAACAAACGTTCTAACAATGTATGTCTAGGCTGTACAGTTTTCAAAATATGACATTTTGTGAAGTGTAGCAAAAAATACAGTTTTGGGTTTGTGACTTTGTGTACTTTATAATATACCATAGCATTTATGGAAAAGCTATGCATGCACTGACTATTCCTATGAATGGGAAACTGCAAATTCACCTCGGGAGTTTCACTTTAGACAGGGGCAGTAGTAGTTGACTTAGTTCCACTTAATACCTTGATATTCTTGGGAACAGGGGTTGTGCATGGCTAGGCTTGTAATGGCTCTATAGGGCCATTATTCTAGTAACCTCTTATAATCCTATGATCTTATTATCACTATAAAGAAATCTTCTAACTAATAACATTGCTATATGTACTGTCTTAGTAACATTTGTTGCTCACAAAATGTTTAGCTTATGCTTTTTAAGTTTGTTTCTCAGAAAATACTCTGGAATGCAACATGTGCTATGCTGCTAGAGGTGTGACATTCTATACCACCTAGGTGTTAGCGAGCTAGGGGGCTGGTCTTTCACTTAGCACTCCCCTTTTCCTTTCCCTTTCTTTTTGCCTACACTCTATTAATCTTTGGTCGGGATGGCAGTCTTTATCTTGCAGTCCTAACCTCAGCTATGCCTCATCCCACTCTTACTTCTTAATGCCTTGGTTTCTTTTATAATTTCTTCCAATGTATTCTAACTCCCTTTTGCCTATTTTCTATACCCCTTGCAGTCATCCTTATTTGTAAAATCTCCTTTCACCATTCGCGTGTTGGCTTAGTTCTTAGAATACTTTCTGCTACCATATAAATTTAATATTATGTACTGTTGTTGTTATCCTCCTTAAGGGCATGCATCCAAAATCCCCTGACAATGTCTTCATCATTCCTTTTCACTTTGATTTTTAGCCTTCTACTTGAGTTATACAAATGCACTTTAACTATGTAACTCTAAAGTATCCCTTCAGCTCAGGTAATCCTAAAGCACCTTGTTCCATGGGGAGAATCAACTTATCCCACTTAACTCTTGTCTTTTTTTCCCACCCAGATATATTTCTTCAGTTATCATCCCCAGCTTGTCCTCTGGTTAATAAAACTTCACTTGACCTGTATATAAGACAAAAGGGACTAAAAACATTTTCACTGCTTACATCTTATTCTCCATATCCATAATTAAGGGTTTCAAGTTTCTCAAATTTTGCATTATCTTCTGTTTTGCCTTTTCCTTAGGAGCAATGGGAAAAGTTTCCCTGGCAAGTTCTCTCTATGGGCTTTGTTATCATCAGAAGGAAGAAAAGCAGACTCCCCTTCAGCTTGCTGGCTCACTCTCTGCTGGGTAAACTTGTCTATTTCCTCCTTAGACAGTTCTGCATACAAAATGTTTTTGATATATATATATATATATATATATATATATATATATATATATATATATATGTGTGTGTGTGTGTGTGTGTGTGTGTGTGTGTGTGTGTGTGTGTGTTTTGAACATATATACTATATATATATATATATATATATATATATATATATATATATGGGGGTCTAGGTCGTTAGACCGAAATTTCACTTACCCGAAATTCATATCACTGAGACGAAAAGGCTGATGACCACACAACACTGACATCCTGGAACACTGACTTTCCATTCCAGGTAAGTAACCACTTGGCCATCCTGAAAAAAAAAGTAAAACCAAAGGAAAGCAATCCCACCCATGTGGGGGGCTTCACCCCCATACCCCCTATGTGGGGGCAGCACTCCCACCCCCCTAACTAAATATACCAACTCCGAGATTACACTACCATGGGGGTAAGGGGCAAAGTTCAACAGGGTAGCCAAGTGGTTACTTACCTGGAGTGAAAAGTCAGTGTTTCAGGACATTGGTGTTGTGCGGTCATTGGCCTTTTCATCTTGGTGATATAAGTCTACCAAAGTAGACCCATATATGGACAGTTTTGTGTAGGTGTTGGTTTTTGAAAAGTGGTACCTGAAAAAACTCACAGATGGGGGGGGTGGACATGCATTTTCCACAAGAAGTAAATGGAGCTATATGGCTGCATCAGCCTGGATTGATTCTACATTTAGTCAGCTGCTGTTCTGTGTACCACAGGTGATTGATAGAACAGATGACTGATGTGCGGGTACAAGATCACTGTTATAGCAAGTAAGGGATTCTGCCCTTTCCCTGATATTGTATGAATTTGGAGTTGGTATATATAATTAGTGGAGGGCATAAGGGCAGAGCCTCAAGTAGGGGGTGCATGCTTCCTTGCAAAAAACAGTGAATTTTGGTTTGCATGCTCAAAAGGTATGCTTGAGTGTCAGTATTTTAATCTTGATTGTTTCATGTTGATATACAGTGCTGTCATGTTTTATATATATATATATATATATATTATATATATATATATATATATATATATATATATATATGTGTGTGTGTGTGTGTGTGTGTATGCAGGTTTCCATCAGTTGGTTGAGGAAGCCCAATTGATCAAGCTCCAAACTAAGGTTGCTTGATGAAATGCAGATTGTCATATTTGCCCATATTCAGAACCCATATTAAGCTAGTTCCTGAGATGCAACAGGTTGTGGTTCAGTCATAGTTTTGACAAATTTTCAGCCAAAAAAATACATACAAATTGCAAATAATGCAACTTTATTAAACACAAATGAACTCTGAATATTTTCAAAAATACAGATGTAACTTTGACATCAGCATTGAAACTTAAAGCCAACAGCTAATATGGTTCAACATCTTTAGAATTTTTATGATGAACTTTTATGATGAATTATTGCATATAGTATGCATACACCATTTTTTATTACATTTAACATTTTTTTATATATCCAACATATTTAACATTTTTTATATATACCATACTTTATATATATATATATATATATATATATATATATATATATATATATATATATATATATATATATATATATATATATATATATATATATATGCATCATACATTTTTTTATATATTTAACATTTTTAAACATATTAATATATGTTATCCCAGAGCAAGGTTTACATTATATACCTGTTACTAGGAGAATCTATGCTTCAGATAAATCAAGATTTAATAGTGAGGACATGGGCACTTTATTTTTGATGCATTTTCTGATTGGATGAGAGTCAGTTTCTTTCATTTTAAAATTGGCGCTTTGTTAGCGTATAGTTTGTCTGATGAAGCGGCTTTTGTGTTTGCCGTGAAAGCGCTTACTACTAATAAATTTGATTGTTCAGTGTATCGCAACAGTGTCGTTTTTATACTGGCTTACAAAGTGGAGTTACTAAAGGTTTTTATCTGTGAACTCGCTATTCTGAGTCCGGTTGAACGGATTAGGTCCTGCTGATAGAGGTCCTGCCGATAATGAAACTTGTGCTACAAAGGTTTGCCCTTAAACGGCTTGAAAGAGCGGTCGCATTGATTGTTTAGTGTGATATATACAATTAAGGACTGTTTGGTTTCTGTAGCCTCGCAACCACAGCTACCTTGGAATATTTGTGTTCTCTGGGTGGTTTCGCTTCATCTTTATTTTTCGGAAGGGAGGTTTTCACAATATTAATATATGTATGTATTTTTACAAAATATGCATAGTTATGATATATGGATTGTTTATATGTATTTTATTTATTAACATATGTTAAAAAGTTTTTTATTTGTATTCATGTCAATTGGTTTTTATCCAATCACAATAAGAGGTGAACCATTTAAATGAGGAAGGGATGTGATGTTTATAGATTCTGATGAAGTTTCCTGTTTGGAAAAGAAAGTGCTAAATCTGTGTGTTGTTTGGAATAAATCGATTATTTACTACCACTGGGTCTTGTGGATTTATACTGCATATACTGTTTCCTTTGTGGCTGCCTTCATTGATTGCTGCATGTGACCAGACCTTTTGATGTGTTTCAGTCATATTTTTGACAAACATTCAGCCAAAGAAATACATACAAATTACAAATAATGCAACTTTATTAAACACAAATGAACTCTGAATATTTTCAAAAATACAGATTTCAAGCAGTACAAATAACATTTTTAATGATAATAACACATGCATAACAATAATGAAAAAAATCAAACCATCATTATGACTATACCAAATCAAACAATTTGTGTCCCAAGAAAAGACATAGCAGCAGTAAATTCCAAAAACAATTTTAAGCTTTAATTAATAAAAATGGTGCAGTAATACTAAAGCATAATGAATGAATGAACCTTCTCAGAAGAAACTGACTATAGTCCTAACTGATCCACAATTGATTAAATGTCCTGCTGCACTGAATGCAATAAAGTAAACACAGCATTCACAGGTCAGGTTATCAGTAAAAGCTATACTGAATGCAATAAAGTAAACACGGGATTCACAGGTCAGGTCATCAGTAAAAGCTGCTCTGAATGCAATAAAATAAAGAAAGCACTCACATGTCAGGTCATCACCAAAAGCTGAGAAATTTATATTATCACCCAAGTGTATGCCTTTTTAATACCACCATTAAATTACTAATATGCATTAAAATACATTTTGTATCCTTCACATAACTTAGTCATAACCCTGTTTCCAGAGAAACTGACTCAGCGTGTGTCCCAAGATTATTTAATCTATGTTTTTCCCATGTGCTTGTGCAAATAGAACTAATATCAATTAACTGCTGTCCATGGGTTTTAAATTGCATGAATGGTTAAAGAGATGGAATGTCATTTGAAGTCAGTAAACTGAGAACATGCATATATACATGCAGCATACATGAACCAGGAAAGGTTATATTTCCACTTAAACTGATTTCCACCATATTTCATAGGGTATTTGGTCTATTAATTTACCCACTTTTCATTTGATAGCTGCTTTGTATGTAATTTACACACTATCTTTCTGAAAATGGCACCATTATCTGTGTTTCTGTATGATCTGATGAAATAGTCTACATAGCCTCCACCATTTCATAAAGCTCAGCTATTCTCTCATATTTAATCTCATAGTTCTCTTTAACCTTGATTTCTACATATCATACAGATGAAACTTGTTTATTTCTTTCCCATAAAATTTAACTCTTCCACCTCTTTCTTTTTTTTTTCATTTTATTTTTTTATTAATTTTTTCAAACAAACGTAAAAATCCATATAACAAGAAACATAGCAAGATCATAACTGTTTACAAAGGTCCACAACAAAATTCAATGTAATAATCCAAACCATTATTACTTATCTAATTAATCACTTAATTTTAGCTAGTATCCATATTGATGTGTAATATTAGATGTTTTCATTTATACAGTTGACAGTTCATTAATGAAAACATTTTTAGCCAAATAAATTAATTCAGTAAAAGATAAAACAGTTTTATATTTCCATTTTTTTGTAACTATTGTTCTTGCTATGGTGGAAATGGACCAAAGAAGAGTCACTTTTAGTCTAGGGATAAATTCCAGAATCAGAGCATTAAACAAAATCAGTGAATTAGTTATAATACATTTATCTATCCACAGTGCTTGTGCAAAACTCCTAAATTCAATCCAGAATGGTGTAACCATTTTACACTTTATTGTCATATGAAGCCTATCTGCCTGAGAATCTTCATTATATTGCCAGCAATTAATTTTCCCAGTTATACATTAATTTAATGTTATCAGGAGTTAAAATACTCTGTGAAGAAATTTCCAAGTGTAAATTCTCCAGTAAAGAGAAGATGTAGTTTTTCCTCCAGATTTTTTAATTAAACTTTTAACACTATTGGAGAAATCAATCCTATTAATTTGTAAGGGGTAATTCCAAAAGAAATAATTTGATGATATAAACTCCATTCTTAAAATCCTATATATTACTGACAAGTAAGATTTATTACTACTTAAATTACTAATAATACTAAAGAAAAATCCAGAATTTTGGGGATATGTTTTTCTCGAAAATCCATGGAGATTTTAATTTTATCACTTACAAATTTTTAGAGTGGGGAGTGCCTTCTGTGTGGAGTCTGCATGTCCTTCCTGCTGTTGGGTGGCATTCGAAAGACATGTGTAAATGGGCATGCCTTCGTTGAAGGTTGGACATCGAGCTGGCACCTCGGCATTCATGAAAATCTACTGCCAAGCATTAGCGGACTGGAGTTCCGCTGTGGCAACCCCTAACCGGGAAAAGCCGAAAGACAAACAACAACAACAAATTTTTAGAGCTCTGTTTACAGCTCTGTGTATTTAACCAATTATTTTTCTCTAAACAATATTTTGTGAGAAGATGATCTTTAGTATATACTGTATTTGCTATTAAAAATTGATGCCAGAATATTAAATTTGTATCTTTAAATTTTAACATTTTACTTATATTAAATGTCTCTAAACAACCATTAGTATTAGGTACAGGGAATAACAGAAACAGTAAATCTTTAACTCTATAGTTAGAATTCATAAATCTATGTATAATGTAGTCTGGAAAAGTAGAATAAATTAGATGTTACTTTAATTTATGCACAAATCTTTCAAAATCCAATAAAATTTATTTATTCCAAATTGTGAATGAAAATTTATAGCATATTTATTGCTGGCAAATGGATGAACTTCCATTTAGATTGATATGAAGAGTCTAATCACAATAAAATCATATTTAGAATAGTAGATATGGTATACAATTCAATATTTGGGAGACCTATACCACCATCTTGGCAGCTTTCAGTATGCCAAAAAAAGAGATTCTTGGTTTACTAGGGAACCATAGAAAATTAATGAGAGTCAAGTTCAATTTCTTAAAATTTTTAGAGGGAAGAATTATTAAAGACTATGCATGAAATAAAATGTTTTCAAAATTATCATTTTTGGCAAGGTGATTCAATCTTCCATCGTGAAAAAGGATTTATTCCACTTATCCATTAATTTAGTAACTGTATTTATAAAATTACTATAATTTGTTAAAATTGAATTCTTTACAGTATGTCTAATAGTAACCCCAAGGTAATCAATTTGTGTATTTCCGCAGTTAAATATCTTAAAGTTATTTCAATATATAGTGATTTTTTTTTCATTTATAAGCAAAGTTTTTGTTTTGCAATTATTAAACTTTAAACCTGAAACCTTTTCTAAACAATCTATGGAAATAATTACATGTTCAAGCAAGTATTCAGTATCACCACCAGGTATCAAAATATCATTTGCAAATAGTTGAATTTTACAATTATAACTACTATCTATTGAAAATCCCTTAATTTTATCATCAGATCTAATGTAGTTGGCAAAAGGTTTAATAACTAAAGCAAATAATAGAGGCACATCCCTGTTTAATGCCTTTTAAGGTTTTGAAGGAAGTAGATAGGAAAGGATCAACTGTGACAAGAAAACGTGTTACTGTAAAGGCTCATTATAAGACTTATAAATTCTTTGGAAAAATTATATTTTTTAAGTACTTTAAACAAAAAAGGCCAGCTGACAGAATCAAAAGCTTTATCTAAAGCTAAACTCATTATTGATAGTTCTTTTTTTGTTTTTATTAGCTATATCAATTAAAGTATTAACTCTAATTATATTATCATTAGCCTTTCTATGTAAAATAAACTCAGTTTGCTCATCATTAATTAATCTTGGCATAATGAGATTTAATCTTTTAGCAAGGATAGACATAAATATTTTGTAATCTACATTTAGCAATAATATACGCCTATATGAAGAACATAGTTTAAGATCTCTATCTTGCTTAAAAATAGGAGATACAAGAGAAAAATGTTAAGAAAGAGATACTTAACATAGATTTAACTTATTTAAATAATTGTAATAATATATAAAAAATATTATCTGGAATTAGTTTATATAACTCTGGAATTAGACCAGCAAGATCTGGTGCTATGTTTGTTTTAAGATTAATATTTTTTTTATTTTAATTATTTAAAAGAAAAGGATTTATCAATTCTAACTTTTTGCTCTTTAGTTAATGTTGTATATTATCTTTCAAAAAGATATCAGTTGTATTATTACTCTCAAAAGTTATCTTTTTATTATTAAATTCCTCATAATGGTTTCTAAAACAGTCTAATATATCTTTAAAATTAGTTACTTCTTTAATTTTCTCCCCTTGTTTAAACATTATTTCCTTAATATGATTTGCATTTATTTTTTTTTAGATCTGATAGCTAATTTGTGCAAACGTTTTGGATTTATTGAATATGGCTGTAATTTAATTTTTTTCTAGATTTATTGAGATTATATCATGAAGTATTTCAAGATATTTCTGATTTAATACTTTTAATTTACAGTTTGCAGTCTATTCATTAGGTTTTAAGTTTAATTTTTAATTTATTTATATTAGATTGCAAAGTTTTTAATTGTTTATCCCATTTCCTTTTTTACATAATATTAGTTTTAATTATTCCATATAGATATGCTTTTAATGCACCTCACAAAATAACTTCTGTCACTTCTCCATTATTATTAATATCTATAAATTGATTTATTTCCTTCAAAAACTATTCTTTAAAATCTTTTATTTTTATTATATAAGCAGGCAATGTATTTTTGACATAATTTGACAATGGATCAAATTACTAGGCTTCAAAGTAATATCAAATATAACAACATTGTGGTTAGACAAAGGACATGATGTTATCAATATTTCTTTAGTTTTGGCATATAAACCACTTGAAATAACATTATCAATATTAGTCTAGGTGCCAAACCTATATAAGTAAAGCATATAGTTAAGGATTTTGTTGATTTTAAATCGTATAATATTATGCATATTTAAATCAGTTACAAAATTAAATGTTTAGCAACTGAGGACAATTTGGGTTCCCTACCATTTGTAGTAGCTTTACTAGACAAAATACAGTTAAAATCTCCTGCAATTATCAATTTACATTTTGCATGTAAGGTTATAATGTATAAAAGTCTCTTAGCAATTTTAGCTGCAGGTATCCAATATGTATTTACAAAAGTATAAAGTTGTTTAATTATTTCTACTACAACTATTCCCAACATACCATTCTTGTCGGAAAAGGTGTTTACTACTTTAGGCATAGGTAACAAATTTCTCCAAAGTATCAGAGCACCTCTTCTTTTTTATTTAAAATGAAAGCCCACTAGTGTTGAATAATCTTTCAACAACAATCTGTCAAAATTTTCATTTAATAAATGTGTTTCCTGTAGAAAGATTATGTAGGCTTTATGTAAATCCAAGTGTTTATTTAAACTGCTTCTCTTCAAAGGACTATTAAGTTCATTGATGTTTAATGAGATAAAATTATAAACAAGCATATAAGAAAAAAAATCTTTAAAACTCATGGACAAATAAAATAATATTAAAAGTGAACATTCAAAATTATAAACATTTAGACTTTCAGTCATGGAATAAAAAATTCCTTGTTTGGTGATAGGATCATACAGAACACTCACTAACTGACCCATTTCACTACTAATAAGCCAAATGAATGCCACCACTTCCTAAATATAATATAATAATATTAGAGATCAAGTAGTTAAACACACTTAGTATTTAACAACCAAAAGTCTAATAATTCACTATATAAAATGATTTAAAGTATTGACATTTCAATCTGATTTATAATTCCAGAGAACAGATACAACATCTAAATTATAATGAAACAGTATTTTTCATCTTGTAAGATAATTGATTCCTTTCTGTTCTTACTGTTCCTTATGAAATCTGTAAATGTATATATTTCATATTTTATATTTAAGTTAAACATCTCATGAAAATAAAAAAAAATATTTGTTGATTAGCTATAATGAACTGACTATATTTGGTTTAGTTACAACAAATGAAGGTTCTTTCTTTGGTTAAAACTGTTTTAAGTTCTCTATTTAGTCCTTTTGTAGAAGAATGATAGAGGCACAAAAGAAAAATATTAGACACGTGCACACACACACACACACACACACACACACACACACACACACACACACACACGGATGCGCACATATATACACATACATATGCACATACACACTCATATACTCACATGCACATTTACATAGACTAGAATAGGGTTTTTATTGTGGTTTTAAATTTTGGTAGATGTCTTTCTTAAGTAGTTAACTGTGCTGGGAGACTGGGTTTCTAACCATCTTACATGTGTTTATTCATTGAATTGATTGGGAAAATGAAATTACAGAAGCAGAAATAATGTATAGTTCTATAACTTACATTACACTCCCAACATGGCTCAAACATTGTAAATGCCAGAACACTGGGTATGTGAATGAAGCAACAGATATATAACACACAAAAAACATATACTGTCTAAGGTCTGTTTGTATAATTGGGGCTTTAGGATATACCTAAAGAAAATGTACATTAAGACTTTCAAATACTTGCAGTTACTTATTTTTACGTTCATTTGCGATTTGTTACTATAGAATGCCTTAAACCATTATTCACTACATTTACTGTCACTTTAAATGGCAAAATAGTTGATAAAACTTACAAAATAGATTGAAAACACATTTTGATACTTCAAATTGCCTGAATCTTCTTTTCTTGCTGCTTGTTTTAACAATCCATCCACTTACTTCCTGTTGAGAGCCAGGTCAAAGTTCAAAATATTTCTTCCTGCTTGCAAATGGCACTGAGAGAGAGTCTGAGCTTCTATTACATTAAAATAAGCTTGACCTGTTAAATTTATATTATTTTAAAGTATTTTGTGCTGTGGGTGGGAAAAACAGTGTTAACAGGAGACTATTTTGCTTAGAAAAAGGCTCACAATTGTGTTTAACAATTGCAAGTGCAGAAAGAAAGAAAAAAAAAGTTAAAACAGTTTTAAATACAAAAAAACTCATAATTTTTGTTAAAATACACATTTGAATTTATCTACCACAACCCACACTTTAAATAAAAGCTTTCCAATCCACCTTTACACTAGTTTAATACATAAGATACTCCATTTAAATTTTTTAATGCTATTAAATGCAAACTGTCATTAAAGAAACAACAGCTGGTTAATTTAAACAATACAAAGCTGCATTTACTATACAATCAACCAAACCTACTGTTAGTAACCTATTTTAAAATGTATATAATAAACAATTTAAACACACACACACACACACACACACACACACACACATATATATATATATATATATATGTGTGTGTGTAAATTAAATGTATTAATATATAAAATTGAAGTAATAATATCTTAATGGCATGTACCTTCTATTAATAATTTACTTCTATATTAAAGGAGAATAGTAGTTAAGTAATAATATATATCTAAGGATAAAGGATTAAGTATGTTAATAAAAACAAAACATTTACCTTACTTTTGATTATGAAATTTTAAAGAAGACAACATTGCATATATAAGTTGTTAAATCAAATAAATAACTACTTTTCTTTCAGTTTTTTCTTTTGTGTTTTTTCATTAGATGTCCAACCATTTCTTGTTACCCGTCTCTTTAAACTAGAAAGATGCCAGTTTATAATTTCAGTTTTATCTAATAATTTCTTTCTTTGAGCAATATCTATGGCATCTTTCAGAGTATTAAAAGGTTTTTGACCATTGGGTAAAGAAATCCTAATTCTAGCATGGAAAATTAATTGAGCGTTGATGTCCAGCTTCTTTAAACTTTTTATAAATGGAATGCAGGCTTTTCTTTTAGTCATAACTGATGAAGTATAGTCATTATCAAATCTGACAGTATTATATTTTATTTTTATTGGAGAATTAGCACAAGCAGATTTCAGCACCAAATCTTTGTCTTAACTGGAAAGAAATTTAACAATGATAGATTTGGGAACAGGATTTTTTTTTTCAGTGACAAAATTGAAAGAGATCTATGAGCTCCCTTTAGGTAACCAGTTATTCAAAAACTGTAATATACTGTCTCCTTGTTTCCCTAGAACTCCATATATTCTAGTACTGTTTCTCCTAGTTCTGCTCTCTAGATCTTTTACTTTCTACTTTCTCCAAACGTGATGTATTCTGTTTTAAAATGAATTATGTATGGCTTTCATTCTCTGCCATTCATCCATCTAAGTCACTTACTGCATCTTCTGTTGATAAGATCTGTGCAGATTGTTGTTTTAAAACTTCATTTAACATGTCTGTTTTCTGCAGTCTTCTTTTATATAGTCCATTTGGTCTCAAGTTTATCTAATTTAATAGAAAGTTCCTGGACACTGCACAAGATAGATTGTAGTTCATTTTTCACTGAATTTTCTTGAGAGTTCACTTTTGAGTGGCTCATTTTGTTAGAACAGTCAATAAAACTTCTGACAGGAAAATTCAAGCAAAAATCATACAAATGTGTTTTTTCTTTCAAATTTTTATCCATCTTTGTTTATGAGGCTCAAAACATATAAGAAAATACGTTTTTGTTTTATTTATATAATAAAATCCTGTCAGAAAAAAAAATAAAAAGGAAGCAGAGCAAAAACTTTGTGCTGCTAGCTAATCACCATCTTGGCCACCTCTTCCTCCTCTTTCTTGATAGCATGGCTGAAGGAGTCTTGTAGAAATGTAACTCTTTTTGCATTGTATTACGTCACCCCTTATTTTTCTGTAATCTATGTAAATATACTATAGGTTCATAGGTTCATAGGTTCGTACTAGGCTATCGGTCATAGGGTCTATACAAGTCTAGCCAAAACAATTCCCTGGTTATTTCTTCCCACAATATTTACTTCCATGGACCCCTGTATAGCAGGGTGACTGACATGATCCCTGGGGAGAATTTCCTATCTTCCATCCAATCATCAAGGTTCCTTTTGAAGAGGGCCAAAGAGGCGCTCTGCTTGTCATATATGGGCAGTCTATACCAGAGTCTGGGGAGTCTCTGGGTCAGGAACCCATCCCTCCAGCATGTTTTGTTCATTGTGATGACAAGATTTAGATCCCTGGAGTGTGTGGCTCTGAGGGATTGGGATTTCTTTAAGTGTAGCATGTCTAACCGCTCTGGGTTTGACATAGCCTCATATATGTTAAGCAGAGATCGCCTCTGAGTAGACGATATGTGACAGAGTATAGCTGGAGTTTTTTTAGATGGTCAGCAAAGGGCATCTGCTTTAGGCCTGTGATTCTTTTAGTGAGGCATTTCTGCGGCCTTTCCAGTTGTTGCAGATGTCTTGAGAGGTACATATGAAATGGGGCATTGTATTCTATAATGGGTCTAAAGAGGGATGAATACAGTGGGACAATGACCTCCTTTTTTCTGGATGAAAAGCCCTTAGTGATGAGGTGTGCCACGTAGAAGGATTTCCTGACTGTTGTGGTGATGTGGTTACCGAAGGTGAGACCACTGTCCACCTGTGTCCCTAAGTCTCTTATTACACTTTCGGTGTTTAGTGTACTGCCACCTATGTGGTAATTCATGGGTACATATTTTTTCCCAAAGGGGATAACTATAGATTTCTTGGTACTACAATAGCCTTTAGTCTGTTTTCATATGTCATCCTCCTTAGGACCCTGAATTTGTCTTAGATTTCAACATAAATGAGAAAGCTTGTACAGATACTGTAAATGCTCTTCTCCAATTAGTTCACCCAACATTTAAATAGTTAACTATCTTGTATAAAATTTTGCAAGTGTGTGTGTGTCTGTGTGTGTGTGTGTGTGTGTGTGTGTGTGTGTGTGTGTGTGTGTGTGTGTGTGTGTGTGTGTGTGTGTGATTTAATAGTAATTTACACTTTCTGTAAACTGTATTTACTGTAATACCCTTTGTTAGAGGGACTAACATACTCCACCCTCCTTAAGAACTAGGTAAAGGTAAAGGGAGTAGGGAGTGCTAGTCCCCTTATAAATCCACCCATCCACAACCCCATTTTCCTATTTGGGGTCTGGGTGTCACTTCAAAAGTGACAATCATCTATAGCCAGTGTTCATACTGCCTGTCTGCTGTGGTTGTTTTTCCATACCACACATATACATGGACACCTATGGCCAATTTAGAGTGCCCAGTTCCCCCCACTTCATGTCTTCGGAATGTAGGAGGAAACTGGAGCACCCAGAGAAACTCCACATGAACACAGGAAGGACATACAGACTCTGCACAGATGGCAACTCGGCTAAGAATCAAACAAGCGAACCTCTTGTTGTGTGATAACAACATTCCCTGCTGTGCCTGTATATTACCCTCATTATAAAAATTATATTTTGTAGATAGTATTGTTCTGGGATGCCGCGGTGGTGCAGCGTTGGCGTTGTTGCCTCACAGTAAGAGGTTCTCCCATTCTGTGTGGAGTCTGCATGTCCTCCCCGTGGTTCGGTGGGCTTTCCAAAGACATGCGTAAATGGGCGTGCCTTCGCTGAAGGTTGAACATCGAGCTGGCACCTCGGCATTCGTGAAAATCTACTGCCAATCATTAGCGGACTGGAGTTCCGCTGTGGCGACCCCTAACCGGGAAAAGCCAAAAGACAACAATAACACATTGCTCTGGGATATTCTTCCAAAGAGAAAGATGACATACATACACATAAAACATTCAGAATGCAGAATATTCAATGTTCACTCTTCTTATCAATTGCAAAATTTGTCTCGTCATTGTTTTTTGCATTCAGTCCATTTATATAGGATGGATTTTATGAGGTGACCATAATGTTCTTCCATTTTCTGTGTGATCTAATGAGACTGGTATATAATGCTATTCCACTTTTAGCAAATCTAATCTATATACTCATTAATATAATGCCAGATTACTATCAGGTAGTATACTCATATCATTTAAATTGTTACCATATTTTATTATTATTTATGTCTTTGTAATGTGGGATGAAACTGGAGCACCCAGAGGAAACCCACATGAATGCAGGGAGAACATGCAGACTCCATACAGAAAGTACCCCAGCCGAGAATCGAATCAGAGAACCTCTTGCTGCTAGGAGACAATGCAAACTGCTGCACCACTATGCTGTCCACAGTGGTGCCGCAGTTCCAGTATACTTTAATGCTTAATCTTCTCTGTAGTAGTTTGTTTTCCATTTCTGGAGTCCAAATCTCATTGTAATATCTACTTTTATTAAAAGGCAAATAGGTTCATAGGTTCATAGGTATCTACTAGGCTAACGACCACAAGGGCCTTTTTAAGCCTACCCATTCATCCCAAATCTATGACAAGTTCTGATACCCTTGATAAATAAGTATGGGCCTGTGAGACGAATCATTTATGGGTCTATATCATATCCTTGAAAGCTGTAAACAGTGAATGCTATTTACAGTGAAAATGCCGTGCAGTGAACCGTAAATAGTGAGATAGCACTATAGTGAAAATCGCTAAATTTGCCCTTTCCTCACTGTAGTGTGATCTCGGAGTTACTATATATAATTAGAGTGTGTGTGTGTGTGTGTGTGTGTGTGTGTGTGTGTGTGTGTGTGTGTGTGTGTGTGTGTTTGTGTGTGTGTGTGTGTGGGTGTGTGTAGGGGGGGGCGCAACTCCCCACAATAGTGAATTCGATGCATGGCATTTTCACTGTAAATAGTGTTAGCTGTTTACAGCTTTAGAGGATGTACTATAGACCCATCATTTACAGGTTACCTGTTTCCATTAGAGACATAGGTGCCAAACCAGGGATGAATGATATATTGATTGATATATAATGCTATCAATGTATTTAACACACATGAATTTTGTATCATTAGTGAAATTTAATGTTATCAGTGTATTTAACATGCATGATATTTGTATCATTAGTGAAATGTAATGTTATCAATGTATTTAGCATGCATGATTTTTGTATCATTAGTGAAATGCAATGTTGTCAATGTATTTAACAGCCATGATTTTTGTATCATTAGTGAAATGCAATGTTATCAATGTATTTAACATGCATGATTTTTGTATCATTCAAAGAATGTAACATGCATGATTTTTTATCATGCAATGAAATTGAATGTTATCAGTGTAGTATTTAACATGCATAATTTGATGAGATTCCTGTTAAAACTGCAATCCATGGAACAGAGATAGAAAAGCAGAATATATATAATAAGTCTAAGACTATAGTACCTCACTGTATTCCCCTTACTCTGAAGTACAGTGATTATAGTATCTATAAGTAACTGAGTCTGACAGACCCTGTATTAGGGGATGCAGTTAGCAAAAGCCCCAAATGCAAACTGCATTAATTGAAGTGCATCAATCTTAGATTTTCTGTTTTCTTTTTAAATTATACTTTACTTTTTGTAGTTGCAGGACTCGCAGTCTTGAGACATACTTGCAATAGTGAACTAATTTTATCAGTGTTTGTCATTTTGCCATTATCTCAGCCACTAAATGAAGCCCATATGCCAAACAGATGAACGCAAAATGAAAACTATGAATAATAGAAAAAGCAACTTAGAACATAAAATACACATAATGCAAGGTAAATAATGACCACTACATCCTCTGAAAAATAGAAATTAGTGTAATGACTAATTCTAAACCTGTAGCACCTAAACTGATTAAAGTACTGGACAGAACTAAAATGCATTACATATATATATAAAACAAAATTAAATAATAGATAAGAAAAGTCATAAGTGACAGAAACTGGTTGTCAATCATTCATAAAGGGAGGCCTGAAAGAAATCTATCTCATACGTGAACAGGAAGATTTGATATGAGTAAAAAATTTGTAATTATGCATTTGTCAATTTCAAATGTTAACTTACACTAGAGACAACCCTTAATGATACTGGTTAAAATGTATAGTCAATACAATTAGAAATGATGAAGCAGTTTACAAGCAAAATGAATGCACTAGTCCCTCCATACATTCAAATAGTTATACAATGCTCATGGTAGGCAACATGTTTTTCCCTGTCTTGATCCAAAGTTTTCAAATTCTTTCTTATGTGCGGCATTAGTTATACTGCTGAGCAAAGCTAGACATTGAACAGTAAGTACATCATATTCTGAATGAAACTTATTTGTTAGTCTATTAAAATGTTATTACTGGAAACATCCCTATAGTCTGGATCAATAATATTTTGACAGCTTCTCAGTATACAAAGATGGAAGTACTGCTATTGCCTAGTTTATATATTTATTATTTATCTTTGAATAGTCTGCCTATTGGTCTCGGTTTACTATCACACATATTATGAGCTGACTTGTGTGAAAGACTCATAAACTGTATTAGCAGGCAACCATTAGTTGGGTGTTGTCTTATGTGAAGTAATAAAAAGCTTTTCCTAAATATTAAAACACTGCTAGCTAAGAGCACGCTGATATGGAATGAACCAGGTAATTATTTATATTTGCTGGAAGGCAACATGCATTAGTGTATATTTCATGATTACATACATCATTCTACACCTACTGCCTTAGGTTACACAAAACAATGAGGGACATTATAACAGCAGATATTTTTAAGTGACTGGCTGAATCAACATGGCAGGCTTAAAGATAATTTTGTTTTCATTATCTATTGGAGATGAGAAGGAACATGTGCGTTTGTTAAAATCTTCTAAGCCATAGCATGCCCTTTAGTTTGTTTTGGTTTACATGCATTTGTAAGCATAATATATTGTTTTAGCAGCAGGAGTAGGTTTTATGCAAAAAGCAAAATAGAGTATGATTTCCTGAATAGATAACTGTATTAGAAGACATTTTAAGTGGCCTGCTGAGGTACTATAAATCTCAATAAGCATGCTAGGCTTACTACTACCCATTAGCATAGTCAAATGAGACCATTAATGATTATGATAATGCGCAGCAATAAACCTGCCATGTTGATTCAGTTAGCCACTTCTGTGGGCTTGCAGTTTTCATACCATTACTAATGTTCTGTGCAACAAAAGTAGGAATTCTGATTTGTTAATTCATTCGTTTTTTTTATATGGGATAGAATCATTTACATTTTGGAATCTGAACTGCTAATGTGCTATCAGAAATATTGCAGAATATGTACTTTTTACAATCAATACAATTCTTGGAGGCAAAGGCTAAGATATGCTGCAATCTCCACAGAAGCATAAGTAAGTGTAGCTCAGTTTTATAATTACCAGTAACTATGCGTCTTTGATATACTAAGCCTGGGCAACTTTTTTTAGAATCTGTCTGTTATATTAATTTTGTAAATATCTTCTTTGGTTTCTTAAAACATTTGGAAAATTGCAGGAATGTATACCCTGAGAGACCATACACTACAAAGTAAAACAAAGTAATGCAAGATGAATTGTCAATATGACAGTCTGTAAAGCTATTATATTTCTGGAGAAGAAGAAACTACATCAGACATTACCTAACCTATAGCCACTTCTAATCTTTTATATTCCTAGAGCAGCTATAAAAGCAAGATTACCATTAATGCATTTACTCCACCATAAAGCAAAGCTAATTTAGTTGGAAGAGGGCAGGATGCATTATCATTTTATTGATCAGTTCATTCATGTTTGACAGATTGAATTAATTTCTACTAGACTATTGTGCACTTGATGGATGAGGGCCTTGTGGTCAATTTTATTTATTTTGATATCGCTACAACATTCAGCACTGTGTCTCATGGGGTCTATATTAGTTCATCGAAATACGTACTTGGTGAATACATATTCATCAATGGCTAAACAGCGAAATTCATTACAGTGAAGCACTGAATTTTTCCCAGGGAGTTATTCAAAATTAATGTGTGTGTGTGTGTGTGTGTGTGTGTGTGTGTGTGTGTGTGTGTGTGTGTGTGTGTGTGTGTGTGTGTGTATATATAGGGTCTACATCACATAGTCGAAGTGTGAAAACTTTGACTATGTAAATATTGAAAAATTCGAAAACTGAAAACTCTGAACACTCAGAACAGCGATTTTTTTTTCCCAGGAAAAAAAATTGCTGTTCCGGTACATAATGTGGAAACACACGAACACTGCATACTGTTTCTAATGTGGGGTGCTTTGCTCCCTACACCTCCCAAAGTGGGGGGCTGTGCCCCCCCCACACTTAAATATACTAACTCCGAGATCGCACCACATTGGAGGGAATAGCAAAGTCGTGGAAACGTCCCACCAAATTCTTTCCCTGGCAAAGAATTTGATGTTCCACGGCCTCGTTATTTTTCGATTTCGAACTTCCCAGTTTGAAGTTTCAGGGTTCGGACATTTGTGCATTCAGACTTATGATATACACCATATATATATATATATATATATATATATATATATATATATATATATGTGTGTGTGTGTGTGTGTGTGTGTGTGTGTGTGTGTATATATATATATATATATATATATATATATATATATATATATATATATATATATATGGTTTACTATGGTAAGGTCGAACTGGACCCCATCGAATGATGGGATCATCGACCCACATCTGCGAAAATGACAACGTCAGATTGCAACATTGTCGACATATGAATCGACTTTGACCTCGGAATGAACTTTAACATGGGTTGAGTTAGAGACGAGATTCGTACTTCGACAATGTCGGGATCGACATTGTCGCCGTTCGGCCTCCGGACTTCGAACCCACTTCAACCTTACCATAGTAAACCTACACACATATATATATATATATATATATATATATATATATATATATATATGTACATGTATATTTAGATATATATAGATATGAGAATATGAGATGAGTATGAAATTGGCTGAGAGGAAGGAGAAATAGGGCCAGGATTAAAAGTTGTATGTTGGAATACAGATCCATTAGGGATGGTGTTCCCCAAAGTTCTGTGCTGGGTCTGTTGAAGTTTGGTCTGTTTATGGCTGGCTTCCCAAATAATAATCATATATGGCTTGGGAAACTTACAAAGCACACCAAGGCTGGTGGGAGTGTGACAAAAACAAATAACCATTAGGTTCTTTAAAGCTACACTGACAGGTTGATAAAATGATAAGCATCAAAAGGCATGAGTTTCAGTGCCAAAAAATGTATGATGATGCAGTTTTGCCATAAGAACAACTGATGTCTTTATGCAATGGATAGTCATGTGAGAGCTCTAGGAATTATGGTAGACTAATTTTTAACATCTGAAGAAAATTCAGGGGGGCAATCACAAAATGCTACAATTTAATAAGTAAGATTTTACTTTGCATTTCAAGTAAAAATGAAAATGTTTTAATTCTTTTGCTCAAGGTAACTGTAAGACCGATTATCAAACACTGTGTCTCCTTTTGTATGTGTAAGCCTCTCAGGTACTGAAATTGGAATGTATTCAAAAACATATACTAGAGAGATTATTGAAGTTTGACGTTGTCCTTAAAGGGAAAGATTAGAGCATTTGTTACATGTTTCGCCAGATATCACCTATTGCGGGGGGACTTAATATTGATATATGAATGTTTTAAAAAATGAGGATCAGACTACAACATTAGGTGTCAGTTTTCTGCAGCGCAAATTCTATACAAGAATCCATAATCAGTTGGTGTCTTTGCCACAGTCTAGACTCTTGGTTCAGGGTTCTCTTTTCATTGTAGAATTGGCAGATAATGGAAAGTGCTTCCTCTCCACATTAGAGGCACTGGTAGTATTGAGATCTACAAAAAGTCTGTTGATGAATGGTTTGTTAATAGAGTATATGAGATAAGTGAAAGACCCATGTGAGCCCTAACTTTTATAATTTACAACACTAAACAGTGAACATATCAAGCAGTTGACATCGTCTGTCAGTCTTTTGGAGATGATGACCTGTCTTGGTATAATCTCCATTGACACTAAATGATTCCTTGATAAAAAGACAAAGTTCTGAGGTAGAATTCTGCTGTTTTACATTCCATACCTGTTCTGTGCAGTCCCCCCTTCTTTTCACAGTTTTTGTTAATAACATAATTAGTCATTATGGCAACTCCAAACTAATACAGTATGTCAGTGACTTAACCATTCCATTAGTGGATTACCGAATCTATTCATTCCAGAAAAAAATGATGACATTGTTTCTATACCATGGCTTGGCTATTAGTCTTAGGACTACACCACAATGCAAATAAAGTAAAATCTATGTTGTTCACACCAAAGTTTCATCTGGATTTAAGTATAGCATCTCCAGGATTAATTAATAGTGCTCATTTGTTACATTAAAATAAATTGTGTCTTGATATTACTTCATCACACTCTTTTCTGATTTAAGAAGTCAGTTCCACTAAATTCACAGGTTCCGTCATACCACATGAAGGTTAATATATATGTGAGAAATGCTGATACCAGGATCGGTCAAAAGCTTGTCAGACTTTACAAGGCCTAACCATATCTTAGACAAAATGTTTCAAATGCCAGTTAGTTCATACTCTCTCTCTCTCTCTCTCTCTTGTTCATTCTGTAATCTTCTTATCCTCTTAATCGATTGCAAATATCCAGTTTTCACAGTTTGGTGTAGGCTTGCAAAACAATTGCCTATTTTGTAGCAGGTCATCATGGTAGGGTCCAACATTGTATCTCCTTGTGTGACCTGCACTGTCTAAGGCTTGATCATAGCATTGTTCAAATACAACCATGGTTTGCCCACAGGCTGATACATACTCCTGTCTATACTTATCTAATGTTGTTAAATGTAGGCAAACTCCACAGTAGCTCAATAAATGTGTGTGCAAACTGATCTCTTCCTAAATCAGCAGATAGCCATGGTGACACTGTGTACTCCATATACATTAAAACTCTACAGAGCAGCAGATGATGTACACATCCTATAATCTGAGGTACACTGAAGATAGACAGACATTCAATAATTGTCTACAAATCAGGTTTGGTGTAAATGGAATTGTAGGTGTGGTGTATCAAAGTTTAACTGAGGTTTTGCGGACATGTACCAGTTAGCATTTAAATATTACACTCATATTAGTGTATTACCACTCCCACAGTTGTATTTAGTCTGCTAGATCAATACCTGTCACTGTAAGCTTAGCTTTAGTGTGGGTATAGTTTAACTGCTCTGTTCCCTACTAAACATACATTTAGTACTACTTACACCCTTATTGTTCCATATGAGAGCTATATTCAATTGTATGATAAATCTAAATATATTTTATTGCTACCAGACTAAATGCCACTTCCACATGTAGACAGCTGCAAATCTTTTATCTGTCTTTGGGATCAGTCTACTAGAGTTAAAATGTAATAGTGTTTTTCTTATGAAATTAAGCTATATGACATTCATGTCATACTTGGGACTGTCTTATGGAAACTGTCTTGTTAACAATATAACTACCATGTAAACTGCCATGTTAAGTTTTGTAATGTCTGAAGCTTTTCTCCCTGGACTTCCAGTAAAATAGACCTTTCTTTTTATTTATATTCCAAGCTAATAAATGTAAATAAATAAACAAATAAATAAAAGCAAGCATCCTATTCTTCTGTGTCAGAAAATAACCATATAAAGGCATTATTTTACTGAATGCTTCCATTAATTTGCAAGGCATAAAAATATAAATATTGCACATCTTATATTACTCCAGTGCAAGATATGTGGTGACGAGTATAAGTGACTGTTATACAGGAACAGTTTCTTAAGCAAATATCTTAAATGACTGTCCTGGGTATACATGCATACACCATACAACTGGAATGCATAGCCTAGATAAATGCAACGTACTGTATGATGATGCTGATGCTGACCTGCATGCACTACAAGCAACAGTAGGTGCCAATATGCATGAAACAGTGTAAGGAGGATGCACATACTGCAACTCATGGGCCACAGTGGCCCTGTCTGCACTTGATGTATAATTACAGGGAATTCATAGATAATAGTGCTTATCTATGAGATGAAGCACTGCAATGGGACATACAGGCAGACACAATGAATACCTAAATGGAACTCATGCAGAATACTGTTCATCTGTGAAAATATGCATCACCTAAGGAATCCTACATACATGTACCTGATACACACCTACAGAAGATATGCAAATTTACTCTGCATCTGCAAACTTATGCATAGCTGTGCACAGCACACCCTGCACATTTGATGAGCATCCACTGGGAATATGTGGAGTTTAATGTATTTCTGTAAGTGCATACACTGCTATGAGACCTTGAGTACACACCTAATTTACACCTACAGATAATCCATTCAGAATAATGTACATCTGCAAGCTCCTAAACACATGATGAACATCCACAGGAAACATGGAGTTCATGCATATCTCAGGCTGCTATGAGACCTCCTCCTCACACCAGATTTACCTTGACAGGGGAAACCATGTGGAATACTGTGCATTTACAGGTCTATAAACATGCTGTGCATAGGATACTCCTGCATAACTGATACAAATCTACATGGAATTTGCCATTTAATGCATATCTGTGAAATCACGTACTGCTGTGGGATCCTATACATATGCAATGTGCACTTACATAGAATCCATGCAGACTACTCTGCATCTGTGCACTCTCATACTTCTGAGGACCCCCCAATATGCCTGAGGCACACATGTAGAGAACATGAATGTTTGCTGTACATCTGCAAGCTCATGTACAGGTATGCACAGGACACCCCCCAACACATGATGGACATATACATGAAATATGTGAGTTTAAGGTATATCTATGAACTCATGTGCTGCTATATGACCCCCCCCCTTCATGCCAAGCCATCCCCCGTGAGGTCTAGTAAGCTGCATTAGATATGTCTCCAGCCTAATTCAAATAAAAATGACAAATGTAAAAATCATACTAAATGAGACCGAGAGACAATAACATTGGGTGTTTCACAGAGTGCCTATTTTCTGACTTAGTTTCCTCACATGTAAATGGAAAGAAAGTGTTAAGACAAGTCAAAAAACAGAGTTCCAGTACAAACACTGAATGATAGCAGCACTCATGGCTTTATACGAAAGGAAGGGTTTTTCTCCCTCTTCCTCTGTGTTCTTCAGTCATTCCAAGTTTTAAACTACTAGTACTATTAATTTAAGACCCTGACAGAAAAAAATGAACATGAAATAATATACATTTTCTGAGGTAAACTTAGTCTATAAATCTAATTATTGTCATTATTAAGTGTAAACATTTGCCAGTTTTAGGAGTGATTAAGAGGGACAGTTGAGAGGAATATAACACAGCACACTCCTAGAAATGAAAACTAATCACCCTTTGCAGAAGTGTAACCATGAAAAGAAAACAGCACTGCCCTTTGCAGACTTTATCGAGAAAGTATACTGAAGTAATCTTTGAGGTTAATAACTTCCTTACCTCTGCAGCAGTGTTGTTGAACTGGCTCCTGGCACAAAATAATTCAATGCACTACACACAAGCAATAAATGCAAAAGCAGTTTCTTTGGTAACTCAGGTGTTGGTGAACGCCAGTGTGTCACACAAAATGTCGTGGCATGTCCCCTTTGACATGCATGTCATAGGTTCGCCATCACTTGTCTATGAGGTGTCCAGCTATTTACATAAGCATTAATCCCCAGATTTCCGAATAGCAGTTGATAATGACAGAGTGCAACATCTGCCCAAATTTGGACACAGCAGATCTTTGCCATTGCAGCCCCATAATGCCAAAGGCAACAACCAGCAAAAAGATACTTTTCATGTCTACCTCATGCAGCTGGTCTGGGCTTTTCTGAGTTTGATGGTATTCTTTTGATGTTGAACTTCATTTTGTATTTAAATTTCTCTTTTACACCTTACACTTGAAGTATACAATTTCAAAATGGCTGCAAGTAGATGTGTGCATGTAATTGATATTATGATGTGTCACAGGGTAAGTCAAGTGACATGAGTCACAAAGTGTTGTCAGACACAGTGTGCACATGTGCATTATATACATGTGAGAACAAATGAGTGAATGAGTGTTGCATATCTGGATATACCATACAATCACTGAGGCCTATTTCAGGAGCACGCCTATCAATGTTTAAAGAGGTATATTGTTTCCCATGTGTTGTGAGACCTGACTGCAGCTGAAAGATTGTCAGTGCAAAACTATTCAGGCATTACATGCTGTATCAAGGCCTTGTGTATCTGCACATATGTAGGAAACACTTTGGCTACTGAGTTCACCTGCCAGTGACAAACAACATATGCATCATGCACAAGCCTTGGAAAATTAACATGCCAAAATAATATAGGTGCTGTTGATATATGAGTTATGTATGAACAATTATGTAAATATGGGTCCAGAATTGATCATCATCTCATGTTTAATTTAGAAGTGATCACTCAAACCCAAACCATATAAAACTTGTGCACGTGTGAGGTCTACAGTGACGTTCCCAAAATGGGGACACATATATATATATATATATATATATATATATATATATATATATATATATATATATATATATATATATATATATATATATATATATATATATATATATATATATATATATATGTCCAATATATATGGCCAGTGTGGGGGGCTGTGCCCCCCCTTACTATATATACTAACTCCAGGATCACACTACAATTAGGAAAAGGGCATATACCTTTCAACGAAATGAGTTTCAGTGAAGTGAGCTTTTAGTGAGTGAGCTTTCAGTCAAGTGTACTCCTTCAAATGAGTTTCTGTCTAGTGAGCTTTCAATCAAGTGAAGTAGACCCACACACACACACACACATATATATATATATATATATATATATATATATATATATATATATATATATTACTCTTTCCTTTGTTAATGAGTTTGACCTGTCCCTGGATATAAAATGTTCTGTAGAAAGTTGAATATCAAAATTATTTTTTTTTTTCATTATATAGTGTATCAAGATGTAATGAGTGTCAGGAACCATTGTACTTTTATTCTTGTAGATTATCTTGTTCTCACTACCTTCAGGTTGGTCTTGTTAGAAGGTTTAGAAAAGAATAAAAAAAAAACATTATATGATGTAAAACCCTATGATGTCTTTAGAGATGAGTAGAGAACTATGAAAACTCTAGACAAAGCCAGGCTGTTTTAGTCCAAGATACTGAAAAGGGTTTATTGGAATTTGAAGAACATATTTCAGGTGAACAGTTTTATAGGAAGATAGAAAATGAATTGAACGACAATAGAATGAGAATTTATCACTTTTTAGAAGAAGTTTTGAGAAAGACTTACTCCATATCAGGCCATATGATTTTTCTTAACGTTGAAAGGCCTGCACCACCATTAAAATACTTACTGCCTTTAGTACATAAATCATTAGAAAATCTGCCCGAGAGACTTAACTATTTCTTCCATTGGTACTTCAGTGAAACCACTCTCCATATGCCTGTAGTTACACTACATCTGGCCTTGTATGCAAGTCATTAAAAATATAGTTAAGATCACAGAAGACATCCAAACAGATGATAATTGCTCATTAACTATTGTTTATTAGCTACAATGGATATGAGATCTGTATACACCTCCATTAAACATATGAATGACGTAAGAGCCATACGAGTTTGGTTAAATGAGGCAAAGGTTGATGATAAGGTAGGGAATATCTTTGTTTTGATTTTTGGAGCACATTCTTGCTAAATGTGGCACAATAGGGTAGTGCATTAAAAATGCAGTGCAACGATGAGTAATGGGGCCACAGCAATTCCCACATCATGGCCATACAAAGCGGCAGGTGGAATGGATGGAACTCCTTTCTTTGGTATTTGAATGGATGCTACAATAATTATGTGTCTGTGCTAAGTGATAGTAATAAGCAGATGTCATCGTTAAATGTATTATCACTGCGAGGGATGGGGCATTAAGTGCTAATATTTTTGAAGAAGTACAGACTGAAGCAATGTGTTGATGTTTGATATCCATGTCACATCTGGTGTAATACAGCCAAATCTCAACTCTGGAAAGTGAAATTATTTCACTCATGTAAGAGTACAAATGCATAAAGGAATAAGAAAAATGAAAAAGAGTTTTTCAGAAAGAGGTTGTAGTCAATTGTACTGAACGGTCATGAGTAAATCGGATTAAAAATGAGTAGAAAGGAGTTGCTTAAGAAAATAAAAGTAAACATTCAGGGGATATTTTGAAAGAGCTAGGTTTACAGTAAAGTATGCCCCTAGAGCTGATGTAACTCGAGGGTGTGAAAATGCCATTTTATGTATTTTACATGGCAACTCCAAATTTATGAAGCTGGTAGGTAATAAAGTGAGAATGACATTCAAATCCATGAATCATAGGAGTCCCCAAAGGTGTGTGTGTGTGTATGTGTGTGTGTGTGTGTGTGTGTGTGTGTGTGTGTGTGTGTGTGTGTGTGTGTGTGTGTGTGTGTGTGTATATATATATATATATATACATATATATATATATTTATATACATACCTTCCCATTTTTCAGAGTCTTGTACAGCAGCGAAGACTCCACTGCTAGTAGAGATTTTCCTACTCTGCAACACACTTTTCTCTTTTTTTCTGTGATAACCCTAATATTTACTCAGTACTGTCTACTGGAAACATATGTACAGGACGGGGGGGTGGGCAAGTTCTGCACCGAGAAGTGCAGCAACCTTGCAATGTGAAAATTTAATGGCCTGTAGATTACCTCCTCAGGACCAGGCAGTACCCCAGTGGTGCTGGCTTTATGAATAGTGTATGGCTGTGGAGGGGTTCTTTGTATGTTCTCCTTCAGCATGTAGTACAATTCTAATAGAGCTGGGCAAGTCAGTGTATGATGTCTAGCCCCAATGTGTTCACATTATTGCAAATTTCTCAGGCTTTGCTTGACAAATATAGTGTGTACTGGCCCTACTCCACCATACATCACTGATTTTGAATACATCTCAAAGTATTTACTTAGTGTATCCCATTGAAGTGACGGGGAAACAGCAATCCAAACTAAAAAATGCAGAAAACGGATAAATGAAATATGTGGGAGCTGCCTGTGCTGACCCTGGCATGCAAACATGTGCATGCAGGCGCGCATGCACACACACACACACACACACACACACACACACACACACACACACACACACACACACACACACACACACACACACACACACACACACACACACACACACACACTTATGCACACATACACACACACAAACACACACACACACACACACACACACACACACACACACACACACACACACACACAATACATAGTTGTATACATATGTATAAAATCTTCTTCCACTATGTTTTCACTTTCTGTAACCTTTCTGAGAGAACAGACAGCAAAACATAGTAGTAAGGCTGTTCTTGAATTCAGAAAAGTTATCATAAGGTGCACACTATGTGTATACCTCCTGTTAACCTTTATGAATACCCCCATATGATATGCCCCCCTCTCAAGCTATTTGTTTTCTTTACAAATTTATTCCTCATGTCTTCTTCCACCTCTATATGTAGCTGTTCTCCAAACCTTCCATTCTCAACTGCTACATTTCAAGTATTCTCTTTCTTTTAGGGTTTAGGCAGAGCTTCTGCTTAAAGATTATTATGGGAATTCAGTAAAGCCTGCATAGAATGATTTTCCATGTAGGCATAGTAGCACAGCCCCAACACGGAAAACAGCAGCTGTGGGATCCAGTAAATAGAGCAGAGGAGTATGCACGAGTGTGCAGACACAGAAGTGTCCGAGGAATGCAAAGCACCTCAAAAGGAGGTGAATTTAATGCAAATGAGATCAAATAAGGGTATTGGAGTGATCCATCAAGCAGATAGGTAGCCATGCAAACCCCGTGTAGGCAGGGGTGCCGGAAGCTGTTGAAGACTTAGGGGGGGGGGGCGGAGGGTCAGAGGAGCACTTAGTGATCTAAAATTTTCTTATAACTATTTACTACCACAACATAGGTTCACTTGGAGGACATTTTAAGCTTAGCCAGTTTCCTTTTGGTGGTTGAATTAACATTTTCTGATTGATCTTACCTACCCCATGGCTGATAATTGTATATTAGCCCTAGTGAGAATAACCGTGATCATTCCATAGATAATTTGAGGGGACCCATGTAAGGGATGCAGCATTTAGGAACTGCCTCTATCCATTAGTGACATGAGGGGCATTCCTGGAGTACATTTTCTATTATCTACAGTAAGAAAACACTGCCACGGCTTGAATTCCCTCACAGACTCCTTTATTGAAACAGTCTCATACAATTTAAAAGATTGAGCGCTTTCTTCCCTATGCCCAGGGATTTCATCAGAATCTATGTCTGTTAACAATTTCCCCCCTTATATACTCTTTAACAATGATGACATCACTCATTATCTAAATAATCATTAATTAGAGATGTTTAAAGTGCAACACACTTCAGTTTAAAAACTTTCTGTTATAAATACCATCAAACATTCTATTAAAATACATATCAAACCATTAAAAACACTTTTTGTTAACATATTGCCCTCCTTTTCCATTCCTACCCCTTAAATGTACTTCCACTTATGATTCATTTCATAAACTCCACTTTTTTATACAATAGAGGCTTTATTGATATAATTTCATTTAACCCTGGGGTTTGACTTGCTTGTAACTTAATTTGCCATCTTGTTTCTCTTTCTTCTATATGGCTTCTGTAGTCTCCACCCCTCGGGTTTTGAAACACTTTTTCTAAAATGCCAAATCTAAAATCTTTACAATTCATGCAGATAATGGAATGCCTGTATAGGGCATTATTGACATTTTTAGTAGATATTTGGTATGCGTGTTCATATATCCTGTCCCTCAATCTTCTCTCAGTTTTACCTACATAAAAACTGGTACAGGATTTACACATAGCCAAATAAACCACTCCTGAAGTCTGACAATTTCCTTTCTCAAATCTGACTACAGTGTTTAATGAATTATTGATCGTTACATTCTCTTCTGTGTAAATGTACTTGCATTGTGAACAATTTCCACATTTTGTAGTACCATACCTACTCCTATTCTTTGTAGCCATTTCAAAGGTCTTTTTTAAATTGGGACCTACCTTATACACAAAATTTGGTTTAGAACCCCCAGTATTCCATAACTTGGGGTTATTCCTAAGAATAGCCCAGTTTTTATTCACAATTTTTTCCACTTCAGATGCTTTACTTCCATATGGGACAGCCATAGCTTTTTCATTTTTTTATTTTCTTCCTCTGTTTTATTTTTACTTTCTTTTATAGCACTTGCATTCCCTAATAGGGGCTTATATTTTTCCCCCATTCATTTCTTACATAACCAACATATTCATCTATACTTTTTGTAGGATACCCTCTCTCTTGAAATAATTTTGCTACTGTCAATAATTTCTCCTCTATATCCTCTTCCTTAGAGGTCATTCTTGCTGTTCTTATTAATTGTCCTTTTATAATACTATTTTTTTGTCTTACTGGGTGGTCACTTGAATATTGTAAATAGGAATTACTAAAAGATGGCTTCCTATACACCTTAGATTTAAAACAATTATTGTCTTTCTCAATGTGTGTGTAGTTTATCCCATTCTTATTATATTTGTATGTAAATTTTAGAAATCCTGTACTTTCATTTAAATATTGAACCAAATCTTTTATTATATTCTCTGATCCTTTCCACAAAATAAAAATATTGTCCAGGAACCTAACATATAAACTCATATACTGAAAAAAGTCACTTTGAAAAACTTTATTTTGCTCCTACTCTAACAGCACAAGGTTGGCGAAAATAGGGGCACATGAAGCCCCCATAGCCACCACCTTGTGCTGCCTGTAGTATTCTCCATCAAATATTATGTAATTATTATCCAAGACTATTTCCATAAATTCCATGATTAGCTCTTTTTTGTCATTTCCTAGCAAGGTATTCCTGTGGAGACTGTCTAGAAACCAATCGAACCCTTCTTTTTTTGGGATAGATGTGAACAAATCTACTACGTCTATAGTTAAGAAAATAATTTCTTTATCCCACAGCTCTTTCCGTATTCTTCCTAGAAAGTCCCACGAATTTTTGAGAATATGCTCCCCATTCACTACCTGCTGTTTCAACCATCTATCAATGACTACTCCAAAGGGGTATGTTTTCGACCCACGTCCATCCACAATGGGTCTAAAAGTTAAAATTTCCAAACCTTTGTGTTCTTAGGTATTCCAAATATAGTAGCCACTTTTGGTTTCATTACTTTTAAATAGTTATATAATTCATCTGTAATTCTTTATTCTATAAGATATTCTTCTAAATAATAATCAATCCTTCTATGACTAATATTTATTTAATTCACCGAAGATGGTTGGTATGTGTTTGAATCATTCAACATCTCAAAGATTTTTGGGGGGTATTCTAAGGTGTCATAAAATACCATTCCACCCCCTTTGTCCGGCCGCATCACTCTAATAGTCTTGTCTTCTTTTAGTGATTTTAATACTTCATTTTGTTTCCTACTCAGATTTGTACTCATAGGTCCATAGTTTTCTTTACTTTTCATCCTATAAATGTCTTCCATTATGGCTTTTTCCAATATATTTAATGTTGGATCTAATGGTGGATTATATACACTTTTGTTCCTAGGTTCTGTACTACTGAATCTTCTTTCAATTCTTGTTTGATCATGAAACAAATAGGCCAGATTTAGTTTTCTCATGAACATTTTTAACTCTATAATTCATAGGTTCATAGGTTCATAGGTTCATACTAGGCTATCTGTCCAAGGGCATTTATAAGCCTAGCCCATAGTTTTGGGAGAAACTATGCCCATTATTTTGCTGTGCCTCTGTCGAGCAGTGACACTGAGGTAACCATCTCCCATCCATTGGTCAAGATTCCTCTTGAACAAGGCCAGAGGTGCTCTGCCTCACATAAACCGGGATTTTGTTCCACAGCATAGGGAGTCTTTGGGTGATGAATCTATCCCTCGGTTTAAGTCTCCCGCCCTTGTGGCTCTGAGGGATCTAGATTTTGAGATGAAGCATGTTCATCAAATCTGGGTTTGACATGGCCTTGTATGTCAGGCATAGGTCACCTCTGAGCAGCGGTAAGCAACTGAATATAACTGGAGTTCTTTCAGTCGGGCAGCATAAGACAGATTTTTGAGACCCTTTATCCTTTTGGTGAGGAACTTTTGTGGCCTCTCCAGCTGCTGCAAGTGTCGGGTCAGATACATTCTGAATGGGGCATTGTACTCGATCATTGGTCTGATGAGTGATGAGTATAGGGAGACTATGACTTCCCTTGATCTAGATGTGAATCCCTTCATGATAAGGTGGGCAATGTAGAAGGTCTTCCTAACTACTTTAGCAATATGAGTGTCGAATGAAAGGCTACTGTCAACCTGGGTTCCCAGGTCCCTAATAACTTCTTCTGTGTTCAGGGATTGCCACCTATATGGTAGCTAGGGGTAACCTTATTTTCGTATGACTATGCATTTCTTGGCATTTAACTTTAGGCCATGGCTCTGGCACCAGTTATCCGTTTCTGTGAGACCCTTCTGAAGGATATCTGTGTTGGATGTGTTAGTTTGCAGTCATCTGCAAACTTTGTCATAACCCTCCTGTGTTTGCTTGTACTTCAGAAAAGTAGATGCCAAACAAGAGTGGGCCCAGGACTGAGCCCTGTGGGACACCACTTGTGACAGGCTTTGAGTCTGACATGGCGCCAGCAACTCTGACCCTGTGGGTTCTGTCACTCAGCCAGTTTGCAACCCATCTTGTAATGTATGGGTTTACATTTAAGTTGATGAGTTTTTCAATGATACCCGAGTGAGGTATTGTATCAAACAGGTCTAGGTAGGCTGTATGGACTGCCTTTCCCTCGACAATGGCCTTGTTGACTGTTTCGAAAAAGTCAACCAAGTTTAAAAGGCATGATCTACCTTTGACAAAGCCAAACTGGGTTGGATCCAAAGTCTGCAAGTTCCCTATGTCTTTATTTATGAGATCCATTATGATCCTCTCTATGGCTTTGCAGATAAGGCTTGTCAAGCTAATGGGACGGTAATTTCCAGGGTCGGTGGAGGCACCGCCTTTGTGGAGTGGGACCAAGGTGAGACTAAGATTAAACAGCTGTCCTAACTGTGGGTTTAATTCCTCGTTGAGTTCATGGAGCACACAGCTGGGGACACCATCAGGTCCCATGGATGCTGTGTTCTTTGCCTTGGAGAGAGCAGTTCTCACCTGGGCGTTAGAGATGTTTGGGGGGCTACAATCATTTGGTATAGATATCTCTCCTTTGTTTGCACTGAACCTGTCAGCCAGTATGTTGGCAATGTCTGTAGGATCAGTAATCTTCACATCATTTTGAACTAATTCTGAGCATATCTGGGAGTTTCCTCCTAGGTTTCTGACATAGCTAAAGAATGCCTTATGGTTGTCTTTAGAGTCCTTAGCTATTTTTTCTCAAAATTAGCTTTGGATGATTTTATGAGAGCTCTTAGCTTTTTACTTATAGTGATCTGTCTTACCTTTTAAGGATTTTGCTCTATCTTGTAGTAGCTTTCTCCTTTTGTTGTAGAGTTTGTTTATGGCTGGGGTCCACCAGACTGCCTCCTTAACCTTGGCACAAAGCGTCTTTGTTTTGCTTGGGCTTGCCTGATCCATGCAGCCCTGCAGGTGCTGGTAGAAGGCATTTGTAAGTGATTCAGCGGTTTGAGTAATGTTACCTTAAAGGAGACCACACTAGTCTTTAGAAGTGTGAAGTCGGCTTGCGAGAAGTTCTGTACTGTGGACTTTTTCATTTCGAGTGCGGACGGGATGAGGACCTCCAGCGAGATTAGTTTGTGATCAGATCTCACCAGTGAGGGGTATATTGAACATTGTGCTCCCATGTTTGTGATGATGCGATCAAGTATGTTTTCTCCTCTTGTGGGGATGGTGACTAGTTGTTCCATGGCATTTGAGTTTATGAATTCCAGGAACTTTTGGGCTAGAGTGTTTGGGCTTGAGTAGTGTTCCCAGTCTATATTAGGGTAGTTGAAGTCACCTAGTATGATGGTGTTCGGAGATACATTTATCCTCCAGTGTTTTCAGGAAGGCCATATGAGGTTCCTGAGTTGGTGGCCTGTAACATGCTACAAATGCACCTGGATGGTTTCGATGCGATGCCACCAATCTTGAGGTGTGGGTGTCCTTGATGAATATGGATACCCCTCCTCCTTTCTATGATATGAGGTAAAACCTGATAGTGCTGGGGTGCTCTCAGGAGCCTTGAACCAGGTTTCTGTCACAGCACAGACATCGATGTTCTCCATACTGGTGCATCTTGAGGTTGAGACTTCTGGCATTGAGCAGCATTACCCTTAGTTTTTTTTCTTTGCTTTGTTCTACGGTGGTAGGTTTAGAATTTGAGCCTTTTGTAGGTACACATTTTAGACCTTTCATACAAAGATAAAAATGTTCTTTACTTAATTCTATCCCTGCATAATTGTATATATGATATCCTTCCATTGAGTATGTTATTCCATTCTGAACAATATTTTCTACCATCTCTGTCTTTTGTTCCTGTTCCTTTTGTTCCATACACTTCCCCACTGATCTCTTTCTTCTTCCAATCCCACATCCCATCCTTGTTGATACTGAAAAGGTTGAGGTTCATAATTTTCTCTATTGTGTTGTTCATTATTGTAGGATTTTCCTTTTGTCTCATACCTTTGTTTCCCTTTATATCCATTTCTATTCTTACCTATTAAGTCTCTATTTCCATTTACTTTTTTGTCTTGTTTTATTAAATATGTCCTATTATCCTTGTATTCATTCAGGTCTCTTTGCATTTTCTTACATTTTGTTTCAAATAATCTATTGCACTTAAAATCAATATTGTCCATTTTCCTGTAATATAAGCCTTCATATTCTAAAAATAAAAGATCATTCTTAATTTTTCTATCTAATATTTCTGCTTGTCCTATAAGTATACTCAACTTCTTGTCATTATTTTTATGATCTTTTCCATCATTTCTATCCCATGCCTATTAAACATCTCTACAAATTCAGAAATTAAGTTGTCATCATAGTCTAAACCAAAGGGGAACTTATAAATCCTTAGTCCCCTAGGTACAATTTTTTTCATAACACATTCTGATAGATATCCATTTTCTAATTGAAGTTTCTTAATTAAAATAATTTTGTCTCAAAACTAAAAATCATGTCTTTCACATTCCCTTCAAATTTCTCACTTTTACCATTAATGGCATTTTGTGTTTTATCTACAAAAACTTTGTCTGAAAACACATATTGTTTGGTTAAAAGATGTTCAAATCCCTTGCCATGTCCAATGTCTTTGTTTTGTGGTACAGTACTTTCAAAGTTACTCACATGTCTCTGGGGTGTGTGTATATATCCATTACTACTACACACATTCCGCTCCTCTCTGTAACCCTGGTTACTTCCACAAAACGAATTCCCATCGTATCTGCCCTTAGGGAGAGTTTCTTTCAGTCTCGCCCCCATTTTCCTGGCTTCAGACACCCTGTCATCACAAATTACTGAGCCTCCCTGCTGATGTAGGCTCTTAAAAAAGCTTCCGTTTTCATTTTCTTTGGCATTCGCCTCGCCTTCGCCATTATCCCCTTCCGGCCGTTCGCCTCTTGTCTCATTTTGAATGATGTCATTTAATGGTGACGAATGATGCTTCCTTTTAGAATACATGCTTTTACTTTGTTCTCCAGGTTGTGTGAGGAGCTCTATCAGTACATTTTCTATTACCCATCCTTAGATCCACGTTGCATTTGAATATGGACGGATGAGCTTTGTATTATTTTTATGAATATTCTGTTATGGAACAGTGGTAGCCACCATGATATATATCCATCTCTACACAACATTCAGTTTAGATACCTGGACTAAGTATTTCTGATACCATTTGACTTGCTGCTGTACAGTAGGTCCATCTGTATTAGGTCGGAGGATGCCTTGTATGCCAGACATGTCACCTCTAAGCACTCTGTAGGATACTGAGTATAGTAATAAATATTTGAGGTGGTCCATGCAAGACCTATTGTTTAGGACTTGTATCCTTTTAAGTAAGGTATCTCTGAAGGTATTCCAATTGTTGCATGGGGCTGGACAGATACATGCCAAAGTGGGCATTATACAAAATGATTGACCTAAAGAGAGCTTTGTAAAGAGGGACAACAGCATATTTAGATCTAGTCACAAAGCTGTGCAATATAGAAAGGTTTTCTTATTACTCTGGGTACATGTTGGTCAAAAGTTAGATCACTGTACACGCAAGTTCCCAAATGCCAAACAATTGGGTCAGTTCTCAGAGGGCATTGTCATGATTTTGACACAAGTTATTGTTTGGGGGTCTATATTAGAACATTCAAAGTTTCAAAACTTCGAATGTTCTAATATAGACCCGTATTCAACAAAAGCTGAAAATATCGAAGCTACAGAAAACCAAATGTTTTCCTAGGGAAAGAATTTGGTTGTCCGTTTCTGTTGCTTTGGTATTTTCAGCGTTGTGGTGGAAAGTTACGGGTCGGGTTCAGGTAAGTGTGTGATTGGGCGTGGGTTAGGTTAGTTAGGGTTAGGGTGCGGGTTAGGTATGTGTGCGATTGTGTGGATGTGAGGGTTAGGGCAGGTTAGGTGAGTTAGAGTTAGGGCGCAGGTTAGGTATGTGTGCGATTGTGTGGACGTGAGGGTTAGGGCAGGTTAGGTGAGTTAGGGTTAGGGTGCGGGTGAGGTGAGTGTGCGACAGTGACGGACCTTAGGGTTGGGCTTTGGGTTAAGGTAAGTGGATAGTTAGTGGTGTATGTATAGTTTAGTGTAGGGTTAGGTGTAAGATTTTAGGTGTATGTGTGTGGATTGCTGTTTGTTTGGTGTGCTTGCGTTGTGTGTATGTGTTTTGAAACAGCAAATTTTTTCCTAGAGAAAAATTTTTCTGTTCAGTATGTTCAATGTTTTATGCTTTCACTGAATAGGGGTCGATATTAGAACATTCGAAGTTGTGAAACTTCGATGTTCTAATATAGACCCTTGTTTGGGACAAACCTTCCTGCATGATGGTTAAGTCATTTGGGGATTCAGTAACTGCTCCTTGCTTGCAGTCATCTCAAACTTAGCCACCCAAAGCCCTTTGGCATTTCCTTTTACTTTTGAGATGTATATGCCAAACAGAAAAAGTCTCAGCATGAACTATGGGGGACTCCATTGGTGACTGGTCTCTTCCCCTATTTTGATCTCCTGCATCCTTGTGAGCAAGTTGGCAATCCAGCTAGTGATTTAAGTGTTTGGTCCTACATTATTCATCTTTTGTACTACACCTGAGTATGGGATTGTGTCAAAAGGCTTGGCCAGGTCAGGGTAATGTGGTGTGAACTGTTTTACCTTTATCCATTGCTTTGGTAACACGAGTAAAGCTTAAAATTTGCCCATGATTTTGAGCCTTTCACACTTTCCTCTGGGCTCAAACACATTTTTAGGGTCATGCATACATGTATGCATTCTTTGATTAACCTTCCTGATTGTATTAGATTATATATAATACATCACCAGTTAGACTGTGTTTTAAATTTGTAGTTTTGAACAGTCTTCTAGTAAGCAATGAAATAAAAGATTATGAACCAATGACAAAACTACCCATTTCATAAAATTTCAACCATAAAAGGCCACTCAAACTTTTGTCATTACAATCCAGCAATATCAGTAAATATGCAAAATTTGTGCAGAAGTAAGTCATCTAAATAATTCCACATTAAAGGGATCTCTAACTAATGAAGAGGTTGCTGCTAGGAAACAACTTTATATTTCATTGTTTCATATACAAACAAAGTGGCTGTTGCCCTTGAAGAATAACTTGCCTATGTTACATTAAACAATGATAAGATAGTAATATTGCAATAGGGAATGGATGGCAAACTAACAGGTTCATAGATACTAGGTAATTCCTCCAAAAGAGAACATTCACAGGACTGCAGCATCCACTCCCTTTGAAGTACAACACAGTAAAGTATCAGCTATTGATCTGCATACTGTGGGAGTAGAACCCACAGCCTTCTGCATTAAAAGCAATGCTATTACCTGTTGTGCTACTAACAATACAAACAGACTCCAAATAAGCAGCACTAAACTTTTCTTCCCCTGAAGCTCTCAGAAAATGTTTTTATTTATTTACCAGGAAAGTCCAATTTGGAACAAAGCCAATTTTCAGTAGAGGCCCAGGGAGTAATACTTCAGACGCATGTCTTTGTACCATGGGAGGAAACCCACACATACACAGAGAGGACATACAGACTTCACACAGAAGGCACCCCAGCCAAGAATCAAACCAGAAACCTCTTGCTATGAAGTAACAACACTACCAATGCACCATCTACTTGATGCAACTACACGTTGCTTTCATAGCAGACCAAATCGGGAAAAAGCCAAAATTTATGGGGGGGGGGGGGGAGCAAAGGCCCAAAACCAAGGACACATTTTAAATATTGCTTGCATAATCTTAGAACATTGCTAAATAGTGTTTTGTGTTACCAAAAAAAAAGATAGGAAGAGTGAAATTTAAAGGGCTATCATTATTTATTTAGTGAATGCCACTCAGTGATTTGCCAGAAACCACAAATTTTAAGAGGAATAGCACAATCTCCTTAGATCACAAGTGGTGGTGTGGGTAGAGCATGCAGGCTGTTTTACCCAAGGTACAAGGTTTAAGCCTGAGTAATTGTCATCACCAGTCATAAGTAACTGTGGCATTTTCACACAGAAATGTTTTCCTGAGCCCATGGTTCATGATGTGTTGTCCACCCCAGACACTCCTGCTATAGGAACTTGTCTCCTGTGTTCCAGCAAGAGACACTAAGTGGAATCTTCTTCCTTTCTCGAAGATGGGCAAATCAGCATCAACTATGTCTTTCTATATGTCTGGCTGTTACTTCAAACACATATACTCACTTATCAAACTTGGATACCAATGGTATATCTAGGGCAAAAGCTCTATGCCATTGGAATACCTAAGCAATGGTTGTGCGCAAGTTTCCTCAAAAAACAAAACCTTGGAACTCCAGGATTTTTCATACTGAAGTCTTAAAAACAGAATTTCAGCAAGCAGAAAGACATACAGACACACACACACACACACACACACACACACACACACACACACACACACACACACACACTTAAAATCTATGGAGCATAAACAGAACAGAGCCTTCCTCTCCTTACTGTGGACCAAATCTAAAACAAAAATGGAGCCTTCCTATGGACCAAATCTAAATCTGCAGAACCTTCCTGCAAATGGAGCATAAACAAAAACAGAGCCTAGAGTACAGCCTTAAAAATCTCACCTTACCGTGGACCTTCCTGTATAAGCATAATGGAGCACAGCCTTGGGGGAACCCAAAACACATAAAACCTCTCTCCTTCCTGCAAATGGAGCACTGGCAGCAGGATTGATGTGATCAGGAAGGCAGCAGGCTTGTGGAACATATTGTTATTTCTGCTCACTTTTGAATTTACGTTAGCATGCAGACACCCACCCTTAAAATCTATGGAGCATAAGCAAAACAGAGCCTTCCTCACCTTACTGTGGACCAAATCTAAAGAGCATAAACAAAAACGGAGCCTTCCTGTGGACCAACTCTAAATCTACGGAACCTTCCTGCAAACGGAGTATAAACAAAAATGGAGCCTGGAGTACAGCCTTAAAAATCTCTCTTTACTGTGGATCTTCCTGTATAAGCATAATGGAGCACAGCCTTGGGGGAAACCAAAACACATAAAACCTCTCTCCTTCCTGCAAATGGAGCACTAGCAGCAGGATTGATGTGATGAGGAATGCAGCAGGCTTGTGGAACATATTGTTATTTCCGCTCACTTTTGAATTTATGTTAGTGTGTAGGTTTGCCTATAGGTCTTGCAGCTGTAAAAGTGGGGAGGGGGGCGCTCCCTCCCCCTCGCTCTATGGTTCTGGCGCCTATGCATGTAGGTGTCCAAAGTGCACGCAGAAAATAACCGTGTACAAGAAATCAAAAATTGAACAGAGGCTGTAAAAGTCGTTTTAGAAGGTCAGGGATTGCATATTAGGAACAGATATGTTTAAAACTATGCCCTGTATGTATAAAAAAATAATGCAAAATAATAAAAAATATTTTTTTCTTTTAATAGCCATATCACATTTGCGTGGTGAGCAAAATTTCAAAAAAAAAAAAAAAAAAAAAAAAAAAGAAAAACTGTAAAATCCAAACACAAGAATTATGTAAGAATAGTGCATTATATGTCCCTGCAAGCAGTATTTACCATGGTACATTTCAATATTTGCTAAGGAGGCAGGTCCTGGAATAGTGAAGTATCCAGGTTGTGCGCACAGATCACTACGCAAATGAGCTGGGGATACTGAATAGCAAAAATAGGCTGCTACTGTGTCTGCAGATAAAACTGGTATTGCCCCTGAAGCATATTAATGTCCACAGAAGAGGTAGCTAACAACAAAAGAGGGTGAGTCACATTATGTTTAAGTAGATTGGAGCTGAGAGGAACCCGTTTGTGTGCTGCGCAGCTCAGCTAAGCAGGGGGGGGGTGTCTTGTGCTGCTAAGCTTTGTTTAGCAACAGGATGCATGTTTTAGCTGGTTTAAACTATGCTGAGTGTGCTTGTGCATTGGAGTGTGTCCAGACTGCTGAGCACTGTTTACACCAGTGCCACAGGTTTGCACTCTGCACCACAGTGCTTAGCAGGGAAGGTATTTAAAAAAAAAAGATAATGACCTGGGAAACCCAATCACACATAAAGTACTGGTAAACCCTGTTCCACAGACACTGGGCCATTCAAACCCTTCAATGATATGCCTGACAGGTGGAATGCATCATAGTTAGCCAATCACACAAACTGCATCTGCAGCATACCACTATAATGTATGCATACACTGTACAATCTGATTTTTCCCAGATATTTTGTACCATTGGAGTACACACCTGGGAATTTTAACTGACAGATAGCTAGGGGCTTCTGCTGCTCTGCTACATTTGTATGTGCTCAAGGCTGAGGGCAGTGCTGATGGTGCTGCTGACAACAGGTCTAGACTGAGAAGGAGAAGAGTGTTCAGGCCCAGGGTAACCTTCCAGTGGCTACATGAGCTGGAGATTGTAGATCACTACTGTGTGGACAGAAACATACTATAAGAACTCACTGAGCTTTGCTGCCCATAACTCAGACCCAAAGCCAACAGAGGGGAACCCATCCCAGTGGAAACAAAGATATGTGTAGCACTTAGAAGATTAGCTACAGGTACATTTCAAAGACCAACTGGGGACATAATGGGGGTCTCACAGGCATCTGCATCCAGGGTACTCCACCAGTTCCTAGATGCCATGCAAACACATGCCAGTGAGCACATTTATTTACCCTGAACCCCTGATGAGAGGGCCAGCAGTATGCATCTCTTCCACTGTGTAGCACACTGCCCTGAGGTGCTGGGTGCCGTAGACTGTTCTCATGTACACATCAAAGCACCACCAAGTGAGGAGGGTAGAGTCTACATCAACCACAAGGGGTATCACTCCATCAACTGTCAGGTCATATGCAATTTCCAGGCATTATCATGAGTGTGTGTGCCGGCAGCTCAGGTAGCTATCACAGCTCCCATATCTGGCACTCATCACAGCTGTACCAGATGTTTGCCAGGGGAGACATCCTGTACGGCCATCTACTAGGGGATTCTGGCTATGCACTGGACCCATCCTGTACAGCCATCTACTAGGGGATTCTGGCTACGCACTGGAACCGTGAATGATGCCGCCTATCAGAAATGCACACACACCTACGAAAGAACGTCATAATGAGGCACATGCACAAACTAGGATCATCATAGAGCATGTGTTTGGGCTGCAAGTCACGGTTCCACTGCCTTGATATATCGGGTGGAGCCCTGCAGTACTTTCCAGCAACATGTGCACAGATGTTTACAGTATGTGCCATGCTACACAATATGATCCTGCAGAAACAGCTGTGGCAGGACCATCACAGGGAAGGGACACACAGTCCCCCACATGAGCCTAGGTCCCCACAGGCACAGGGGGACTCTGAGGAAGAACCCCATGAGCCTGTCCCGGTAGGCAGATGTAGGCATGCCCAGTATGCCCTGGCCTTGGCAAAGAGGCAACGCATAGCACAGGACCTGACAACCTAGATTCCTAGGGACTGACACCTTACTCCAACTTGCATATACAGTAAAAAGGATCCCAGCCACACTACGCAACCTCTGTCTTACCATGTACTGTCTGTGTACTGCATGCATCAGCCCTGAAACACTCATCTCTCAACTGTTGTGTCCACAAGGTAAGTCACTCTCCTTTACTACAAATGTATGGGGTACTAGACTATGGTAGCATATGTATGGACCTGCTGCATGTATGTAAGGGAATAGAGTGGGTTGCTGGGCTACTTGCAGAAAACTAACAGCTACTTGGGACAACAGGTACTCTGTCTAATACTGGGTACCCCATAATATGCATGAAGTCACAGGGCTGGAAAACACACAGCAGTACGCAAGGAGAATACCAACTAGTGGGGTCATAGGACAGATGCAACACTGTCAAAATTAGAGTCCACTACCCCCAACACACCAGTGTTCCCATACAACTGCAGTAACAATATATGTTTGCAAGGATATATCTGCAGACCACACAATCCCAGGGCAGTCACAAAGAACCTGCCCAAATGTCCTTTTTACACAAAATGCAGGGGGTCACAGTAGGGCTCATACAGTGTATGTCTGTCTGTCTGCTGTTGATAGTGTGTGGAATTGAACCTCGCCTTTTGGTGGCTCACTGGGCTAAGTACATTAGCATGGTTAATGGTGTTGATGGTTCAAAGCTGGCTGCACCTACAACTTTTGCATGCGAGGTACTCCTATGGTAGGAGTCCTACAGGCTGTCAATATGCCTCAGTCTATTCATGCCAGAAAGCTGGACAAAGGCAGAGACAATGGGTGTCAGAGGACCAAACAAATAGACATTATACATATGCTCTGAGTAACCTAGTAAGTGGCTAGTATAATAGCAGGTTGAAACAAACAGGTCAGATTAGCAGCAGGATGTAAAGGCCATCACTTAACTGTGTCAGTACTTACAACAATTCAGTGGATTGCATTTAGTAGTATATTACTGGATAAACACAACTGTATGAGGAACAGAGCAGACATATAGGGTGGAATGTGGGACATTCTACAAAAACATCTGCAGTGAGAGGTGTGAAGACTGTCACTCTATGTGTGGTGTTACATCATGTACCCCAACCACATCATACCTCTCAACCAGTTTGAGCAGGAAATCTGGAGAAAGCCATGAACAGTGGTGGGACAAAGGGCCAAAACAAGGAGAAAGATTAACTACTGGCCAGACAAATGTATAAAGTGCAGAGAATAACAGGCTCTGCATTACCATGGGTTTGCTGATGTGTATGGAGTCAATAACTCAAATGTCTATCAGCATGTCCTAATGTCAACCTATAACGATTTGCCAATAATGTACCAGAAATCAACAATGCTATGCACAATGTAACATACATATGCAGAACTCTGTATATTTTATTACAATCCTCACACTTGATAGGTATGAGACATGTATTACGTTCAGCACACAGCCAGGGAATGCCTTGGACAAAATATCAAGGAGGTGACTACTGAATCAGGTGCAGCAGCCAACTGGCTGCAGCACACAAAATCACGGACTGGAGTACAGGCAGGAGTGGCCTGGAGTCACCTTGTAAGTACTGATAGTCACACAGGGCTTGCTCCTACACTTAGCTTACTTGAGCCCATGTCTGCTGCCTCATTTGCTTGAGGAACTGACATATGAAAATATGTGTATCTTTCTCTCCCTATCCCTCTCACACATGATTACCCAATCTATCAGTTTGTGGCACAGATATTGAATATATATATATATATATATATATATATATATATATATATATATATATATATATACAGAGCTACATAAAGATGTAGAGTGATTTAGACCCTCCACATATATCTATATAACATAGTCACATAACACACACACAGCTACAGTTACATCCAATATATATATACATATATATATATATATATATATATATATATATATATATATATATATATACACACACACACACACACACATACACAGTGGATATAAAAAGTGTACACACCCTTGTTAAAATGCCAGGTTTTTGTGATATAAAAAATGAGATTACAATAAATCATTTCAAAACTTTTCCCACCTTTAATGTGATCTATAACTTGTGCAATTCAATTGAAAAGCAAATAATTCTGTTAGGGGAAAAATATAAAAAATAAAAAATGTACAATAAGCTAGTTACATAAGTGTACACACCCTTAAACTAATACTTTGTTGAAGCACCCCTTGATTTAATTACAGCATTCAGTCTTCTTCGGTAGGAGTCTATCAGCATGGCACATCTTGATTTGGCAGTATTTACCCACTCTTCCTTGCAAAAGCGCTCCAACTCTGTCAGATTGTGAGGGCATCTCTTGTGCACAGCCCTCTTCAGGTTACCCCACAGATTTTCTATTGGATTTAGGTCTGGGCATTGGCTGGGCCATTCCAAAAATTTAATTTTCTTCTGGTGAAGCCATTCTTTTGTTGATTTGGATGTATGCTTGGGGTTTTGGGCCAGAAGTGACTGGTATTTGGAACTGTTCATAATTCCCTCCACCTTGACTAAAGCCCCAGTTCCAGGTGAAGAAAAGCAACCCAAAAGCACAATACTGCCACCACCATGCTTCACCATGAGGATGGTGTTCTTTTGGTGATGCAAAGTGTTGTTTTTGCACCAAATGTACCTTTTGGAATTGTGGCCAAAAAGTTCAACCTTGGTCTCATCAGACCATAACACATTTTCCCACATGCTTTTGTGAAACTTGATGTATTGTTTTGCAAATTTTAGCTTGGCCTGGATGTTTTTCTGTGTAAGAAAAGGCTTTCATCTTGCAACCATACCCCATAGGCCAGACATATGGAGAATATGGTAGATTGTTGTCACATGTAGTACACAACCAGTACTTGCCAGAAATTCCTGCAGCTCCTTCAATGTTGCTATAGGTTTCTTGACAGCCTCCCTGACCAGTTTTCATCTTGTCTTTTCATCAGTTTTGGAAGGATGTCCAGTTCTTTGCAACGTTACTGTTGTCCCATATTTTCTCCACTTTTTGATGACTGTCTTCACTGTGTTCCATGGTATATCCAATGCTGTGGAATGTTTTTTGTACCCTTCTCCTGACTGATACCTTTCAACAATGAGATCCTTTTGATGCTTTATAAGCTCTCTGTGAACCATGGTTTTTGCTCTAGCAGGCAACTGGCTAAATGTCAGGGAAATTCTACTAGGACAGTTGAACTTTATTTGGGGTTAATCAGAGTCTCTTTAATTGATGGCAAGTGTGTACCCAAGAAGACTGAATGCTGTAATTAAATCAAAAGGTGCTTCAACAAATTATTAGTTTAAGGGTGTGAACATCTATGTAACCAGCTTATTGTACATTTGTTTTTGTTTTTTTTTTTTTTGTTTTTTTTATATAAATATTTATACCCCTAACAGATTTGTTTGTTTTTCAATTGAATTGTACATGTTAGTGGTCACATTAAAGGTGGGAAAAGTTTTGAAATTATTTATTATGCTCACATTTTTAAATATCACAAAAACCTGGCATTTTAGCATGGGTGTGTGCACTTTTTATATCCACTGTATATGCACATTTACATGTGTATATGTGTATGGGGATGTATGAATGTCCACTCATACATGCAGGATGCTGGGGTTATCTGCACCTACACACACAGCAGTTGTTTGATGGTAAGAGACCAAGGTCACATAATGACATAGTCACCCAAACACAGAACCCTCTGCCTGTGGAATGTCACCCTGCAGACAGACAATGGTAACCAGGTGGTGTACTGTGCAATGGTATCAACGCAGGCCTTGTACAGGCCATATTATTAATGGCTAATTTTTCACCTAGCAAACAGCAACTGGGCAGACATGGTGGAATTGTACCTGTTCACACATAGCAGGGGTATTAACACATACCCCACTGCTAGGATACTAGATACAGTAACAGCATAAAGAAGATTTACTCTGTAGGCCACACATGCTGTGTAATACAATGCCACTTTGCATAGTCTGCAAGTACTGTGGCTGCAGCCATATGTGCAACAGATTTAACCAGTGGCACATGCAATACATACTGTGAGCTGCAGTGTGTAAAAGTAGGTAGGTAGGGGTTCTAATCTCACTGTTGCCACCTGGTGTGTGTGTGTGTGTGTGTGTGTGTGTGTGTGTGTGTGTGTGTGTGTGTGTGTGTGTGTGTGTGTGTGTGTATGTGTGTATGTAAATATTTCCCTAACAGCAGTACAAAGATGGCCATCTGGCAGTTATCAGTGCCATGGGAATCATTTTATGGCCCTGTGTCTAGTGTACTCCTGCTGATGTCACCCATCTTAACAGCAATGGCTGACATTCTAATCACAGATAAACTCTGTAGTGCATGAGATAAGTAAGCAGTGCTGTAGTGTATACTACTAGATAGGTAGAGGTTCTAATCTTGCAACTGTGCGTGTGTGTGTGTGTGTGTGTGTGTGTGTGTGTGTGTGTGTGTGTGTGTGTGTGTGTGTGTGTGTGTGTGTGTGTGTGTGTGTGTGTGTGTGTAGAAATATATCTACTTGCAGCAGTGTGACTATCATCAGCAAGTATTCATGGAAGTGAATTTTGCTGAATACTTGCCGATGTTTAGGTGTTCGCCGTTATGACATTTCAACATTGTAATATAGATAATAAATGTAGAGAAATCCAAACAGATAAACCAAACTTATAAACCAGATCAAAAAAATAAAAACAGCCACCAGAGACTGAATGGAAGACACAACTTTTAATACGCCACAGAAAACAAAGTAACCAAATGACTAAGCGCTTCCACCAGGCTCTAACCACTGGCTTCTTCAGAGTCATTTGGTAAAACACTCACAACTCTTTAAATATACAAACAGCTGACTGGTAAATTAATAAATTAATTAGTTGATTGTTTAACTATCCAATCAAGAATTAAATTTATAAAAACATCAATAAACACAGAAAAATCCACCTCATTTTAAACTTCTTAAACATTAGGGGCTTTTACCAAATGACTCTGAAGAAGCCAGTGGTTAGAGCCTGGTGAAAGTGCTTAGTCATTTGGTTACTTTGTTTTCTGTGGCGTATTAAAAGTTGTGTCTTCCGTTCAGTCTCTGGTGGCTGTTTTTATGTTTTGATCTGGTTTATTGTAATATAGACCCACAACAGACAACTCTGTGTGTTTGTAGAAATATACACCCTTACAGCAGTGTATCTGTTTCACCTATCTCTGTGTAATGCTTACACTTTTTAAGGCCCTGTGCATACCTGTAGATCTCTCCATTGTCCTTCTTTACAAGGCCTGCTAATGTAATTCACCTTAACAGGACTGGCTGACACTCTTGAAATAGGTAAGCTGTGTGGCTCATGCGATAAGTGTGTCATGTTATAGTGTACATAACTCAATAGGTAGGGGTTCTATTCTCAGTAAGGGCAACTTTGTGAGTGTGTGTGTAAATATATCCCCTACAATATTGTCCCTCTCTTGACCATTTGGGTGCAATGGTGTAACATTTTAAGACCCTGTACCTACCTGTCGACCTCTCAACTGGCCTCCTTTACAAAGGCTGCTGATGTAATTCACCTTAGCAACACTGGCTGACACTCTCAAAACATATAAGCTGCATGGTGCATGTGATAAGTATGTAATGTTATAGTGTACATAACTAGATAGGTAGGGGTCTTATTCTCAGTAAGGGCAACCCTGTCAGTGTGCGTGTGTGTGTAAGTATATCCCCTGCAGCAGTGTACCTCTCTTGCCCACCTGGGTGCAATGGTGTACCATTTTAAGGCCCTGTGCCAACCTATCGGCCTCCCAATTGGCCTCCTTTACAAAGGCTGCTGATGTAATTCACCTTAACAACACTGGCTGATACTCTCAAAACAGATAAGCTGCATGGTGCATGCGATAAGTATGTAGTGCTATTGTGCGTACAAATAGGTAGGATTCTAATCTCAGTAAGGGCAACTCTGCCAGTGTGTGTGTGTGTGTGTGTGTGTGTGTGTGTGTGTGTGTGTGTGTGTGTGTGTGTGTGTGTGTGTGTGTGTGTGTGTGTGTGTGTGTGTAGATATATCTTCTTGCAGCAGTGGGTCTGTCTCACCTATCTGTGTGGAATGGTTATACATTTTCAGGGCCTGCAAACTCCCCCCATTGACCTCCTTTACAGGCCCAGCTGATGTCATCCACCTTAACAGTGCTGGCAGACACTCCACCAACAACCTCCCTGGTGCATGTGATGAGTAGATGGTACTATAGTATCTATAACTAGAGAGATAGGGGTTCTACTCTTGAGAAGGCCAGCTGTGTGTGTGTGTGTGTGTGTGTGTGTGTGTGTGTGTGTGTGTGTGTGTGTGTGTGTGTGTGCGCGCACGTGTGTGTGTGTACATATACACCCTTATAGCAATGTATCAGTCTTGCCTATGTGGGTGCAATGGTTAAACATTTTAAGCCCCTGTGAGTACCTGCTGCCCCTAAATAGCCCACATCTACCTAGGCATAAATGCTATTTTCCACCACCTACATTTGTAGGTACACAACGCTTATGTGACACGTATTAAGGGTGGCATGACTTTCCATGGGGTATGCATGCAGGAGTATGTTGTCTGCCCCATTGCCCCTGACACACTGCTCTACACAGATGCACCTAGGTAACCATGCACATATAAACCCTTACCTTGCTGATGTCATATGTATGCTTTGCAACCATGCCATCCTGAGCCGCTGTATCACCACCAAGTCTCCACAAAGTAGTCACTCAGACCCCTGCAACAGAAACATACAAAGTTCTGAGAAACACCTGTCAGTCTGTGACACCTCCGCCAATCTAACATCATGCAACAAAGGAACCAACACATTAATATGTACTCATGACACATGCCAGCAGACATCACCTGTCATGGCATAACAGAACCACAGTAAACAATGTAATGTAATGTACAATAGTTACCCTGTGCATCAGACATGTATTTGCATGTTCCTGCATCGATGTTATGGATGGCAGGGATGTGGCAAAGGTATCATCACATGCACAGGGTGTGGTGTGGGAGTGCCAGAGGCCTAGGCTGTGCCAAGCAATTGACATCGTGTGGGGGGGGTCAGGAAGGGGTGGTGGTCAGCTGGGTGCAATGGTTAAACATTTTAAGCTCCTGTGAGTACCTGCTGCCCCTAAATAGCCTGCATCTACCTAGACATAAATGCTATCTGCCACCACCTACATTTTTAGGTACACAACACTTAGGTGACACATATCAAGGGTGGCATGACTTGCCATGGGGTATGCATGCAGGAGTATGCTGTCCACCCCATTGCCCCTGACACACTACTCTACACAGGTGCATCTAGATAACCATGTACATATAAAGCCTTACCTTGCTGATGTCATATGTATGCTTTGCAACCATGCCATCCTGAGCCGCTGTATCACCACCAAGTTTCCACAGAGTAGTTGTTCAGACCCCTGCGACAGAAACATACAAAGTTTTGAGAAACACCTGTCAGTCTGTGACACTTCTGTCAATCTAACATCATGCAACAAAGGAACAAAGACGTTAATATGTACTCATGACACATGCCAGCAGACAGCACCAGTCATGGTATAACAGAACCACAGTAAACAATGTAATGTACTGTTCTATAGTCACCCTGTGCATCAGACATGTATCTGCATGACCCTGCATTGATATTATGGATGGCAAGTATGTGGCACAGGTATCATCACATGCACAGGGTGTGGTGTGGTGTGCCAGAGGTCTAGGCTGTGTCAAACAGTTGACATCATGTGTGATGGTCAGGAAGGGATGGTAGTCAGCTGGGTCATGGAGAGGTTTGTGTGTCTGTCGGTGACCTGCATGTGACACTGATGTACAGTATGACTGTGTGTGTGTACACAGTCAAGGCATGTGTTAGCCCTGCATGTGGGTATGTTGGACAGCAGAGGACCATACATGGCAGACTGGACAGTTCACCATCTCTGGCCACAAACACAGGAACTGGCTCTGCCAGGAGTGGCACTGGCACCGCCATGCCCAGGGTCAGATGCAGTACTAGTTGTTGATGGTGACTGATGTCTGCTGGGACAGTGTCCCTCATGGGACCACCCAGGATCATGTGCCCATGGCCCGCCATGTCATAGTGTGGATAGCACCACCCCGTCTGTAGTGCTGGAAGTACTGCCACTACAGGAGCATGAGTGTGTATGGCCATATGGACTCTAAGCAGATGTTGTTGCTGACCTACGGCCATATGTCTGACACCCTACTCCCACCACATGTTCTGGCACAGAGAATGAGCGATCAAGGAATGACAATGTCTTACCCCACCATCTGTCCACTACATCAGTGAAGCGATGCATGGCATCACCAGTGTTGTGGATGGAGTCATGGATGCCAGACAGTGATGCATCCATGATCCTGAGCATCCATCTGATGTTGCGTTCCGAATGTGCCTGTACCTCCATGATGACCTGAAACATGCGTCAAGTGACTTGTGATGTGACACCTGTGACAGGTGGTGGATGGGCAGCAGTCCTCCTTTGAGAACCCCTGTCAATCTGCCTGTGTGGGACCTCTCCAGCTGTATGGCTATGGCTAGTGTCTACAGTCACTGATGCCATAGTTGCCACACTCACCTGTTCAATGCTGCCAAACTCTGTCTGTCCAATATTTGTGTCCACAGGAGGCTGGATATGTGTGGGCATACTGACTGTGTGCAAGGACATTTGGGGGACGTAGGATGTCAACCCATGGGACAGATTCAGCCCCCAACAACCCCACTTGTGCCTCACTATGGCCACCATCATCATCAGAGTCTGATGAGACACTGACATCAGGTTGCGAGGGCGACACACTCCAACCCCCATGGTCAACTGTAAGGAGGAAGACAACATATCTACATTAATACCTGCACTATTATGTCTGCTGATCCATACACACACACACACACACACACATACAAGTTAAGTGCTACAACTGCATTATACATGCCACGTCTTATTTCTGATCCCATGCATAACACACAAGCAGACTACAACATACACAGACAAGGCAGGCCCTTCATAACATGCACTGCAGCTACACCTGGTTAATGTTGCCAGTACTATACACCTGTGAGATAAGTGATATGTCAGTGTATTGTGATTGACATACCTACAATGCAGTGCACCAGTCTTCACCATACTATTGCTCCCAGTATAGCAGACTGCATAGACCTTCACAACAATAAGTGCAAATATGTAACAGTTCCTTCAAATACACTACTGTGATTACTGATTCAATGCACTACAGTGAACCCCTCCAAAACTGAACATACAAGTATTGTATTCTGGCTAAGCATAACAGTTGTGTTTATGGCAAACTGGCTGCCTTTCACATTCTTAGTGTATATGTGAGCCATAACAAAGCAGTTTCACACTCACTGGCTACAGGATGTTGGACTCCAGCCACACCAGATGTACCTATAGAAATGTGAGGGAGAGGTATTGTCAGCAAACACAAATGTGGCATTGTTACAAGAGAATATATGTGTATATCAACATGTACAGTAGGAACTCTGATACTGCCTGCATTGCTGGCATTCTGAGTATGTGTGCACAAGTGTGAGTTACAAACAAACCCCCCACCCCAAAAGCAGATTGACCTGACATCTGTGTACTGGTACGCAGAGGCTGCCACAATGACTGCTATACTATTACAGTGATGAACACAGGAGGCTTACCTGGATGCTTGTCTGTTGTAGAAGCTGTGCCACCCACCTCCATGACGTATGGGGTGATGGATGCTTGGGAGCTGATGGTTGATGCCAGATTTGCCAAGAACTCCTCTGTGGCTGAGAGTGGTTGTTCTGCTGCAGGCCCTCCACTGGTGGCAGGACAGTCCCTTGCCACAGCAGTGGCCCTTTGCCATGCAGCATTTATCATATCTGTCACCTGGTGTCAGACCTGCTCGTAGCTTCTTTCCTGTAGCCCTACTTGGTTCACTGATGCAATGATGTCAGCCCACAGTGCAGAACATTGCTCCCAATTCTGGCAACTCCTAGAAAGCAGGATGTTATGATGAAGTCTGAGGCCATCCATGATCACTTAGTTTTCGGCAGCAGAAAAGGGTGGGTGGTCCATCTGTACATGGTTTCTGAAAGACAAGAAGAGGGGAACATGTCACAGGACCATGTACATTTCTCTCCACTGTGTACACACCCTGCACATCCAAATTGTTCAGCACTATCCTCCACTAACTATCACATGATACCCCACCATCTATCAACACAGTATGTATGTGGCTATCAGCAACATAGTGGCAATGCATCTTGTGTTTTCCTGCTCATCTTGCTTTTTTCTGCTACTTGCTGCTTGTTCTGTAAAGTGTTCAACTGTTTCTTTTCTGTTGCATTTACTACTGCTTGATTATACCCTGTCTAAATTGTAAGTGTTATTGTAAGCCTCATACTTTTGGTTTAAGCACTTGGGGTTTAGGCCCACCCCTTAGGTCTTCCTGGCCTTTCTCCCTCAGATTCTGACAAATATGGATGGACAATATCCTACAGTTTTTCCTGCCAGTCTTGTTGATATGGTCATCCAGACACAGTGTAGCAACTGCCTCATGTACACAGACAACCATCTACTACCACCACCTAGGAACACAATTTGTGAGAGATGCAATTACATTAGGAGCCTAGAGTCCATGCTCTCTCCCTCTCAAGCCAGTATATCTGGCACCAAAAAGGTTGTCAACACAATCATTCCACTTCACATACCACCCACACTTACAGAACAGACACCCACATGTGCGGACGTCCTCAACATAAACATACCCAAACAAAGGAGACCTCTGAGGCAAAAACACATGCGATCTCCATAGCCCTCCACACCACATACCATGCATAGTCTACACACCTGTGTCTCACAGCCACTAACACTTCACCATAAACCCAGCATATTAGTCATAGGAGACTCCATTGTGAGACACACAGATGTGCCTCTCAGCAGGCTGGATAAGGAGAAAGTCACGGTTAGTTGTCTGTCACGTGCCAGAATCTGCCATATCACTTACGCACTGCAGTCTCTCAACAACAGGTACTGTTATGACTCTGTCATAGTCCATATTGGCATGAATGACTTGAGATGTACCTCCCTGGCCTTAGCCATCACCCAGAATGATGCCTCAATGCAAACAGGAAATTATTGACTTTAACAATTGTCTGTGTTTTTGGTGCCATTCCAGAGTGATCCAGTACCTGACAGCCTGGGAGGATATGATCAACAAACCATGATGCTTTGTCAGAGATGGCTTGCATCTGTCTCACCTGGGATTCAGACTGTTGGCAAAGGTTCTTGCCTCCCCCATAATGCCTTTTTTAGGAGAACTGATGAGGTTAAGACTACCAACATAAAAATGTCAACAAAACACAATGTAAAGATCATGCTGCTAAACAGTAGGAATCTGAACATGAAACTGCACTCATTGCAAGCATTTTTAACTATGGAAAATACTGACATCTGTGAAGTCACAAAAACCTGGTTCACCGCTACAGGAGCACCCCAGCCTTACCGGGTTAGCCATCCTATCATTCATTCAGATCCCAAACTGTGGCCAGTAAAGCCAAAGGAAGTGGAGTTCCAATGCACATCAAACACATACACACCTCCAGGCTGGTCAAATGGTATGATGCACAGGAGACGCTCAAGGTGCAGTTAACCATTGACAAGACCCCTACTGAAATCATAGCTAGCTACTGGCCCCCAAACTGGACTCAAGATGCCCACTCCACATATATGGACCTATTTGACTCTATCAGAATGCAATCCTTCACCCTTATCCTGGGTGACTTTCACTACCCAAACATAGATTGGAAGAACTATTCATGCCAGAATAGAAATGCCCAGAGATTCACTGATGTTGTCAATGCAAACACCTTTGAGCATCTAGATGATACTCCCACAAGAGGTGAAAATATCTTAGACATGGTATTAAACAACATGAGTAACCATGCAGCATTCCTACAGTATCATCCTCCTTGGTAAGATCCAACCATAAAGTGGTCACGTTTGAACTCACCATCTCCCACAATCCTCATCTAGCTAGGGTCAGACATAATAATGTCTCCAAAGTTGATTACAGGCTCCTGAGGGATGGTATAAACAGCTTCACAGCTCCCTACCCCTCTGTAGGAACTGGCACCAATATCTAATACTGCACCAAAGTAGTATACGAGCAGTTATATAGATGCATGGGATCAGGAATACCCGACAGGACTATATCATCCTCTGCAAGGATAAGTAAACCTGTGTGGTGGACATCAGCAATACATAAACTGTATAAAAACAGGAAAACATCACTGTCCAAGACCAGGAAGGAGTAGGTGCCCAATTGGAAGCAATGCCTCCTTAGCCTGAACAAGCAAATAAGAGCACTACTGACATCCTCCAAAGCAAACTTTGAGTCCAAATTGGTGACATCTACTACAGATAATCATAAGCCCTTCTGCACATATGTCCGCAACCTCAAAAGAAGCACCCAGATCTGTCCAGAAGTGGTGTTCAAGGACAGCACATATACAAATGCCATAGGTATAGCACACTTGTGGGCTGACGGGATTCATTGAAAACGTCACCCCTCTGCCCCCCATCAGTAGATCAGGACATCCCCAGTACCTGCCCCCTTCCCTAATATTGAGGGAACAGGTCATCACTGCTCTCTCAAAGGCAAAAAATACAACCTCCATGGGACCTTTGGCAATGCTCAGATCTGCTCTGAGCTAAAACAGAATGGCATTAAATATACTGATCTGAAGGATATTGCCAATATCCTGGCAGATCGATTCAGTGCCAACTTCACCCCCCTCTCACCCCCTAAATGGCCCATCTCAATACCGGAAGATTGCCAAATTCCAGTAATAATGGCCACACAGGTACAAAACGCACTCTCTAAAGCCAAGAATACAGCATCCATGGGACCAGACGACATCCCGGGCTGTGTACTACATGAACTACAATATGAACTGGCACCTCACCTAAGTGTCATGTTTAATCATAGCCTCACCTCAGGTTTCGTGCCCACTGAGTGGCACAGAGCTACAGTTATCCCAATCCACAAGGGGGGATCCACCTTGGATCCCGGAAACTACCATCCCATCAGTCTGATGAGCCTTATCTGCAAGGCCATGGAGCGTATTATCATGGAACTTATAAACAAAGACATTGGCAACCTTCAAACACTGGACCCCACCCAGTTTGGGTTTGTGAAGGGCCGATCTTGTCTCCTGAACCTGATTGACTTCTTTGAATCAGTCTCCAGAGCCATGGACAAGGGTAAGGTGGTCCACACAGCCTATCTAGACCTTGCCAAGGCCTTTGACACCATCCCCCACTCTGGAATCATAGATAAACTTACTAAGTTGGGCATTAATCCCTATCTCACCCAATGGGTTGCTAAATGGCTTACTGATAGAACCCACACTGTAAAGTAGCCAACTCCAAATCCAGCTCCAGACAAGTGACAAGTGGAGTACCTCAGGGTTCAGTCCTGGGGCTGCTCTTGTTTGGCATCTACTTCTCTGAAGTACAGGTCAACACTAAGGGACTCTGGCTAACAAAGTTTGCAGATGACTGCAAACTGGGAGCCATTATTGAATCCCCAAATGATGTGGATACTCTACAAAAGGGCCTTACAGAAACAGATGCTTGGTGCCAGAGCCATGGGCTCAAGCTCAAGAAATGTATTGTTATCCCCTTTGGGAAAAACATGTATCCATGAATTACCATATAGGTGGCAGTACACTAAACACAGAAAGTGTGATAAGAGACTTAGGGACACAGGTGGACAGTGGTCTCACCTTTGATAACCACATCGCCACAACAGTCAGGAAATCCTTCTATGTGGCACACCTCATCACAAAGGGCTTTTCATCCAGAAAAAAGGAGGTCATTGTCCCACTGTACTCATCCCTCATTAGACCCATCATAGAATACAACGCCCCATTTGGTATGTACCTCTCAAGACATCTGCAACAACAGGAAAGGCCTCAGAAATACCTCACTAAAAGAATCACAGGCCTAAAGCAGATGCCCTACGCTGACCACCTTAAAAAACTCCAGCTATACTCTGTCGCATATCGTCTACTCAGAGGTGATCTCTGCTTAACATACAAGGCCATGTCAAACCCAGAGCTGTTGGACATGCTACACTTAAAGAAATCCCAATCCCTCAGAGCTACACGCTCCAGGGATCTAAACCTTGTCATCACAATAAACAAAACATGCTGGAGGGATAGGTTCCTGACCCAGAGACTCCCCAGACTCTGGAATAGATTACCCATACATGTAAAGCAGAGTGCCTCTTTGGACCTCTTCAAGAGGAACCTTGACGATTGGATGGGAGAAAGGAAATTCACCCCAGGGATCACGTCAGTTGCCCTGCTAGACAGGGGTCCAGGAAAGTAAATAATGTGGGAAGAAATAGCCAGGGAATTGTTATGGCTAGGCTTGTATAGGCCCTAGGGCTGATAGCCTAGTACCAACCTATGAACCTATGAACCTATGAACCTGATAGCATCCCAGATTGCATCCTACATGAACTCAAGCAGGAACTTGCAGTACCATTAGGCACCCTATTCAACCAAAGGCTGAGTTCTGGCTGAGTGGTGGACAGCCACTGTCATCCCTTTGCACAAAGGTGGAGCCTCCATCGATCCAGAAAATTATAAACTCATCAGCCTAACTAGCTTGCAAGGCTATGGAATGGATTATCATAGACCTCATTAACAAGGACATTGGTAACCTCCACACACTCAATCCCACACAGTATGGCTTTGTCAAGTGGAGATCATGTCTGTTAAATTTGGTCGACTTCTTTCAGGCAGTCACCAAAGCCATGGATGAGGGGAAGACATGCGCACTGCCTACCTTGACCTGGCCAAGCCTTCGACACTATTCCACACTTGGTCATAATAGATAAACTCTCTGAACTAGGCAGCAATCTGTATGTTACGAGATGGGTAGCAAACTGGCACACTGATAGAAACTACCTAGTCTAAATAGGGGAAGCCACCTCAAGTAGTAGACCCATAAGTGGTGTAACCCAGCATTCTGTCTTGGGGCATCTGTCATTTGGGATATACTTTTCTGAGGTGCAGGGCAAGATCAGTGGGCTAGGGCTGACCATGTTTGTAGATGATTGCATGCTGGGTGCTGTCACCAAATCCACTAGTGATGTGTACATCCTCCAAGAGGGTCTTACTCAGACAAATGACTGGTGCCAAAAACATGGCCTCAAGCTGAATACCACAAAATGCATCATCATCCCCTTTGGGGAGAGTGATGTTCCCATAAATTATCACATTAATAACCATGTTCTAGGCATGCAAGCAGTCATGAGGGATTTGGGCACACAGGTTGATAGCAACCTGATGTTTGACCACCATGTTGCTTTTGTTGTATGGAAAGGCTTCTACATGGCCTACCTCATAAGTAAGGGTATCTCATCCAGGGACAAGGAGGTCATAACTTCCCTGTATTCTTCCCTTGTAAGGCCCATTATTGAGTACAATGCCCCTTTTGGCATGTACCTCGCAAAGCACATGCAGCAGCTGGAGAGACCACAGAGGTTCCTCACCAGGAAAATCCAGGGCCTCAAATATCTACCATACATCGATAAGCTAAAAGTCCTATCCCTCTACTCAGTTTCATACAGACTCCTCAGAGGTGACATCTGCCTGGCATACAAGGTGGTCACGGATCCCACCTTGATGGGACTGCTGCATATCCGCAAGTCAAGATCCACTCAATTAACCCACATGTGTGCCGTCAACCTGTTGTGTGATATCAACAGGACTTGTTGGCAGGACAGATTTGTGTCCCAGGGACTCCCCCATCTGTGGAATAGACTCCCTCTCCACATCAAGCAGAGTACCTCTTTATTCCTTTTCAAACGCAACCTGGATAACGGGATGTGAAACAGGAAACACACCCTTGAGATTCCACCTGTGCCCCTGTTGGACTGGGGCATCATTTGCTGACTTCTATAAATATGGGCTAAACCCTTGACTAGGCTTATAAGGGCCTCAGGGCCAATAGGCTAGTAAACTCCTATGATCCTATGAATACTGGTTATGGCCCTGTGTGCTGTGATGGAGTGTTGTTATGTCTCCAGTCCCATCAATGCAGTCTACTGTGGTGTGTCCCCTATGGGTGATGTCCCATTACCATGTCATACAACCACTGTCCGACAAATAGGTGAGTGTCACTACAAGTATATGGAAATCCCCTGCAACCTTGCCTGCCCTTTCTGTAAAGTGTTCAACTGTTTCTTTTCTGTTGCATTTACTACTGCTTGATTATACCCTGTCTAAATTGTAAGTGTTATTGTAAGCCTCATACTTTTGGTTTAAGCACTTGGGGTTTAGGCCCACCCCTTAGGTCTTCCTGGCCTTTCTCCCTCAAATTCTGACAAATATGGATGGACAATATCCTACAGTTTTTCCTGCCAGTCTTGTTGATATAGTCATCCAGACACAGTGTAACAACTGCCTCATGTACACAGACAACCATCTACTACCACCACCTTGGAACACAATTTGTGAGAGATGCAATTACATTAGGAGCCTAGAGTCCATGCTCTCTCCCTCTCAAGTCAGTATATCTGGCACCAAAAAGGTTGTCAACACAATCATTCCACTTCACATACCACCCACACTTACACAACAGACACCCACATGTGCGGACGTCCTCAACATAAACATACCCAAACAAAGGAGACCTCTGAGGCAAAAACACATGCGATCTCCACAGCCCTCCACACCACATACCATGCATAGTCCACACACCTGTGTCTCACAGCCACTAACGCTTCACCATAAACCCAGCATATTAGTCATACGAGACTCCATTGTGAGACACACAGATGTGCCTCTCAGCATGCTGGATAAGGAGAAAGTCACGGTTAGTTGTCTGTCACGTGCCAGAATCTGCCATATCACATACGCACTGCAGTTTCTCAACAACAGGTACTGTTATGACTCTGTCATAGTCCATATTGGCATGAATGACTTGAGATGTACCTCCCTGGCCTTAGCCATCACCCAAAATGATGCCTCAATGCAAACAGGAAATTATTGACTTTAACAATTGTCTGTGTTTTTGGTGCCATTCCAGAGTGATCCAGTACCTGACAGCCTGGGAGGATATGATCAAAAAACCATGATGCTTTGTCAGAGATGGCTTGCATCTGTCTCACCTGGGATTCAGACTGTTGGCAAAGGTTCTTGCCTCCCCCATAATGCCTTTTTAGGAGGCAGTGAGGTTAAGACTACCAACATAAAAATGTCAACAAAACACAATGTAAAGATCATGCTGCTAAACAGTAGGAATCTGAACATGAAACTGCACTCATTGCAAGCATTTTTAACTCTGGAAAATACTGACATCTGTGAAGTCGCAAAAACCTGGTTCACAGCTACAGGAGCACCCCAGCCTTACCGGGTTACCTATCCTATCATTCATTCAGATCCCAAACTGTGGCCAGTAAAGCCAAAGGAAGTGGAGTTCCAACGCACATCAAACACATACACACCTCCAGGCTGGTCAAATGGTATGATGCACAGGAGACGCTCAAGGTGCAGTTAACCATTGACAAGACTCCTACTGAAATCATAGCTAGCTACTGGCCCCCAAACTGGACTCAAGATGCCCACTCCACATATATGGACCTATTTGACTCTATCAGAATGCAATCCTTCACCCTTATCCTGGGTGACTTTCACTACCCAAACATAGATTGGAAGAACTATTCATGCCAGAATAGAAATGCCCAGAGATTCACTGATGTTGTCAATGCAAACACCTTTGAGCATCTAGATGATACTCCCACAAGAGGTGAAAATATCTTAGACATGGTATTAAACAACATGAGTAACGATGCAGCATTCCTACAGTATCATCCTCCTTGGTAAGATCCAACCATAAAGTGGTCACGTTTGAACTCACCATCTCCCACAATCCTCATCTAGCTAGGGTCAGACATAATAATGTCTCCAAAGTTGATTACAGGCTCCTGAGGGATGGTATAAACAGCTTCACAGCCCCCTACCCCTCTGTAGGAACTGGCATCAATATCTAATACTGCACCAAAGTAGTATACGAGCAGTTATATAGATGCATGGGATCAGGAATACCCGACAGGACTACATCATCCTCTGCAAGGATAAGTAAACCTGTGTGGTGGACATCAGCAATACATAAACTGTATAAAAACAGGAAAACATCACTGTCCAAGACCAGGAAGGAGTAGGTGCCCAATTGGAAGCAATGCCTCCTTAGCCTGAACAAGCAAATAAGAGCACTACTGACATCCTCCAAAGCAAACTTTGAGTCCAAATTGGTGACATCTACTACAGATAATCATAAGCCCTTCTGCACATATGTCCGCAACCTCAAAAGAAGCACCCAGATCTGTCCAGAAGTGGTGTTCAAGGACAGCACATATACAAATGCCATAGGTATAGCACACTTGTGGGCTGACGGGATTCATTGAAAACGTCACCCCTCTGCCCCCCATCAGTAGATCAGGACATCCCCAGTACCTGCCCCCTTCCCTAATATTGAGGGAACAGGTCATCACTGCTCTCTCAAAGGCAAAAAATACAACCTCCATGGGACCTGATAGCATCCCAGATTGCATCCTACATGAACTCAAGCAGGAACTTGCAGTACCATTAGGCACCCTATTCAACCAAAGGTTGAGTCCTGGCTGAGTGGTGGACAGCCACTGTCATCCCTTTGCACAAAGGTGGAGCCTCCATTGATCCAGAAAATTATAAACTCATCAGCCTAACTAGCTTTCAAGGCTATGGAATGGATTATCATAGACCTCATTAACAAGGACATTGGTAACCTCCACACACACTCAATCCCACACAGTATGGCTTTGTCAAGTGGAGATCATGTCTGTTAAATTTGGTCGACTTCTTTCAGGCAGTCACCAAAGCCATGGATGAGGGGAAGACATGCGCACTGCCTACCTTGACCTGGCCAAGCCTTCGACACTATTCCACACTTGGTCATAATAGATAAATTCTCTGAACTAGGCAGCAATCTGTATGTTATGAGATGGGTAGCAAACTGGCACACTGATAGAAACTACCTAGTCTAAATAGGGGAAGCCACCTCAAGTAGTAGACCCATAAGTGGTGTAACCCAGCATTCTATCTTGGGGCATCTGTCATTTGGGATATACTTTTCTGAGGTGCAGGGCAAGATCAGTGGGCTAGGGCTGACCAAGTTTGTAGATGATTGCATGCTGGGTGCTGTCACCAAATCCACTAGTGATGTGTACATCCTCCAAGAGGGTCTTACTCAGACAAATGACTGGTGCCAAAAACATGGCCTCAAGCTGAATACCACAAAATGCATCATCATCCCCTTTGGGGAGAGTGATGTTCCCATAAATTATCACATTAATAACCATGTTCTAGGCATGCAAGCAGTCATGAGGGATTTGGGCGCACAGGTTGATAGCAACCTGATGTTTGACCACCATGTTGCTTTTGTTGTATGGAAAGGCTTCTACATGGCCTACCTCATAAGTAAGGGTATCTCATCCAGGGACAAGGAGGTCATAACTTCCCTGTATTCTTCCCTTGTAAGGCCCATTATTGAGTACAATGCCCCTTTTGGCATGTACTTCGCAAAGCACATGCAGCAGCTGGAGAGACCACAGAGGTTCCTCACCAGGAAAATCCAGGGCCTCAAATATCTACCATACATCGATAAGCTAAAAGTCCTATCCCTCTACTCAGTTTCATACAGACTCCTCAGAGGTGACATCTGCTTGGCATACAAGGTGGTCACGGATCCCACCTTGATAGGACTGCTGCATATCCGCAAGTCAAGCTCCACTCAATTAACCCACATGCATGCCGTCAACCTGTTGTGTGATATCAACAGGACTTGTTGGCAGGACAGATTTGTGTCCCAGGGACTCCCCCATCTGTGGAATAGACTCCCTCTCCACATCAAGCAGAGTACCTCTTTATCCCTTTTCAAACGCAACCTGGATAACGGGATGTGAAACAGGAAACACACCCTTGGGATTCCACCTGTGCCCCTGTTGGACTGGGGCATCATTTGCTGACTTCTATAAATATGGGCTAAACCCTTGACTAGGCTTATAAGGGCCTCAGGGCCAATAGGCTAGTAAACTCCTATGATCCTATGAATACTGGTTATGGCCCTGTGTGCTGTGATGGAGTGTGTTGTTATGTCTCCAGTCCCATCAATGCAGTCTACTGTGGTGTGTCCCCTATGGGTGATGTCCCATTACCATGTCATACAACCACTGTCTGACAAATAGGTGAGTGTCACTACAAGTATATGGGGACATTCCAGCAACATCCATGTGATGCAATGATAGACAGCATCGCAAACATGCTCCAGGTTATCTTCCCTGTAAGTGTACGATGTCTGCAGTAGACAGATATTTGCAGAATGTCTACATGTACCTGATACATGTGGACTCTCTGCCAGAAAAATGTGGAGGTCTGGCAAATGTTTGGACAATACATAATGGTTGTTCTCAGACTGTGGGGAAATCTGGCTGTCACATGCCAGAACCCTCAGAAAACAGTTATGGTACTGTAATATGTTACTGTATGCATTCCCTTATTTTGTAAGCTCAATATGTACACTCTGTCACTGAGGTCAGGCATGTGTCCCCCCACTACTACTGTCTATGACCTGAAGTCCTGTTTAGGGGGTCACCAGGTATGCTAGCCATAGTTGTCAAGTGATGAGATATGGATGTCAAGTACACAGTGACCTAGCCAGAGTACCTCAGGGACAGTCAGGGACACCTGTACAATGTTTGAAATATTCCCGTGTGACATTCACAGACTGTGAGCAAATTAATGACAGTACATCATGTGATAAGCCAGCTGTGTCCACCATTACTTACTGTCACTATTGTGTCACTCACAATCCAGTAGCATTCGTACAGGAGCCAGCCATTGTAGGTGAGAGAACACCAATATCTGTGCAGTGACAGAGACCTGGTTCAAGGCTCCAGAGAGCATCCCTGCAATACCAGGCTACAATTCATACCACACCTTTTGGCCACCTAACCTGGACCAAAACACAAAAGGCAGAGGCATGTCCATATTCACCAAGGATATCCACACCTCCAGGCTAGTTGTTTCTCCAGGTGCAACTAACTCAAGGTAAGACTGCAATCTAAATTGTAGCTTGCTATAGCTTCCCCACCATGCCCCAAGATTCCCACTCCACTTTTCTCAACATACTGGAAAATATTAAGGTACAACCAAATACCCTAATACTGGGCAACTTCAACTACCCTGCCATTAACTGGGAAAACTACTCATGTACCAAAACATTCACTCAATGTTTTCTGGAATTCATAAATTCCAACGCCTTGGATCAACTTACCCATACCCCCACCAGGGGCACCAATATCCTAGACCTGGTCATTACCAACATGGGCAACCGATACTCCACACCAGAGGTCAGCTCCTAGTTGGTCAGATCTGACCATAACCTAATCACCCTACACATCCATATCCCACCCCCCCATTAAAGAAACCACCATAATAAACTTCTCCAAAGCCAACTTCATGCTTCTTAAGACAGAAGTAGCAAACTTCACGACACCCATACAGACGGAAAGTAGAAGTACGACTGCTGAATCTTACAGCAATGCACTGTATGAACACATACACATTTGCATGGACTGTGCCATCCCAAATAGAACCAAGATGCTGTCATCCAAAAAAATGAAGCTAATCTGGTGGTCCCCTGCCATAAACAAACTCTACAACAGAAGGAAGAAACTGTTGCAAAAAAGAATAAAATCCCATGATTGGAAAAACTCTCTTGTCAGCCTCAGTAAGAAGCTGAGATCCCTCATAAAATCCTCCAAAGCTAGTTATGAAAACAAAATTGCTACAGATTCTAAAGACAACCACAAGGCATTCTATAGTTATGAAGGATAATAAGGTGAATGCTTTAGCCAGACATGTTATGAATACTGATATGACCCACATTTTTAGATTCAGAGTCATAGCCCTGTTGCAGGAGAATATAAGAAGGGGAGATATCTGCAACAGGACAGAAAGTGTAGAATCCATGTGGATAACTAAATTGATGGGTACAGAAGGACATGGCCTAAATGAATGTATTCCCCTGAGACCGAAACTTAAAATGAGGCCTCTTCGCAGATAAAGTCATAGGTTTATGTATATGTGTTTTTATATATGAAACTTTGACATATGAATTATTTATTTGTTTTTTGCAGGTTAGGAATTGGTTATTAAAATATATTATTCATTGATATATAATGTTTATATATTTATATGTATTTATTTAGGAAGGAATATAGTATTTTTTGTCATCGTAATTTTTATCATTGTCCTGTATAAATATTGTCTTTTACATCTAGTTAGTTAGAATATAATTCATGTTAGTATAGCTTTAAAGGATTTGCTTTAGTGATGCTTAGTCATATGACTTCAGACATGTGATATGCAGTGAGTATATAGGTGTGTCTGTTTTAAGTGCTTTGTTACACCTAAAGAAGCTAGATTGTTAAAGCGCTTGTGTTTTGCACTCAGTAAAGGCCTATCCTGGATTTTACAGCTGTCTGCGTCTCTGTTTTATTTTACATTATTCTATAGTTATGTCAAGAATATCAATGACAACACTCAGATCTGCTCTGAGTTACAACACAATGGCACTAAATATACAGAACCAACTGATATTGCCAACATCCTGGCAGATAGGTTCAGTGCTAATTTCACCCCTCTCTCACCCACTAAAGGGCCCATCTCTGTACCGGAAGAATGTCAAGTCCTGGTAATTACGGCCGCACATGTAAAAAATGCACTCTCCAAAGCCAAGAATACAACATCCATGGGACCAGACAACATCCCAGGCTGTGTACTGCATGAACTACAAAACAAACTGGCATCCCACCTAAGCACCAAATTCAATCATACCCTCACTTCAGGCTTTGTGCCTACTGAATGGCACCCAGCTATGGTTATCCCACTCCACAAGGGGTGATCCACCGTGGAACTCAGGAACTACTGTCCCATTAGCCTGACAAGCCTGATCTGCAAGGCCATGGAATGTATCATCATGGAACTTATAAACAAAGACATAGGTAACCTTCAAACTCTGGACCCCACCCAGTTTGGGTTCGTGAAAGGTAGATCATGTCTCCTAAACCTGAATGACTTCTGTGAAGCAGTCACTAGAGCCGTAGATGAGAGTAAGGTGGTTCACACAGCATATCTAGTCCTCAGCAATGCCTTTGACACCATCCCCCACTCTGGAATCATAGATAAACTCATTAAACTGGGCATAAATCCCTATGTCATGCAATGGGTTGCCAAATGACTCACTGACAGAACCCAAACCGTGAATGTAGCCGACTCCAAATCTGACTCCACACCAGTGACAAGTGGAGTACACAGGGTTCAATCCTGGGTCCCCTCCTGTTTGGCATCTACTTCTCTGAAGTTCAGGCCAACACAGAGGGTCTATGGCTAACAAAGTTCACAGACAACTGCAAACTGGGAGCCATTATTGAATCCCCAAATGATATGGAAATTCTACAAAAGGGCCTCTCTGAGACAGATGCCTGATGTCAAAGCCATGGCCTCAAGTTCAACGCCAGAAAATGCATAGTCATCCCCTTTGGGAAAAACCCTGTGCCCATGAACTACTACACAGGTGGAAGTCCACTTAACACCGACAGTGTGATAAGAGACCTAGGGACATAGGTGGACAGTAGCCTCTCCTTTGGTAATCACATTGCCACAGTAGTCAGGAAATCGTTCTATGTGGCACACCTCATCACAAAAGGTTTCTCATCCAGAAAAAAGGAGGTTATTGTTCCTCTCTATTCATCCCTCATTAGACCTATTATACCCGTTTGGTATGTACCTCACAAGACATTTACAATAACTGGAAAGGCCACAAAAATACCTCACAAAGAGGATCACCGGCCACAAACAGAAGCCCTATGCAGACCGTCTCAAAAAACTCCAGCTCTACTCTGTCGCATATTGCCTACTCAGAGGTGATCTCTGCCTAACATACAAAGCCATGTCAAACCCAGAGCTGTTGGACATGCTATACTTAAAGAAATCCCAATCCCTCTGAGCCACACACTCTAGGGACCTAAACCTTGTCACCACAATGAACAAAACATGCTGGAGGGAGAGGTTCCTGTCCCAGAGACTTCCCATACTCTGGAACAGACTGCCCATTCATGTCAAGCAGAGCACCTCATTAGCCTTCTTTAAGATGATTGTATGGGAAATAGGAAACTCACCCTGGGGATCACTTCTGTGGCTCTGCTCGACAGGGGCACAGGAAAATAATTTTTTGGATGGCAAAAACCAGATACACTTTATGGCTAGGCTTATATAGACCCCAGGGCCTATAGCCTAGTACTTACCTATGAACCTATGAGGGACTCAGAGGGCCAGAGCTGTGATTTACATCACAGCAGGCAGAATTGACAGGGAAGCCTGTAGGTGCTGGATAGCTGACTGTCAGCAACATGTCATTCCAAGATATGTACTACTGGCCTACTTTTGTAATCCCTGTTCCCCATAACTGCATCTACCTGGGGACTTCTATTACATATACAGAAACCCTTGCATGTACGGCGGGTGCAAATGGCCAAAAAGCAGTCAGGATCAAAACAAAAACAGCTAGCACCAGGTGTTGTTGCAGAATCCGTTTATTAACAAAGTAGCATCACACCGGTTTTAGCACACTAGCCTTCCTCAGTGAATAGTAATGCTAACAAAACCATGTGTTTAAATACTAATACATCCATACTTCCTATTGTGTCATTTCCTGCAGTTCAATTAATAAATTCATGAACATATAACACAATGTGGTCATTTAAACCTGGTGAAAACAAACTTCCTAGTTTGACAATCCAGTATTTCTCCTTATTATTCAAGATAGAATGCCAGCCTAGTTTATTAGACCGATCTCCCTGTATCCTGTCAATCACTGTAAAGGAAAAATGGGCAGTGGGATGAATAATTTGGTGTTTGTATAAGGCATTGGTCAATTGTTTGTTGCAGATGTCACTGTAATGTTCCAACATGCGAATCCATAGTGGACGTGATGTTTGTCCAATATAAAAAGATGAACAATTGCAAGCAGCCAAATATATAACCCAGTCTGATCCACAATTTCCAAAATATTGTATGTCAAACATCCTGCCTGAGTTTTTACTTGTGAATTGTTTTGATCTGAGTATATACAGAAGGAACAGTGTCCACATGGAAATGACCCCAAAAGTTTGTCCCCTGTAACAGTCAATTGATAACGCATAGACAAGCCACTATTACGCTTCTTATAATGTGCAAACTGAGAACCCAGTGCTTTGCCCCTGTGGTATGAAAATAAGCATTGATCCCCTAACATGTGATGCAAGTCTTCATTTGCCATAAGTATGTTCCAGTGTTTGGTTACAATATCCCTGATGAGATGGATGTTCCTACCATAGGTGGTTATAAATCTAATCGACTGTGCTTCCACTGTGTGAGTCCTGTCCTTATATACAAGTAGCTGTGATCTCTCCTGAGCAGATGCAAACTGACTAGCATCTTGTATATCCCATTGTCAGTAACCCTGAGTTTGGAACCTGTATGTCATATCCTGTTGGAAAGTGGCAAAATCTTTCTTTTCAGAACAAATCCTATTAATATGCAAAAACTGCAATTTGGGTATATTCCGTATGATATGGTGTGGGTGCAGAATAGTGGCATATAGCAAGTTGTTATATTGGGGGTATTTCCTATACACACTGGTGGCAAGAGACCCATCCTGTTGTTTAGACACTGTATTATCCAAAAAGTTAATAGAGTGCATATCAAAGTTTAGTGTGAATTCAATATCCCATTTATTTTCATTTAAATATTGGACAAACTCACCCAAATATTGTTGGCCAGAACGCCACACCATCTGACAGTCATCAAGGTACCTCCTCCAGATGTCTATCTCATTGATGTATAAATTATGAGAGGTGTCATAAATAAGGTGTTCCTCAAGATACCCCATGAATATATTAGCATAGATAGGGGCAAATGAAGCCCTCATGGCAGTACCTCTGGTTTGCCAGTAGCATTCCCCATTGAAATAAAAAGTGTTCTTGGTCAAGACGTGTTCAGCCATACAATTTAATAGAGTGTTAAATCCAGCTGAATAAAGATCCGCCGTCTCCAACCAATGTTGGAGCGCTGGTAGTCCTGCCCAATGGGGAATGTTAGTATAGAGGGCTTTTACATCCAGTGTACACAGTAGCCATGTTGGTTCTAATTGTGTCTCTGATATAATCCTGAGAAACTCAATGGCATCTTGGATACGTGCTCGTACATGTTTGAGTATTGGTTTGAGTTAATATGTTAAGAAATCAGAAAGCGGTTCCATTAAGGATCCAATACCTGATACAATTGGTCTTCCCAGGGGTTTATCCAGACTCTTATGTATCTTTGGTAAAAGATATAAAATTTGTTTTTGTGGATCCTGCACCATAAGGTGGCACAACATAGGCTCCTGTATGATACCTTCCTTTACTGCTAAGTTAAGAAATGAGTCTATCTCCTTCTTAAAGTTAGGTGCAGGTTCTAAAGGCATGTGCATATAGTGCTGAGAGTTGGACAGTTGGTTATTTTCCTCTGCCAGATAATAATCTGTGTCCAATATAACCACCGCCCCACCCTTATCCACATAGTGATCACTATATTGGTATTATTTTTCAATTCAGTAAGAGCCTGTTGTTCCTGAACCGTAAGATTATGGTGCAACAAAGTGGAATCACACAACCTGAAATGCAGATCTTTGAGAACCGCCTGCTGAAAGACACCAACATATTTATTCATAGGAGGCATAAAGGCTGATTTGCCAAACCTGAATTCTGTAGATCTTTGAGAGGATTCACTAGAACCAAAAATCATTTTTAGATTTAATCTACGGCAAAAATCCAGGACATCATTCACAATTATATTCTCATCAATAACAAAACCAGGAACCTAAGACTTTTATTAAGTAATTTCTTTTGGTTGTCATTTAACTGGACAGAAGAGATATTATGTATGTTAAAAATCAGGCTCTAATACATTAGCAAAGTTTGGAGAAGTCCCTCCATTGTACCTGTGTTTGTGTTTGTGCTTCATCCCACCCCTATGCTTGCCAATATTAAAGGGTGGTCACTATTTCTGGATTCCTTTGGTGTGGGTGAAGCCTGTGTGTTGGAATAATCTATGTCTGTGGCAGATGACTCATCCCCGGAAGTACTACTAGGCTGTGAGGCCATTTTCTTCAAAATAGATCTAGGTCTTTTTCTTCTGGAAGGAATATACGTGAAATCCCCACTTTCAGAAAATTTTACAAATTTCTGATATTCAAAGGGCTTTCCCCTCTGATAATCAGTGACATCCCTATTAAATTTGATTTTTTTTGTCCTTAGTTTGTTTTTCAAAAGCAAACAAATCCTTGGTTCATTTATTAAAACAGTTGGTATATGCAGGTAATCCTTCAAATTTATTCAAATCATTACAAACAGACCTAACTTTACCAACATTCTCCTCTATTATACGTTCATAATAACTAGCCAAAATCTGAACAAAAGAAAGGGAGGCTTGCTGTTGCACTTCCCACCATTCCCTTGTCAGTGTTTCTTCTATCCGACCAACCAGAGGCTGTATTTTGACCCTCAATCCCCGAGGGGTAATATTTTTGCTTAAATATCCCTTAAATAATTTAAGGTGCCAGACATTGGTATGTAGGGTTTTCATACTTTTATTCAATCCTTGAATTAATTGATTGCAGCCGTCAGCTGGATCCCTGTTTTCCACATCCAAATTGTTATCCTGATTAAAAGGTACACCAAATACACCAATATAATTCTTGTCGGCACACAGGCCCTGAAGTATTGCATGTAGATCCATGACCATAAGCTTCACAATCACAAGTGCATTCAGTATATATCTGCCTACAATAATACCCCAGATCTGTGCACCTCAAAATAAGTACTACAGGGTCAGTCTCCAGTATCAGCACAAAATGAAAAACACTGACAAGGATATAATAGGGGAGGAAAATGTTGGTGAATATCAGATGAACATCAACAGAAAAAAAAAAGATGACCTGCCAATATCAAGTGAAAATGCCTCCAAACCCCAAAAAATAAGCTGTCAAATACTAAATATTCCAACCAGGCATCATAGGTTGATTATTATTTATATGTAACAACTGATATGCCACACCAATGTATACTATAACAGTGTCACTAATCCTTGAGTAAAAAATATGAGACCAAAATATATTATCCTGCAAGCTATAACTCCTTACTATATAAACAACAGCCTCATGTATGTAATGGGTGTGATGAGTAGTACCCCACCATTCACCACAATATGAAATATATAAAAATTATTCTACGAGTTTATTAGGGGCTAGAAAGCACTATTCACATAAAAACGGGTCTCACCCTAATATGTACCCCAAAACTAAATGGTAATCTGAGGATGACGGACCTAACGTTAGATAAGATGTTCCCAAAAAGGACCAATTTAAAGAAGTCAAAACCGTGTGTTGAAAAGGTAACAAACAAATAATAAGAAGGGACTCACAATCCTAGATACAGAGCAAACCACAATAATATAATACCTATCATAACCTATGGTAAGATGAGCATAACTGACCAGTTATGATAACAGTAGTCCACAACCGCAGCTGTATATGAGATGTATTATATCAATACACCTACAGTTGTTGTTTTTCTTTTGGCTTTTCCTGGTTAGGGGTTGCCACAGCAGAACTCTGATCTGCTAATGATTGGCAGTAGATTTTTATGGTGCCGAGGTGCCAGCTCAATGCCCAACCTTCAACGAAGGCACGCCCATTCACGCATGTCTTTCGAATGTTACTCGACCATGGGGAGAACATGCAGACTCCACACAGAAGGCGCTCCAGCTGAGTATCGAACGGGAGAACCTCTTGCTGTGTGGCGACAATGCTCAATACACCTACAGTATAAGCAACAAAAAAAAATCCTTTCACCATACAAGCTAAAACTTGCTAGGTGGTCATATAATGAGAATACACAAAAATAATATATATAAATACAATCCAGATTGAGCTAAACCATGTACAATTGTTGTAAATAATTCCCTATCTTTACAAATGAATAATATAATCCCCTACACAATCATCTTATAATGTTCAACAGAAAGCCATACAGATTTATCATACCATATCACTCAATGTTATATATCAATTTACATTAGGGAATTGCTGTCACTTGTTTGCATAAGACAATAGTACCACACACAATAGATACGATAGTCTTAAAGAATACAAAAAGACAGTGCTCGTCACACATGGGTGACTGAATACTTCCTACTCTTCAAATAGTACAAAAAATATGGGCAACTCAAAAACTCCTTATCCCATTTAAACAGTTGTTTCCACAAGGCGACAGTTTTCACAGTTCCAAAAAACCTGAAACAATCATACATGTATCGGTGTTTAGAAATGGTTATTTCCCAGCCTCGTAGTTGTTAGAAGTGGCAGACTCAATGATGATGTTCACAGTTTCAAAAAACCAAGAGCAGTCAATAAATACACATACATAGGTGATTGATGATGTTTGCAATTCAAAATATAGTCAATAATGAAACTGCCCCGTAGTTGTTGCAAATGGCGGACCTTGCCAAACTCAAAAAGGTAATGTCTTCCACAAAACAGTTTAGTTAGGGATGCTACCAATAGCCAATGCACATCTGAAAAGTACTTCTAAAGGATACACATAGTCCCGAACATACCATATCATTCCCATAAATTGGCCAAAGTAAAGACGCTTTCTCTGTAAACACTGTCGCATAGATTCCAAAGTGAAAAGCGTTTACCTTTGGTGTGGCCTGCTGTATCATATGTTACTGATGAGATCAAATCAACTGAACTGTTGCATAGCCCCAACCTTCAGAAACACCAGCACATCTCCACTAAAATAAAAGTTCCAAAACAGACCCACTGTAAGCAATATGGTGAGAATTCTGGTTAGCCCTCTATTTCTCAGATACAAATGGTCAGCATATACAACAGACAAAAAGAAAATTCCACCAGGATAAAACCGATATTTTCCAATCCTGCAAAAAGGTAAAAAATGCAGGAAAAAGCAAAATAAATAGGCTGAGTATAATCAGCCAAAGATGCAGAGTATCCCCAAAACACAGGCCATTCACAGTTAAAAACTCAGGCAGGGTATTTGATATACAATGTTTTGGAAATTGTGGATCAGACTGGGTTATATATTTGGTTACCTGCAATTGTTCATCTTTTTATATTGGACAAACATCACGTCCCCTATGGATTCGCATGTCGGAACATTACAGTGACATCCACAACAAACTGTTGACCAATGCCTTATACAAACATCAAATTATTCATCCCACTGCCCATTTTTCCTTTACAGTGATTGACAGGATACAGGGAGATCGGTCTAATAAACTAGGCTGGCATTCTATCTTGAATAATAAGGAGAAATATTGGATTGTCAAACTAGGAGGTTTGTTTTCACCAGGTTTAAATGACCACTTATAATGTAGGTTTATTTTATATTGTGTTATATGTTCATGAATTTATTAATTGAACTGCAGGAAATGACACAACAGGAAGTATGGTTGTATTAGTATTTAAACACATGGTTTTGTTAGCATTACTATTCAGTGAGGAAGGCTAGTGTGCCGAAACCGGTATGATGCTACTTTGTTAATAAATGGATTCTGCAACAACACCTAGTGCTGGCTGTTTTTGTTTTGATCCTGACTTCTATTACATACCTGGTAGAGTGTTGTACTCCTTTTTATGCAGAAATCCTGAAGAATATTGGTTGTGATATCGCAGTCTGTCTTTGTAAAGAAAGTCACAGACTTGTTTACCATAGGCAGCTGCTTGCCTTTTGTAGGTAATGCCCATGAACAGGTGATTGCTTGTGCACTAATCTGTGGCTCAGACTTGCTAATTGCATCCAGAACAGCTGGGTTACACTTAATTAGCAAATGGCATGACACAGCAATGCTATATTTAAGGCCTTCATGTAGGCCTTGAACCCCTTTCCCAGTCTGTGAGATGGACTTTATCGAGGTGAGGAGACTACAGCATTGCACAGGGTAGGTAGAAATACTGTCCACTGTTGGGATTTATGTGGTATGTCCACAGTTTTGCATGCTATGTTTGGCCATTGTGAACAGACTTTCTGATTATGTTGCAATTTAGTGTTAAGCAATGTGGACTGAGCTCAGTAAGGGGGAAGACAGATGTAAGCATCATACCTTATAGGCATCAGAAAATGCATGCTGCTGCAGTAGCTGCTGGTCTATTGGCTGTGTATGTTTGCAGGGGAAGACTCTGACACATTCCTGTCGCTTGACCTTTGAATCCCCCCTTTATGTATGGGTGTTGTGTGGATCCATTGTTCTTTGTGGTTGTGAGGTATGCTAGGTCTGTAGCAGGTAGTTGAACATACTACCACATATGATGCAGGCTGCAGCTGCTGATTTTTGCCCAGGGATCCTACTGGGGAGTTTGAACGCATTGGAGGATACCAAGCTGTATGTGTCAGTGAGGGGACAGTGTCAGCTCTGTTGTTACAGCATAGCCAGGCTGATAGTACCCATAATAGTCCAGGTGAGGCATGTGCTTAAAGTACATATGTCTTGTAACAGTGCCAGTTGGACAATGGTAGGCGACATATAGATAGCCAATACATATTTGTACAGTGTGTCCCTACATACAGGCCTTTGATGTGTTAAGATGGGTAGCAGTGAATGCAGTAGCAACAGCCTGTTTCAGTTAAAATTGCAGGACTCAGTCACTATTTGTTGTATCCACAAGCATGTAATTGAAGTGCAACACACTGGATTCAAACCCAGGACTGTGGGTGGCAAAATGTATAGCATGCTAGGGATGTAACAGACTGAGCTACTGATTCAATACTTCAAGAGGTGTATTTGCAAGATATATGTGCATGCATACAGTCTGTTACACAGGATTGGCATTAGTATGTGTGTTTGGATTGGTATGACGTGTAACACTGAACTGTCTGTTATGATTTTGTAACGTCTATCTGTACTGACTTGCCAGTACTTCAATACACAAAATAGGTTTTGTGACAACTGTGCCAATGGTAAGTGGCACAACTGTGGACATTCTGAAACAGTCTGTGTGGTTAACAGCTATACCTAATATCCTAGGCCTCATGTACATCTGTCACTATTCATTTGGCTGTGTACTGTTTTGGTGTCTGCATCACAGTCCCAAGCACACTGTCAATGTTCCCATTATACGTACAAGCAGTGTGTCATTGTCAATCAGGATATGTTTATGGAAGCACTTACTTTATTTCAGAGCTGAGTGGCCAAGTGGGCTAATGCATTGTGCTGGAGTTGACAGAGTCCTGGGTCCAAGACTTGGCAGGGATAATTATTTTGCAAATGTGCCTAACAGTGTCAGAAGCTGATTAAGGCAATTTTAAGCAGTTCTAAGTGGGTTTGTGTGGCACGCAGCACCACTTAACCCCACTTAAACCTGCACAAATTCCAAAAAAAGAAAAGAAAAAAAGGGGTGATAGGAAAATGGTGAAATGGGGGCAAGCAGGGGGAAAAACACTGTGAAGGGCAGGTAGGGATGTGCAGGATGGGTGTAGGAAAGGACCATAGCTCTCCATGTCTTGTACAGCAATGGCTGTGCAGGTTGTGGACAATTTGGAATTTGAAGCCTCACATCCCAGAGAGAGGGGTGTGAGCGACATAACTGTGTTGATTAATTGAGGTAATGACTGATTGTGTGCAGTGTATGTGGGAGTGAAAAGGAGAGCTATGTATGGAGGGATAGTTTTATTGTGGGACAGATGCCCTTTTTTGAGGTGAGAGTGGAATGTTGGGGAAGGGATATAGCTACGTGTGGGGAGGTAAGTTGGGTAGGAGAGGTTGCATTTGCAAGCAGACAAGACAGACAAGACAGCATGCTGGGGAGGTGTATGACACATGAGGGGGTAAACACCTTGGAAGGGGAGGGTGCCATGGAATCAGAGAGCCATGTGCCCCAGATGGCAGCAGTGAGACTGAGCGCCCCACCCATGGGCAGTCAACACTGCTCCTTCACTGCCCTGAAGGTCGCTGTGCTGGGGGCTGGGAATCGGGGCCACACTGCCCCTCCAGGTTGGCCAATCTGCCCTCAATCTGGTGCAGGCAATCATCAAACCTATGGTGCATGATCCTGCACACCATCCTAGGTAGCTATTGCTGGGTGACAATTCCATCTCCCCACCTGCTCCCGGGAGGACTGTCCCCCGGTCCCTGAGGCAGTTCCACCCATAGATAGTGCAGGACCAGCAGAGAGGGCAGCAACAGGTTGGGTCCCAGATGTGCTGGGACCCGATGCCACAGCCAGCTGAGGTAGGGTAGGTGGATCGCCAGGAATTGGCCTACCCAGTCAAGCTATGGTGTTGAGGTTTTTCAAAGTGTATAGGTTAGTAATGAACAGAACATTTAAAAGTTAGTTATAACAGCATGCCAGGATATTGGAAATAACCCAGTAATGTACTACTGCATTTTTATTTATTTATTTATTTACATTTGTTGACCGGGAGTGTCCGACTGGATGTAGGTCCATTTTCAGCCGAGGCCCAGGGAGAAAAGCTCCACAGCTGAAATATACAGACAGTAGTTACATTGGATTTTCATAGCGATTAACAATTTGATTAACATAGCAATTAATTACAAACATAGTTACAGATGAAGAACATAGTACATCAGTAGACAACTAGAATCTTTATCTGTGAAGTATATAACAGACATTAACAATTGTTATAATAAGAAGTACCTGCTGTATAATAAGTAGTAGGCTTATGAGCATCCAAGCTTGCTATAGTCAAGGTAGTTAGTTGGGTGGAAAGAAAGGTAGTGGTTGGATGGGGTGGGTGATATTAGAGTGGGAGTTGCAAGGGCATAACCAGCATGTTTTTAGTTGCGCTTTTAATAAAGTTTTGAAGTGGGTGCATGATGGTATGGAGGTAATTGTGGGTGGAAGGGAGTTCCATAATTTGGCTATGGCGCAAGAGAATAGTGCTTCACCAGCAAAGTTTTTAACTTTAGTGATCTGCAAGTGATTTTTCTTGCTGGATCTTAGTGGTCTGGTGGTGCGATAGGGTTGGAGTAGATTCTGGAGGGATGGGACATTTAGTGGATGGTTTACTAGTTTGTGGGTGAGTGTGAGTTGATACCATTGAAGGAGGTGAGGGAGATCAATCCAGCCCAGTTCAGCAAGTGAGAGAAAAGAGTAGGGGTCCAAGGATGTATCCTTGGGGAACCCCTATAGAGACAGGTAGTTGGGGAGATATGTCATTCTGCCATACAACAGATTGTTGGTGGTCAAACAGGTAACTCTAAAACCAGTTTGTGATTGATTGAGAGAAGGATAGGTTATTGAGGACAGAGATGAGTTGTTTGTGTGGGACCATGTCAAATGCTTTAGATATGTCTAAGAAATTAGCAGAGGAGAGATAGCCATTGTTTTTATTCTGAACGATAGTGTTAGTAAAGGAGAGTAAGGCAGTGGTGGTGCTATGGTTTGGTCGGAAACCATGCTGAGTATTGGAAAGGAAGTTGTTAGTAAGGAGGTAGTCTGAGACCTGAGAGTGAATGCATCTCTCTAGTATTTTGGAGAGTGGAGAGAGAATAGCTATGGGGCAGTAATTGGTTAGTTCTGTGGAGGGGCTGCCTTTGTGGAGAGGAATTATATGTGATACTTTCCGTAGTGTAGGAACGTAACTTTCTGACAGAGATCGGTTAATCAAGATGGATACTGGGTAGGCTAGAGCATCAGCTGCGATTTGTAGGTATTCATTTGGGAGGTTGTCTGCTGCTAATTTGGTGGGCTTACGTTTCGTTAAGAGTTTTTTTTATGTTGGAGGTAGGTACTGCATAGCATATGGAACAGAACAATAATGGATAACAGTCAGTATTGTAACAGCATGCCAGTAACAGTTACAGCATAAGGCCAACAACATAGGTAATTCAACAAGGTATGTTAGTATTCAACCTTTGTAATATATTTCTTCTTCTTCTTTTGGCTGTTCCCATTAGGAGTCACCACAGTAGATCATATGTTTCCATTTCTTCCTGTCCTCTGCATCTTTCTCTATCACACCAACCACCTGCATGTCTTCTCTCACCACATCCATAAACCTTATCTTAGGCCTTCCTCTTTTCCTTTTACCTGGCAGATCCATCCTTAGCATCCTTTTCCCAATATACCCAGCATCCCTCCTCAGCACATATCCAAACCAACGTAATCTCGCCTCTCTGGCTTTGTCTCCAAATTGTCCAACCTTGGCTGACCCTCTAATATACTTATTCCTAATCCTGTCCACTCTCATCACACCCAGTGCAAATCTTAACATCGTTAACTCTGCCACATCCAGCTATGACTCCTGCCTTTTTGTCAGTGCCACTGTCTCCAACCCATATAATATAGCTGGTCTCACTACCCTCTTGTAGACCTTCCCTTACACACTTACTGGTATTTGTCCATCCACTCCATCCTGCCTGTAGTCTCTTCTTCATCTCTCTTCCACACTCGCCATTACTCTGAACTGTTGATCCCAAGTATTTAAACTCATCAACCTTCGCCAACTCTACTCCCTGCATCCTCACTATTCCTCTATCCTCCCTTTCCTTCACGCACATATATTCTGTCTTAGTCCTGCTGACCTTCATTCCTCTTCTCTCCTCTCTAGGGCATATCTCCACCTCTCCAGTGTCTCCTCAACTTGCTCCCTACTATCCCTACAAATCACAATGTAATCTGCAAACAGTCATAGTCCATGTGGACTCCTGTCTGATCTCGTCTGTCATCCTGTCCATCACCATTGCAAATGAGAAAGGGGTCATCCTTGATGTAATCCCACTTACACCTTAAACATATCTATCACTCCCACCGCAGACCTCACCACTGTCACGCTACTCTCGTACATATCTTGTACCACTCTTACATACTTCTCTTCCACTCCCGACGTCCTCATACAACATCACAACTCCTCTCTGGGCACCCTGTCATATGCTTTCTCTAAGTCCACAAAGACACAATGCAACTCCTTCTGACCTTCTCTGTACTTCTCCATCAACGCTCTCAGAGCACACATCACATCTGTAGTGCTCTTTCCTGGCATGAAACCATACTGCTGATCACTAATCATCACCACCCTTCTTAACCTAGCTTCCATTACTCTTTCCCATAACGTCATGCTGTGACTGATCAGTTTTATCCCTCTGTAGTTGCTACAGCTCTGCACATCACCCTTATTGTTAAAAATTGGTACCAAAACACTTTTTCTCCACTCCTCAGGCATCTTCTCACTTTCTAAAATTTCATTAAACACTCTAGTTAAAAACTTCACTGCCATTTCTCCTAAATACCTCCATGCTTCCACAGGTATGTCATTTGGACCAACAACCTTTCCATTCTTCATCCTCTTCATAGCTATCCTTGCTAATGCATTGCACTTCCTGATTCACTACCCCTACATCATCCAACCTTCTCTCTCTCTCATTCTCTTCATTCATCAGTCCCCCAAAGTACTCTTTCCATCTGCTCAACACACTCTCCTCACTTGTGAGTACGTTTCCCTCATTATCCTTTATCACCCTTACCTGCTGCACATCTTTCCTAGCTCAGTCCCTCTGTCTAGCCAATCGGTACAGGTCCTTTTCTCCCTCCTTAGTGTCCAACCTTTCATACAACTCTTCATATGCCTTATCCTTAGCCTTCACCACCTCTCTCTTTGCCATGCACCTCATCTCCTTATACTCCTGTCTATTTTCTTCATCTCTCTGACAATCCCACTCCTTCTTTGCCAACCTCTTTCTCTGTATACTCTCCTGTTCTTCCTCATTCCACCACCGGGTCTTCTTGTCCTTCTTTCTCTGTCCAGATGTCACACCAAGCACCTTTCTAGCCATTTTCCTTACTAGCTCTACTGTACTTACCCAGCTATTCATAACTCTTCACTCCCACCCAGTGCCCATCTTAACTCTTCCCTGAACTCCACCACACAATCACCCTTTTTCAGTTTCCACCATTTGATCCTTGGTGCTGCCCTCACATTCCTCCTCTTTTTCTTGATCACCAACATCATCCTACAGACCACCATTCTATGCTGCCTAACTACACTTTCCCCTGTCACCACTTTACAGTCCCCAGTCTCCTTCAAACTGGCCCTCCTGCATAGGATATAATCAACCTGTGTGCATTATCCTTCACTCTTATACGTCACCCTATGCTCCTCCCTCTTGTTAAAATATGTATTCACCACAGCCATGTCCATCCTTTTCACAAAATCCACTACCATCTGACCTTCTGCATTCCTTTGCTTAACACCATACCTATCCATCACTTCCTCATCCCCTCTGTTCCCTTCACCAACATGCCCATTGAAATCTGCTCCAATCACCACTCTCTCACCCTTGGGTACAGTCATCACCACTTCATCCAACTCACTCCAAATTTTTTCTTTCTCATCCATCACACACCCAACTTGCGGAGCATATGCACTAACAACATTCATCATTACACCATCAATTTCCAGCTTCATAAACATCACTCTATCCGACACTCTTTTCACCTCCAAAACACTCTTGGCATACTGTTCCTTCAGGTTCACCCTTACCCCATTTCTCCTCCCATCCAGACCATGACAGAACAATTTGAACCCGCCTCCGATACACCTAGCCTTACTCCCCTTCCATCTGGTCTCTTGCACACACAGTATATCAACCTTCCTTCTGTCCATCATATCAGCTAGCTCTCTCCCTATACCAGTCATACTGCCAACATTCAAAGTTCCTACCCTCACTACCACACTCATAACCTTTCTCCTCTCTTCCTGCCTTCAGGCATGCCTTCCCCCTCTTTGTCTCCTTCTCCTTCAGCCAACAGTAGCCCAATTTCCACCAGCATCCTGTTGGCTAACTACTGGTGGTGGCCGTTGTTAACCCAGGTCTCGACTGATCCGGTATGTAAATCTGTACTGTCATCCACAAATATCATTTGCCAAACTTTTTACTCCAGATGCCCTTTATGATGCAACCCTCCCCATTTATCCCGGCTTGGGACCAGCATAAAGAAATTCACTGGCTTGTGCATCCCTAGTGGCTGGGTTGACCTTTGAAATATATAACAACAATAAAACACATGGCCCAACATAATATTTTGAGAACAACATATATGTATAGCAATAATAAATTAGGATGCAGATAATGGGTGGGGGAGAGAGAAGAAGACATTCCATTACTACCAATATAAGCTATATCATTTGCAACAGTACTCTTATATACTGTACAAGTGTGCCCTACTTTATGTATACATGTGCCCTATAGCTTCTGTAACACCTACATACCTCTCAAGCTATCCACATGGGGCAGTATGGGCCAAGCTGTAACACCTAGAGGTACACAACTACAAGGGACTATTACATGTCAGGGGGACATATATGACTACCAAGGTGTACTGTGGACTGACGGTGCGAGTGTGACTGTGCTATTGACATAAATCAAGTGGATGTTAAATCTGTGTCCCTGGGATTTGACAACAGTGATCACAGTCTGTGACAGCGTGACACTTGAGAGACACATATCATGCACATTACTGAGAGTTTATGCCTATCATGCTGTCCTTGGCAGGCATGGGGTTAGCCTATCAGCAGACATTCACAGACACACCAGGCATACAGCTGTACCAAGATTAAACAGTTTTATTCGTTTTACTAACTTTTAGTATTGTACGTATTGACTTTTTATTTACTGCAGTCTTATCACCTTGCTGAGCAATGCTGATAGCACTCTGGTACATCTGGACACACAAATTAGTAACCCATTGGAATATCTACTACAGCCATTTATTTACCTGTAATTTCTGTGAGGAGAACATCTGTTAACAATCCATAACTGTTTCTATAAATATTTAGTAGTACTTGTCCCTGGATTCAAACCCCAGTCTGTGTGTGACAAAATATACATCACACCTAGTGTTTATCAAACTGAGCTACTAAGCCATTGCTGAATATTGATTGAAGGATAAGTGCCTAGAGCTCACACTGTAGAGTGTTATACAAGACTGTGGTGACACTTGAACACACATGCATGAGATTCACGTATGACAGAGAAAGTAGGTGAACTGTGCATTAATACATTGAATGCAGGTGTAGATAATTAACCCCTAGTGGGTGGAAATATGTGTGATGTGTAGAGACCATATTGGAGTGCTGGGCTTGATACACAGTTGCAGATGGTATATTTGCAGTCTACAGCTAGTACAGTTTCATACTTGCCTGCAGCATAACTAAAATCAAGAATACATACAGCTGAAATGCAATGTTTAACACAAGACAATCCTGAGATACACAATATACCTTGGACATTCTTATTATAGGTTCAGATTTTACTGCAGAACAAATACCATAATGCATTATATGTTGTAGTACAACTCCACATCTACAGTTTAGCAAAATACTCTTTATTAGCTAACCTTCAGTCACTTAGTGGTATTATTCCCATTTTTACTTCACAGCAGTTGTCATATTCGATTTAATGACCAACAGCTCAAAATACACACATATTGCACAACACAGCTTTATTAGGGGTGATATCATGCAGTGATTGGTATACATCTACAGTCATTATTGATGAACAGTTGAAATAATGCAGGTGTTGCAATACAGCTGTAGTTCCACAATTAATGCAGTAGACACTTTTTTTATTTAATTAACATTATTAATGCAGTAGAACATTATTATCATAACATTCTTAATGCAGTTGAAACTTATTTCCTTAACATTATCAGGTTTCATGCTTTCATCTTTATTTAACTGTACCTGGCATTAAAGTCCAGGTCTATTACCACACTCATTGCAGTACAATCAAAACTGAATATAGTTACTGGCAGTTACTAATTTACTGTTTCTTATTTATATGACTATAGATTGCAAGATACATCTGTACTCACCACACTCATGGAGCAATCTGGCATGGTGCCTTGCATGGGCCTCCAGGTTGTGAGGTCTCTCCTCTGCAGCTATGAGGAGAGAAACACACCATTATGCATACCTGTCTACCACACATTCAGAGTACATTTGGTAAAGCAATGATAACAATACTTACAAACTGGTGGGACATTCCCATCTCTGGCCTCTTGGATCCAGGTGGCCAAGGGATCCCCTTACAAAGCTTCAGGTCATCATAATGATGATGTACCTGCTCAACTGTGTGGAGGATACTGGTTGCACTGATGAGATTGCATGCCAGCCGGAACCAGGCCACTGATTTGTATTCTGACCCCTGGTACTGGCCCTGTAACAACCAGACATCATGGTATTTTACAAGGAGCCCAACAATGACCCTGGACTCCAGAATGCCCCACCTTTGCATCCAGAAGCACACACCCTCTCCAACTCCTGCCATAGTCTCTGCCAAGATCAAACTCCAACAGATTAGGGCTGCATTCCCACCTGTTGCACTTAAATAAGCCTGTTTTCCTGCCCTTTACTGCCATTGGGGATTTTTAAAAATGTGGCACTTTGCTTAACACCTCACAAACTCTCTGAGCTCAGCTGAGCAATCCTTAAACTGGCAATGCTTAGCAAAGCTTAGTGGTGCACAAACCAGCTTAGTGGGGCTGAGAAGTGCTTAAATGGGCATTGCTTAGCGGTGTTTCACATTGTTTATGAATGTGAAAACCAGCTAAGCACAGCTAAAACTGTCCTCATTTAAGCAGTGCTTGGCAATGCTTAGCTGTGGTTAGTGAACCTTAGCTGGGCACAGCAAAGCAGGATTTCATCATGCATTTTAAATTGTGTAATTACAAACTACAATGTTTAATAACATGTCTGTGCCTACATACATTATTCCATCAAGGGTTTACACATGATTGTCTTTCGTCTTTTTCCCGATAAGGGGTCACCACAGCGGAACTCCGATCCACTAATGATTGGCAGTAGATCTTTACGAAATGCAGAGGTGCCAGCTCAATGCCCAACCTTCAACAAAGGCATGCCCATTTACGCACACATGTCTTTCTAACGCTACCCAACCACGGGGAGGACACGCAGACTCCACACATAAGGCACTCCCAAGCCAAGCCGAGAATCGAACGGAAGAACCTCTTGCTGTGAGGTAACAATGCTACCACTGTACCACTGCGGAATCATCCAGGGTTTGCACATACTTGTCATAATTGTGTATTTGTAACATACATGCTTCATACACTGTCTGTGTATTCATACAAAATTCAATCAAGATTTAATACTACTTCTCATACATGTGTATTTGCAAACTAAACCTGTCTGTGTAATCAAAAATATTAAATCAGAATTTTAAATATATCTCACACTGTGTATTTACAAAATAATCACTGTGTGTATTTGAACCCTGCACCTACTGTACATAAGGCTGTCACTCTAACCATTCAGTACATGGCCATGTAAAATGCTGTTATACTTTTACATATATGTCGCCACTATGTTTAAGAACCACTAAGCACCATGCCGTGCCATGCAAACATGCTCAGCTATACTTAAACTTGACCTTTCCTAAATAATTAAATGTATCTGGTTTCTATTTTTAGATGTCTGGCATGTGTCCATTGCTGCACACTGCACTGTGTAGTGCAAACACACAAAAAAAAAACAAACAAAAAAATTAAAATACTTTTTAAATACATTGCTATCCGGCACTTTGAGAGTGCAAGGAGTGTGTTACTCATCTCCGGACACAGTAACACACTCCCTACAGTGACTCACTAACTGTGTTACATGGCTCTCCCTCAGTAGAGTGTCTTCATTAACATGTAAGGCATGCTGATGAGGGGGATCTGCATACACGACCACAGTACCTTCCATGTAGGTCTTCCACTATCCCTAGACGGATTTTATTAAATCCCCAGGTATATCTACTTTCTCTAATTATATGTATCGTTTGACTCCAGTAAGCACCTCTTTCATAATCCTATTTTCATTTACTGACATCATCTTTATAGCATTTCCTTTCCTTATCTTTGAACTAATCTCCTTCCTTCTTCTTTGCCAACCACACCATGGCATACATTCTCTCTTTGTCCATCCCCTTGCTTACTACTAACCTAGAAACATTGTAATGGGGGTCCTCTTTCCCCATTCTACCTAAACTCCTTAACTCTATATAACTATATTCATATTTGCTCTCCATTTCTTACTTCAGCCTCATTGGCTGGGTGTTATGTTCCAGAGTGGTTATTCACAACTTCCTCTCAAGTAAAATCTGTTGTTTCACTGTACTTTGATCTTTTAAGTCCATGTAATCTAACTTTACCTACTATACACCTAAAGTCAATTCACATCTTTCCCTTCTTTAACTCCAGATAGTCCTTATTGTTCCTTTAAATCCCTTGCATCCTTGATATTTGTAAATTGCATCCTATCCCCACTTGACATACTCACCCGTTCATCTTTTGCTTTTTGCTTTTTGCCCAGATTCACTAAATTAGCCATCCTACCCTCCTTGAATTTATCCATATTCATGTATATATATACTTCCTACTTTCTTTCCATCTACTTTTGTATCCTATCACCACCCTGCACAATAAACTCTCCACCTACTAGTCTTGATATACTGTCCTCATTTCATTTATTTCCCTTATTTCTTATTTATTTTACCACGTACTTGTACTTCTTTGTACTAGTCCCTTCCGATGTTTCTTGTAATCTCTCCTTTATTATGCCTTCATATTCCTCTGTCCTTTATACCCCTTTCATAACTTTAATTCCCCTTTTTTCAATTGTTTTACTAGGAGAACAAACACCTGTACACTTTAATTTTACTGATCCCTGACCCATAGGTTCATAGGCAGGTAGTAAACAATCATGTCAGTAGACCATCTATAGCCAAGCCAATGCAATTCCTATTACATGTGTAGGCTGGGCTGCAAAAATAAAGCTTTACTGCCAACAAATGAAAAGAGTTCAAATATAAACAAGAAATTAGTTGTTTTACTCCAAAAACAAGTAGTGATATTTAATTCTTAACAGAAAGGTCTGTCAGAGCAAGACAAAATATAACAGCACTAGGCAATTTATCTAGGCAAAATTAAGAAACAGATTCTCAGTCCTTCAGGTGCCTGCATTCATTAACTAGGCACACACATTTAGAAAAGGCCTACTTCAGCTTGTAGAAATCCTCTGGCTCTCCTATGTAAATAGGCTAAATCTCATTCAACAGGTATTTAGAACTTTCCTCTGGAAAACAAGCTTCACTTCCACACTGATAGATTGCTTCATACTTCATACTTCTACATAAAGTCCCTGGGACTCCTACCATAATTCACTCTAGGGCTATAGGCAAGCAATTCTTACTTTATTCTTGGAGTTTAGTCCCAAACTATTACATGCCCTTACTGACCTCAGCCTAAGTAACCAAACCCTGGCATGGTTTCAGAACTACCTACATGGATGAAAACAAGCAGTACAGTGGGACAATAACCTATCCTCACTGGGGTCTCACAAGGATCCATTTTAGGTCCTGTCCTATTCTCCATTTTCACCAACAATCTTCACACTATCTTTCAGGATGCAGCAGTTATACAATATGTTGATGACTCTACATTTGTCTGTTCAGCCAATGACCCTCAGACACTTCTCTCTATAGCACAACAAGCCTTTCATCCCACAAAAACTGGTTTCTTAGCAAACACATAATTCTAAACCCCCAAAAAAACAAACTATTACTTTTCTCATGGGGAGCCTTGAATAGCCTACCTGTCCTTGAGGGAAGTGACCTCAGCACAAGAAGCTGTAGTAATTGGTCATTTTGGACCATTTCTAGCTCTTTTGAAGTTCCCTGGTTAAAATCTGCCTCTGGCATTTTTTTGAAGCCATATTGCTCAGACACAGCTCCACGTGGTCCTGTTGAGTCTTCCTGGCTACAGTGAATTGAAAAAAAGCGACTGCTTTCCTGATTAAGTATCCTGCTGGTTTTTTATATTTGTTTTACCTCCTACTGCTTACCTAGAGCAAGCTTTAACTGTTTTCATAGTTATTTACTGCATTTTTTATTATCTGCACTTAAAAGTACATTTTAGTCGAAATTAGTCTAATTCAAGTCGAAAAGTGTTTGTTTGCTGTTTAATTTAATTGTTTGGCTGCCCACTAAAGTGTGCTAGCCTGTACTACTGACTTATTGCCTTTTCTGCATTTCTGTGTGTTTCTATTTAAAACAAAAAAAACAAAAATATTCCTTGTTTTCCTGCCTCCTAAACTAGTTAGACCAGTTTACAGGCCTTGCTGTATCCTGGGCTGTGTTGTAGTTCCTGTGTTGTCCATTGCTTTACTTGGATAGAAGGAAGTTTCTTAGCTCACCAGTGGGAGTGGAGAGCCTTGAATAGCCTACCTGTCCTTGAGGGAAGTGACCTCAGCACAAGAAGCTGTAGTAATTGGTCATTTTGGACCATTTCTAGCTCTTTTGAAGTTCCCTGGTTAAAATCTGCCTCTGGCATTTTTTTGAAGCCATATTGCTCAGACACAGCTCCACGTGGTCCTGTTGAGTCTTCCTGGCTACAGAGAACTGAAAAAAAGCGACTGCTTTCCTGATTAAGTATCCTGCTGTTTTTTATATTTGTTTTACCCTCTACTACTTACCTAGAGCAAGCTTTAACTGTTTTCATAGTTATTTACTGCATTTTTTATTATCTGCACTTAAAAGTACATTTTAATCGAAATTAGTCTAATTCAAGTCGAAAAGTGTTTGTTTGCTGTTTAATTTAATTGTTTGGCTGCCCACTAAAGTGTGCTAGCCTGTACTACTGACTTATTGCCTTTTCTGCATTTAGCATGGAGTTGCCACTAGAGCACCATCGGGCAGTGCCGGTTAAACAAGGTTAAACTATTTCTGGCTCCTTAAAGTCTGCTCTTCATTTTTTCCCTTAGAACTGCTCTACTTGTAATCTAAACAGTCTATTCTCTATCTGTAAAGCTCAGCACTTGTTCCTAAAGCATTTTTAGTCAGGTAAAGCACTTCTATATTATACAAAGTACTTCACTAGCTTAAAAACCCCTTGAGTACCCACTTCCCTATAGGTCCTTTCTGACTAAGTTACACGGCAAACTTTTCATTTCTTCTAGCATGTCAAAGGGTCAGTTGCTAGCGTCCTCTCCTGCTCAGCTGGTGAATCTGAATATTGAGGCAATGTTACAATTGCCTCGTACACAGACAACCCTCTCCTCCTCCCACAAAACACAAATACATGCGAGAGATGCAACTATATAGCCAAACTGGAGGCTGAGCTCTCTCAACTCAGGACTGGCAAAACCAGACAGGAGGAGAAGGTAACCACACACACCATAAACCCAGTCTCACATAGAACTATCACAACTACAAATCAAACACATAAACACACAAAGACATACTCAGAGGCACTGATCAAAAATCTACCAAAACAGCAGAGGCCTCCAAAGCAGACACCCAAACAACAGCCACCTCATGACATAAAACAAGCAACACATAGATCACAAAGTCAGTGTGCAAATCAGTCACAGCCCTTAAAGCCAAACACAATGCCAGACACACTTGTCATAGGTGACTCCATAGTCAGACACACTGACGTCCCACTCACCAGACTGAACAAGGAGAGGCTCACAGTAAGCTGCCTGTCGGGTGCTAGAATCCGCCACATAACACAAGCACTCAGGTCACTCCACAGCAAGTACAAGTATGACTCATTGTCCATGCCGGTGTGAATGACCTGAGACGTACCTCCCTGGACTACATGAAAAGAGACATAAAGGAGCTCTCAGATTATGTAGCCCAGGCTGGTATGACCCTGACCCTGAGCAGTATCCTACCTTCACCAAGAATGATGCCACAATACAGAGACAAAATGATCAGTTTTAATAACTGGCTTAATTTCTGGTGTCATTCTAAGGGGATCCAATGTCTGTCTGCCTGGAATGACATGCTTGACAAGCCACGCTGCTTCGCAAGGGACGGCTTGCACCTGTCACCCTGGGTTTCGGATATTGGCAAAGGCTCTTGCCACCCCATAGTGCCTTTTTAGACAAGGCTCAAATTCTAAACCCACCGCCCTAGAAAACAATAATGGAAAAAACTAAGGGTAATGCTGCTCAATGCCAGAAGTCTAAATCTCAAGATGCCCCTCGAAGCCCTCCTCAGTATGGAGAACATCAATGTCTGTGCTGTGACTGAAACCTGGTTCAAGGCTCCTGAGAGCACCCGGCACTATCAGGTTTTACCTCATATCATGCGTTCCGGCCCCAAAACCCAGACCGAACCACAAAAGGAGGGGGTGTATCCATATTCATCAAGGATACCCACACCTCCAGGCTGGTGGCAACTCACGAAGCATCAGAGACCATTCAGGTGCAATTAACCATAGGCAAAACTGCTCTACAGTTTGTAGCATGTTACAGTCCACCCTCTCAAACTCAGGAACCCCACACAGCCTTCCTGAAGACACTGGAGAGTATAAATGTCTTTCCAAACACCATCATATTGGGTGACTTCAACTACCCAAACATAGACTGGGAACATTACTCAAGCCCCAATAACCTAGCCCAAAGGTTCCTGGAGTTCATAAACTCAAATGCTATGGAACAACTTGTCACCATTCCCACAAGAGGTGAGAATATACTAGACCTGATCATCACAAACATGGGGACAAAATGCTCCACACCAGAAATATATCCCTCATTGGTGAGATCAGACCATAAACTAATCTCACTGGAGATCCACATCCCGCCCCACCCCAACAAAAAGACCACAGTGAAGAACTTCTCAAAAGCCAACTTCACACTTCTTAAGACTGGTGTGGTATCCTTCAAGGCCCCTGAGCCATTGGAAACCACAACCCACGCTGCTGAATCCCTTACAAATGCTTTCTGAGCACCTCCAGGATTGCATGGATCAAGCAATCCCAAATAAAATCAAGACCCTTTCCACCAAAGGCAAGCCCGATCTGGTGGACCCCAGCCATAAACAAACTTTACAACAAGAGGAGAAAGCTACTACAAGATAGAGCAAAATCCCTAAAAGGGAAGACATCTCTGATCAATACTAGTAAAACTACGATCACTCATAAAATCATCCAAGGCCAACTTTGAGAGAAAAATCGCCAAGGACTCAAAAGACAATCATAAGGCCTTCTTTAGCTATGTTAGAAATCTGGGTGGAAACTCCCAGATATGCTCAGAATTAGTCCAAAATGATACAAAAATCACTGAACCCACAGACATTGCAAACATACTGGCAGACAGGTTCAGTGAAAATTTCTCTCCTCCCTCCCCCCCAAAAGGAGAAATATCTATCCCAGCAGAGTGTAGCCTCCCAATCATCTCAAATGCCCAGGTGAGAGCTGCTCTCTCTAAAGCTAAAAACACAGTATCAATGGGACCGGATGGTGTCCCCAGCTGTGTGCTACACGAACTCAATGAGGAACTAAACCCACACATAAGGCTGCTGTTTAATCTTAGCCTTACCACAGGATACGTACCAAAAGAGTGGCGTACGGCAACTGTGGTCCCACTCCACAAAGGCGGTGCTTCTACGGACCCTGGTAATTACCACCCCATAAGCTTAACAAGCCTGGTCTGCAAAGCTATGGAGAGGATCATAATGGAACTCATAAATAAAGACATAGGGGACATACAGACATTGGATCCTACCCAATTCGGCTTTGTCAAGGGCAGATCATGCCTCTTGAACTTGGTCGACTTTTTTGAAACAGTCACCAAGGCCACTGATGAGGGTAAGGCAGTTCACACAGCCTACCTTGACCTTGCAAAAGCTTTCGACACAATACCCCACTCGGGTATCATAGAAAAGCTCACCAGCTTAAATGTAAACCCATATGTCACAAGATGGGTTGCAAACTGGCTCAAGGACAGAACCCACAGGGTTGGAGTTGCTGGTGCTATGTCAGACTCCAAGCCGGTCACAAGCGGTGTCCCACAGGGCTCAGTCCTGGGCCCCCTCTTGTTCGGCATCTACTTTTCAGAAGTGCAGGCAAACATAGGAGGATTGTGGCTGACAAAGTTTGCAGATGACTGCAAACTGGGCTCCATAGTTGAAAATCCATCAGACACAGATATCCTTCAGAGAGGTCTCATAGAAATGGATAACTGGTGCCAGAGCCATGGCCTTAAGCTAAACGCCAAAAAATGTATAGTCATACCCTTTGGTAAAAACAAGGTAACCCCAAGTTACCACATAGGCAGCAATCCATTAAGCACAGAAAAGGTTATCAGGGACCTGGGGACCCAAGTTGACAGTAACCTTTCTTTTGACACTCACATTGCCAAAGTGGTTAGGAGGACCTTCTACATTGCCCACCTGATTATGAAGGGATTCACATCCACATCAAGGGAGGTCATTGTTCCCCTGTACTCTTCACTTATAAGACCAATGATTGAGTACAATGCCCCATTCGGAATGTATCTTACACGACACCTGCAGCAATTGGAAAGACCCCAAAAGTTCCTCACCAAAAGGATAAAGGGGCTCAAAAATATGCCATATGCTGCCCGACTGAAGAAACTCCAGCTCTATTCAGTCGCATACCGTCTGCTCAGAGGTGACCTGTGCCTGACATACAAGGCCATGTCCAACCCGGAATTAATGGACATGCTCCACCTCAAAAAATCCAAATCCACCAGAGCCACAAGAGCAAGAGACTTAAACCTCAACACAGATATAAATAGGATGTGCTGGAGGGACAGATTCATCACCGAGAGACTCCCTATGCTGTGGAACAGAATCCCGGTCCATGTGAGACAGAGCACCTCGCTGGCTCTGTTCAAGAGGAATCTTGACCAGTGGATGGGAGATCGTAGGTTTACCCCGGGGATCATCTCTGTATCACAGCTGGACAGAGGCACGGCAAACTAATGGATATAGTATTCTTCAACCTAAGGGGTGGTGAAAGCCACACAACTCTGGCTAGGCTTATAAATGCCCTAGGGCAGATAGCCTAGTATAAACCTATGAACCTATGAACCTATGAACAAATCTACCACCACACACATTCCATTTAACATAGTCTCCAGAGATGGCACCATCATCTCTCCTGACACTCACACCAAATTGCTAGGAGTTACCATCGATAACCTCAAATTTGATCATCATATTAATCAAACCATTAAAAATGTCCACAAGAAACTGGGCAGTCTATATAAAATAAACCCTTCCTAACACAAACTGCTAGGATAACAATTGCTCATCCTCACCTTCTTTCAACACTATTTTATTCCTCACCCATTCTCACCAACCTACCCAAAACCAAAATTGCCAAGCTCAACACTTGCTATAATCAAATTGCAAAATTCCCAACGGGTGCCCCCTATCGTGCCCACCACTGCCTATCCCTAAAACAACTTGACTGGCTTGAATTCCCTAATCTCCTGAACTAACAGCAACTATCCTTTGTCCACAATTTCCTACTATTCACAGACAAAAACCCATAGCTGGCTAAACAGCTAGTACCCCAAGCTAATACCAGACAACTTCACTCTAGCAACAAAAGACTAATTAAAAGCACAAAAACCAACACAGCAGGGGACTCCCTCTTCCCCAATTACATTGGCAAAATCTGGAACTCCCTACCCACGTCTATTACCTCAGCTGTCTCAAAGGCCACATTTAAAAAAACTTCTGAAGGAACACCTAAAGCACTCATGGATCTGCACATGCTCCCCACCTGGCTAACCCCCCCACCTTACTTTCCCCTGCCCACTACTACAGCCTCATCTCCTGCACTGACAGCCACTCTAGCTTCCTCCAACTCCATCCATTATACCACCCCGTAGTCTGTATCACTCACAGACCACTCACATATTACTAAATTAGCTATCCACTAACCACCTCACACACTCTATACCCCTACATCGACTACTTAGACTAAAACCACTTTTTCCTGCCTCTCAAACCTATCCTAACATCCTTTCAACCTTCCCTATTTCTTCCCTGCTACTATTTCCTGCTACCTACTATCCAGTTGCTATTCTTCCCCTCTACCTACCTACCTGGCCGACTCCTTCACTACTCTATTCTACTCTACCTGACCAGTATGGAATATCTAAACCTTAAACTGAATACTTGTGTATACTCTATCCAATACTGTTAAACCAGAATTGTACTTTGCCTTAAACTATCTATGTCAACCTTCATACCTGATATGTTAACTTGAACTAAGCATACTGTTGTACGTGTAATATGCTAATTAGCTATGTTAAGTCTGTTACTTTTTATGAATGTGAACACTTCTGTATTGCTTGTAATGATTGTCTGAATTTTACTGTGGAGCTTTTCTCCCCGGGCCTCCACTGAAAATGGACATGCATCCAGTTGGATTTTCCCAGTCAACAAATGTAAAATAAATAAAATAATATGTGGACTGGAACAACTGTCCTGCATTATCTGCAGTACTTGTTTCCTGTCTGAAGCCCCTGTAACTGCTTTCTATTGCACTCTCTCTGGTATATATCCAAGGCTCTGCAGTTTCAGATCTTTTTTCTCCCATGCTCCTCCTAGTATTCAGTGCCATCTTAACAGTCATTATATCACATGACGTTGCACCCAGCATAGAACCATAGGGTGCTGTGACCTCTGATGGGGTGTGGGCCAATGACAACTCATCTAAATTCATTTGGTGGTAGCCTGGGTGGTGCAGAATTTTAAACTGGAAGAGCTGTAGAGATCTTTAAATACACCAAAAATCAGTTGAGCCTTGGGGTACTTTTCTTATTGCAAAGCAAAAGTAGATAGGTAATTGGACCAGTTACTTCCATCTTTTTCTAGAGCCTTCAGAATTATAAACCTTGTAATTTTGTTAAAATATTCAACTAGCCCATCTGTTTGGGGGTGGTATGTTGATATATTTAATTGCTTCACCTTTAAGAAGTGGCAAAGTTCATGCTTTACTCTAGGCATGAACGAGGCATCTTGGCTAGTAAGGAATTCTTAAGAAATTCCTACCATCGAAAACAGTAGTACCATTTCTCTTGTGATAGACTTGGTGTTCCCTCTCCACAAGTACACTGCTTCTGGACACTTAGTTACATGTTCAGTGATTACTGATATGAACTGATAACTTCCACTTTCCATGACTATGTGCTCAAATAGTACTTCTAATTTTGGCAAATGTATTATAGGGTTTCTAAACCCTGGATTACATACCATCCTCTGGGACTAATGACAGCCTGCACAGAAATGTTCTGTTTTGGTCATGACCCCAGGCCAGTAAAATCTAGCTACAGTTCTGTCCTTAGTCTTATCCATCACTAAATAACCACTGAAAGCATGATTGCAGGCTAGCTTCATTACAAGGTTTTTAGGAGTATTAGTACCTATAGCTGCTTCAATATCTATTCCTTTTCTTGAGTTACCTTGTAGAACAAGTACTTTCTTAGCTCAAACTATGTATAGAAAGTGGACCAGCTCTGTTTATTCACCTCCCCTTTCCTCTTTGGACCTACTATTTTGTCGTCCTCCTACTAGGCCTTCTTAAATCTGATAGTTATTTATCTGGAGATCAGACAGATCAGTACTGCATTCATAAATAGTTAATTTGAAGTGAAGGGTGTAGTCCCCTACAAAAGCAGATACAGTGTTTCCCTCTTCATTAAACTTGTCACTGACAAAGGTATTTTTATCTGGGGTTGTAGCATTTTCCCTTTATCCTGCTCAGCTTTACTCCTATTTTTTCTAGCCTTAGGGTCCTGCTCCTTTATCTGTTTAACTCTCTGCATAGGTACAGCATAGAGAAGCTTTAGGCTCTGTTCATCTTCCTGACTCTCTCATTCAGTAAAACATTCATCAACTCCATCCCACTCTGTACTACAGACCCCTCCAACTCAGTTTCTACACAGAGTTATTTCATCATTCTAACTACTGGAAGCTTCTGTGGTGTATGCTTAACTATAGGCTCTCCCCCTGTTACTTTCTGTTATTCTATATAATGTCTTCTTCTTTTGTAGCCTTTTATTGTGGAATCTTGTGGCAAGACTCATTATCAGATTTATTTATACCTTTCACTCAGCCTGAATCTTAGTACACACACACACACACACACACACACACACACACACACACACACACACACACACACACACACACACACACACACACACCAGTTTTCAGGTTTCTGGGTGGCACCGTGGTGCAGTGGCTAGAGTTGTCACCTCACATCAAAAGGTTTTCTGGTTTGATTATTGGCTGGGGTGCCTTCTGTGCTTAGTCTGCATGTTCTTCCTGTGTTTATATGGGTTTCCTCCCACATTCCAAAGACACACAGCAGTTGGATTGGATGCTCTAAACTGGCCTTGAGTGTGTGTGTGCAGTATGACTAAACTACTGTGGCAGGGCTAGCCACCTGGCAGTGTAAACCTTGGCTGTAGAAGATTGTCACTGTTGAAGTGACACCCAGACCCCATGTGCAAAGAAGAAAAGGGGTTGAGAATGGATGGAATAGTGTTCTTCTTGCATTCACACTGAGCAGCACTGAACATCTATATAATTATTTTCCCTCCACAGCTACTTCACATTTTATAAGATTAACAACAGCACAACACACAATAGCAGAAGGCATTTTCCATGGCTTTTCTGCTTCTTAATTCGGCATTGTCAAATTCCATGGACATGCTTTCAGGTGTGGTTTGTTTAACAGCAGGTTGACTAGCATTAAAAGAGTTTACAGGCATGTCATTGCTATCGCTGACTGGACAACAAGCTACATGTCCCTGTTACATATAAAATAACAGGAGTCTCAGTTTAAAGCTTTTAGTTAAGAACAATTCCTCTGTCGAAACAACTAACTGTTCGGAAGAAGCAAAGTCACTCTGGGCTGCCTACTTTTTTAAATTACTAGAGAGTGCTGCTTTAATTCTAACTATGCCAGTATTTCTACAATGTTACATTGTTAAAACCATGTTTAGCCATAATTTAGGAATATTTATTTTCTGCCATTTATGACCTTACTGACCTGAAATTTCAGTTGTGGAATGTACATACCTAGGTCTGAGGTGATATACTGCTGTGGATAAAATGTCTTTGTTTATTTCTTAATAATGCTGTGCATCAGTGTCAGTTAAGTTCAGGTAGATCTTCAGTGATTCACCTGTTAGATGAGACAACAGCATTCTTGCACACTTGGTCTGGAGTCAGGTTTTCCCTCTCTGCAGATATTTTGAATGTTATCAGGTTAGCCCACCTTTTGCCATCTTGAAACAAGCTTCTTTATACGGTCACTAGTCCTCAAAGTTCTTACCCCAGTCATTGATTGGCTCACCACAATGTCCAGTTGTTGCTGAACTTTTGTGATTTATTGTTGCAAATTGACCAAATGCTGGTCAGTGGTGGTGGACCTTTCCTGGTATGGCTGTACTAGCTTCAGCATGTCTCAGCAGTTGTTGTATAGTACTTAACAGCTGATGGCTAACAGCAACTGAAAAACTTTATTCCAGTTTGTTAAGGTGTCCATCAGTGGCTATGGCAGATAACAGCATTAACAACCTTTACAATAAAAGGAAGAGAATTACAGCTAAAAATTAGAAGAGTAATACAGCAGGCTAAATCCACTATCATTAAAATAAATACGCAACTCAGGAGTTTAATTAAAACCACTGAAGTCAAGTCTGAGGCAAAATAGCCACCCAAGCAAAGGACGACCATGAAGACTTTTTTAGCTATGTTTGTAATCTCAAGAATTCTGCACAGCAATGTTATGAGCTAATTTTGAACAACACTGCCTACACCAAAGCTGAAGACATAACTATAATAAATATACTAATAAATATGAATAATGATAATATGTGTGAAATAGGGGTGAATTTATCTCACAAGAAATTCAAGCAAAAGCTATCCCCATAGCTTTCAGAGAGAACAAATTCCGAAAACACTGTCAAATACCAGGCCCTAACAATATCCCAGAATGCATCTTAAATAGCATGAAGCCCAATGTATCCATGCCCTTAGCAATGCTGTTCAACCCGAGCCTCCACACAGGCTTTGTATCACGTAAATGGAGGACAGCAATAGTCATATTCCTGCATAAGGGAGGGCCATTCACTGAAATGGGTAATTACCAATCCATAAGTCTAACCAACTTCATTTGTAAGGCCATAGGTTCATATGTAAGTACTAAGTAATTAGTCTGCAGACCATTTCAAGCTTAGCCAAAAGAATCCTATTCAAAAGTTTCTTCTATCCTCAAGGAGGGCCATAGAAATACTAATCATGGAATTAATCAATAAGGACATAGGGAACCTCCAAATACTGGACCTATCCCAGTTTTGTTTCATCTAAGACAGGCCTTGCTTACTCAGCCTTGTAGAATTCATTGGAAAGATCACCAAAGCAATGAAGGCAAGATGGTGCACACTGGCTATCTAGACCTGCCCAAAGCTTTTGATACAATTCTTCACTCAGGAATAGTGGAGAAGCTTACCAAACTAGGAATAACCCCCCTACATTACCCACTGAATTGCCAACTGACTCACGTATATGACTTAGAAGTTCAAGTTAGGGGAATCTACCTCCACAAACATGCTAGTTACCAGTGGAGTCCCTCAGGGCTCGGTGCTAGGAGCTCTACTGTTTAGCATTTACTTCACTGAAGTAAAGGCAAATACCAAAGAATTCTGGCTAAGTTTGCAGATGACTGCAACTTAGGAGCAGTCACTGAATCCCCAAAGAACTCATTTCTGCAGGAAAGCCTTTCAAAAAAAAGAGCTGGTATCAGAACCATGAACAAAAACTACATGCTGAAAGTGCATTATTGTATCCTTTGGGAACTCAACTATCCCAGGAATTTATGGCATTGACATACATTACTAAGAGTCAACCCTGTAGTTGAGGATTAGGAACATATGTGGACAGTGATTTAGCATTCAATCAACACGTGTCCACTCTGGTAAGAAAGTCCTTCTGTATTATGCAGCTTAGAAGCAAAGGGATATCTTTCAGGTCCAGGGATGTCATAGCCCCCTTTCCTCTGCTCTCATCAGACCAGTCATTGAGTATAATGCCCCTTTTGGCATGTATGTGGTCAGGCACATGCAACAACTCAAATGCCCACAGAGGTTCCTCACAAAGGGAATACAGGACTTAAAACATATATCCAACATGGACCACTGCAAAGCACTGTCACTGTATTTGTCATCCTACAGACTACTGAGAGGGGACTAGTGTCTGGCTTAGAAGGCAGCCTCTGACTCAATACTGATGGACTTACTGCACATCCACGAGTCAAATGGCATCAGAAATACTTGTTCCAGGGACCTAAACCTCTTGTGCAAATTAAACACAACAGTTTTGAATGACAGGTACATCAGGTTGCCACTATTCTTTCCTACAATATAGCCCCTGTATATACTTAGCAGTGTTACCCTGAAAGTAAGCACACACCCACTACTAATCACTATCCTACGGGTAGTATATAAATATATACCTTGGAATCAGGTATTGGTAAATTGAACTTATGGGATAATTGACTAGGCTTAAAATGTCTCACAAGGGCAGTTAAGGTAATATTCACCTATTAACCTATGAACATATAATGTAACCTGGATGTAAAGGCTTGTTTAAAATGCAACTTGGAAAGTAATGTGTTTGGAAATGTTTAGAAAATGGTCTTTCGGACAGTTCACTTTCCTGGTTAACAAAGTTAAATAAATAAATAAATAAATAAATAAATAAATAACTGCAAAGTAAAATAATAACGGCATTTACCAGATGGACGTGGGGAATTGGATGTGGAGTCCTCAATATATACTGAGATGTGAGTGGGAAACAGAGTGAAAGATTGAGCAGAATGTGTAGATGTGAGAGAAGTGATAAATTGCCAGTGTGAATGTAAGATATAAACTCTGTTTTGTTTTGATTTTTGCCAGGATAACTATACCTGTTAGTGGTTTTCATTGTTTATAAAACTTTTAATAAAAAGATACAGGAAAAAAAGAAGTATTTTTGGATGAGATGAGTTGATGGCAAAGCAAACAGAAGTCCTCCAGTCCATTGTGTTTGTTTGTGGGGGGGGGGGGGAGTGGCCATGGCTGGCTGGCTACCCACTAAACTGCCCCAGTCTTTGCAGACTGTTTTCTTACATTCAGCACTGTTAGCTATGTGCTGAACATAATAGTAGATAACACGATGAGCATTTTAGTGTATATTTAAAAAGAAAACAGAAAGGTATTTAAATACTGCAGGATGAGCATTTTAGTGTGGTTAAATATGTTCATGCATGTACAGCACCAGGCAGTATCAAACAGTGCAGATGTCAATGATGCATACTCCACACATGCGTGATTTATGCATGGGGGCAAAATGGTTCACACTGTCTGTTTTAACATACTCCACACATGCGTGATTTATGCATGGGGGCAAAATGGTTCACACTGTCTATTTTGACCTTGCCAAGGCATTTGACACAATACCCACTCAGGCATTGTTGAC
>NC_056728.1:1714077404-1714269904 GCF_019279795.1 Protopterus annectens
TGACTGACTTATTCGAATCAGTCTCCAGAGCCATGGGCAAGGTTAAGGTGGTCCATACAGCCTATCTGGACTTTGCCAAGGCCTTCAACACCATCCTCCACTCTGGAATCAAAGATAAACTTACTAAGCTGGGCATTAATCCCTACGTCACTCGATGGGTTGACAAATAGCTTACTGACAGAACCCACACTGTAAAAGTAGCCGACTCCAAATCCATCTCCAGACAAGTGACAAGTGGAGTACCTCAGGGTTCAGTCCTGGGACCGGTCTTGTTTGGCATCTACTTTTCTGAAGTACAGGCCAACACTAAGGGACACTGGCTAACAAAGTTCGCAGATGACTGCAAACTAGGAGCCATTAGTGAATCCCCAAATAATGTGGATATTCTACAAAAGGGCCTTACAGAAACAGATGCTTGGTGCCAGAGCCATGGGCTCAAGCTCAATGCCAAGAAATGTATAGTTATCAACTTTGGGAAAAAACATGTACCCGTGAGTTACCACATACTAAACACCAAAAGTGTAATAAGAGACTTAGGGACACAGGTCGACAGTGGACTCACCTTCGATAACCACATTGCCACAACAGTCAGGAAATCCTTCTATGGGGCACACCTCATCACTAAGGGCTTTTCATCCAGAAAAAAGGAGGTCACTGTCCCATTGTACTCATCCCTCATTAGACCCATTATAGAATACAACGGCCCATTTGGTATGTACTTCTCAAGACATCTGCAACAACTGGAAGGGCCGCAGAAATACCTCACTAAAAGAATCACAGGCCTAAAGCAGATGCCCTATGCTGACCATCTAAAAAAACTCCACCTATACTCTGTCGCATATTGTCTACTCAGATGCAATCTCTGCTTAACATACAAGGCCATGTCAAACCCAGAGCTGTTGGACATGCTACACTTAAAGAAATCCCAATCCCTCAGAGACACATGCTCCAGGGATCTAAACCTTGTCATCACAATGAACAAAACATGCTGGAGGGATAGGTTCCTGACCCAGAGACTCACCAGACTCTGGAATAGACTGCCCATACATGTCAAGCAGAACACCTCTTTGGCCTTCTTCGAAAGGAACCTTGATGATTGGATGGGAGATAGGAAATTCACTCCGGGGATCATATCAGTCACCCTGCTAGACAGGGGTCCAAGGAAGTAAATACTGTGGGAAGAAATAGCCAGGGAATTGTTATGACTAAGCTTGTATAGGCCCTAGGGCCGATAGCCTAGTACCAACCTAAAAACCTATGAACCTATAAAACCTCAGAAGTTTGCACAAAAGGTCAAACTAGCTAGTCTAGGGCAGTATACTCTGTTAGCACAAGCTAAAGTACATTATGGTGAATATCAATCTTCCACTTTCCTCACAGTCAAACATCAGACATGTATACATGTGACTATCTTTTGGGGGTAGGGGTAATGAGGCATGTTGTATTTATACATCTCACAGAAGCAAGTTGAAATATTTTAATGTGACCATTTGTTCTTTCATGTATGAGACGGGCACACAAAGGCTATCTTTTTGAGATGAGGTGAAGAGGCATGCTGTGTATATGTATGACTGTAACCATTTATTCTTTAACCTTCAACCCAATTGAACACTAGAGGGGTGCACAGAAGGTATGATTCATATTTCCTCTCAATCATATGTCTTTGCATTGTATTGGGGACTACTGTATTGTCAGCTAAGAACATTAAGTCATGCAATCAAGAAAGTGAACAAGAGGTAGATTAAGGAAAGGTGTGAGGTGGTGGGAGGAAGATTAAGGAAAGGTATGGGGAAGTTTTATTTCCCAGACAGGGTGCCCATGACCTGGAGTGCATTACTGGTTTAGGCGGCAGAATGCTGGTTCTCAGATGCAGTCAGACTAGCAATAGAAAGCCATACCTGTTTAAATATGTGCAGGTATTTTACTTTGAAATGAATTACTTCACTGGTCAGCAAACCAAGAAAAACCTGAGACCAGATATAGTTTTAGCCTTTGTGTCCTTGTTTGTTTTTGGCCAAGTTTTTGCTCCATGCAGCAGACCATCAGCTAACCCCAAGACTTCTCCTTGTCTGCCAAGTCAACCAAAGCTCTTGTGCCTCCCTCCCAGGACTGTCTTTAACCTATATTTATGGCTGTCTAGGAGCTGAAAAAGCTTGGGCTGTGTCATACTGCTGCCAAGAAGTGTTTTTTTCCATTAATCTATTACCCCTGAGCCATGTTAGAAAGCTCAAGTCTGTCTAAATGTTTCTAAGCTTCTAAGACATGAAACGATATCTGTAAAAACATAGAGAATATACGTCTGGATTATTCTGAATTCTAATATAATACAGCAATATTTATTTATTTATTTAAATGTGTTTACCAGGGTAGAATATTGATCAAACAATGACTAATTACAGGCTGAGCACAGATTCATATGTTGAAGTAAGCACTGTGAATGTGCTATTATCAAGCTCGACAATATTTGCACATCACCACTACTTATATGTTTTTAGTAGTATTTACATTTTGCAACTTATTTATATTTATTTCTTTCTTAATGTAATTTTACAAAAAAAAATGTTCAGAAATCTAAGGATGTGTATAAATTGCTAGACAACTCATGTCACAGGTTTTAAGTGTGAATGAGATGCTGTAGAGTATAGTGCTGTTATGCGACAAAGTAACCCAGCCTGCATTTCCCTTGTGATGCATCAATAATAATGCCAAATGAAGTTGCAGTATCCAGACTGCACAACAAGTATGTTTATTTATGTTGCATTTGCATTGACATAGCACTGTCTGGAGTGCCAGACAGCATGGTACCACTTAACAGTTCTGTACTTTTTAACTTACCAAAACTAGGGCTGTGCATCCCCTTTTGACTTAAATGGTTTACTATCTGGAATTTTTGGAGGTTTGTCATTCAGTCCATGGATCAAATTAGGCAAAATTTACTTTGGCAGACTTCTGTAATTATTGCCTCTTATCTCTTGTTTCACACTTGCCCACATTTAGTGGATTATAATGATGGCGGTTTGGGTAGCCTTTTGTAGTTAAAATGTTCTGAAGTGATAATTTTGGTTAGCGCATGTTTTATTTTTTGCTAGAAAATGTATAAGACTAATCAAATTTTAAAGTGAATACTCAAATGAATGTTGCTTTATCTGACAATAAATATAATTTAAAACAAGCAAGAAGGTGGATACAGTCAGGAAGAATTAAATAAAAATGTGCTTTTATGCATGGTCCTAAAAAAGTGTTTTGGTGGTCGGGCCATGGATTGAAAACAGCCTGAGACCCAAAGTACACAACCTGTCAATACATAGAAGATAAATAAACTAGGCAAAAGATTTGTATAATATTGTTGAAAGTATAAAGTCCTGCAAATTAAATATTAACAAGATGAGCAGCACATATAACCAAGAAGAATGAAAACAAACTTGGCAGTGAAAAACAAGAATGGAATGCAGGCAGCAAAGATGTGAATCCAACAATTACAGGCAAAATGATATGTGCTTTATTCTGATGAAGTTTTGTATGTCGACAAAATTAAAACACTTTTCATTTTGCTTGCAATTGTTGGATTTTACTGTTTTTTACTGCATTTTTATACGACCAATTAAAGACCCATTAAAATTGTAGTCTTTGCTGCCTGGATTCTGCATCATATATAACCCAGTCTTCATAATGTAGTTGCCCTGGAACCAGGTGACGAGACAGCAAGCGAAATAACTAATTTCCAAGCTTCATAATCAAGTAGGCGCATAAGTGGTATGTGAGAAATGAAGCAGTCTTACATGAAACTAAAACATAAAAAGGAAACAGGAATATGTGGTCATAATGAAAGTTATCCATAATGAGTCTTCTAAATGTCATAGGGTTAAATTTTTTTAAGATGATGTCACAATTGCAAATACAATTTCTGCATGAATATTTTTGAAAATTTTGAAGGTGTTCTTCCTTGGAATGCAGCACAGATTGTGAAGGAGTTTGTCCTAGGCCTTGCTTACAACTTCAGATAGTCTTCATTCAGATGGCATGAGTTGAAACTGGGATAGCTTCCACATAATAATTTCAGCCAGAGTTGAGCAGAAAGGTGAGTATACAAGCTTACAAACAAAGCATACCTATTTTACATTAACGGTTGACTACATTCTAAGGATCTGAGGCTTCTCAGAAATAAGTAATGATGAGTTCTAACATGACTGGCTAGGCACAGTCTTGCTATCTGGTTATATATCTGGTGAATCTTCTTCAGTAGCTATAGGGATAGTCCACTAAGGAGATGTCCACTAAGGAGATGTCCAGAATAGAAAAGAAAGTGTGGTAATTATTAATTTGCTGTAGCTAGTGTAACACTAGAGTGAGAAAGACCTACGCTTTTCATAACCTGCCAATTTTCTGATTGGTCTTGGTAAGAGTATTTCTCACATGCATCAAATTTTAGTTGTCAGTTGAGAATACAGCTGAGGACCTTTGCCAAGATTACGTACTCAAAAGGTAATGAGTGTAATGCTGTTATAGTAAGCCTAATGTTATTTGGAAAGGAGGAAGCCTCACTGAAGGGTGAGCAGGATGTCATGACATGGATGTCATGACTGTCAGTCTTACGGATTAAGGAACAAACACTGATTTAGTTTTGCTTGCATTAAGGTGCTTGCCCAGAACATGGAGCCAAAATGCTGAGATTGATGGTAATGGACTTCAGTGAGTAGTCAGCAAGGATGGTTGTAGAGTCACTGGCATTTTGGACAAGTGTTAAACCTCCACAGTTACTAGCCAAAACCAAAATAAAAAATAACTGCACTTATATTTGCCACTCAGAAGTGAAAACAGTTAAATGCAAATTTGCTTGTCATGAATTGATTTCAAGATTATAGTATCTCTTTTTCTTTTTTTTTCAAGGTATACAGTCTCCGAGTCAGTAGATAAGCAGTAGGAGTGGACTGAAGGGGGACTTCAGTGCTTTAAAAGTCATTACAGCTAATTCTGATTTTCACTGTTTCATGTTGAAGTCGCACATTACTATTCCTGCTTTTGAGTGCAGAACACAAATGTAACAATCTTTGGTCACGTGGCCTGATTAGCCATATCATTCCAGTGGTTGTATGCTGGTGGCACTGAATGTGAAGCTAAGACTTACTAGTATCTCTCTGAAATGACAAAAAGCTGTCAGAGACTTTAGATATACCAAGGGGATTTGTTCCAACAAATTCACATTGTCTTGTTGATTTTATATAGCTATACTGAGTGACTATAGATATAGCTATACATATAGATATAGATATAGATATAGATATAGATATAGATATAGATATACATATAGATATAGATATAGATATAGATATAGATATGGGTCAACTTAATCTAAACTCAAAAATATCTAAACACAAAGTATCAACAACAAAAAAAAATCTAAGCTTAAAAATATCTAAACTCAAAATTATAAACACCAAATAATGACAAAATCATATCCAACCATGTCCAAATCCCCCCTGCACCCCTAAATTCCCTGCTAATTATATATACTGACTCCAAGGTTGCACAACAATGAGGGAACGACATAAACCCTTCCTAAGTATAACTTCCATTTTTTCGATATTTTGTGTTTAGATATTTTAAAGTTTAGATTTTTTTTTCTCAATAGTTTGCGTTTAGATATTTTTGAGGTTCAATTGTTTTAAGAAGACAAATACACAAGTGTGTGTGTGTGTGTGTGTGTGTGTGTGTGTGTGTGTATATATATATATATATATATATATATATATATATATATATATATATATATATATATAGGTCTACTTTGATTGAAAACACATTTCACTGAAACTCATTTCGTTAAAGCCTCATTTCACTGACAGTAAATTTCCTGAGCACAATTCACTGGAAGCTCACTTCACTGAAAACTCATTTGGCTGAAACTCATTTCATCTAAAAAGGTATATGCCCTGTTCCTCACTGTAGTCCGATCCTATTGTTAGTAAATATAGTAAGGGTGGGGTGGTTGGCACAGCCCCCCACATTGGGGGGTGTGGGGAGTGTAGTCCCCCACATACTTTGGGTATATATTATCTTTTGGAAAGAGTTACTCAAACCATGTCTATGGTTTACAACATTTAAAATAGGTTTCGATGTAGAGGCTGTGCCCACCGCCCCTTACTATGTATACTAACTCCACGATTGCACTACAGTAGGGAACAGGGCATATATCTTTTGATGAAATGAGTTTCAGTTAAATGAGTTTTCAGTGAAGTGAGCTTTCAGTGAATTGTGCTCAGGAAATTCATTTTCAGTGAAATGAGGCTTCGTCAAAATGAGTTTCAGTGAAATGTGTTTTCAATCAAACAAAGTAGCCCCATAAATATATATATATATATATATATATATATATATATATATATATATATATAGATATATAGATATATAGATATATATATAAAATATATATTTAGACATATATATATATATATATATATATATATATATATATATATATATATATATATATATATATATATATATATATATATATATATATATATATATATATATTTATGTATTCCCTGCACTTGACCGAATGTATTTATGTTTGACAAAACAGGGGTGTGATTTAATGCCAAAAGTGCAAATGGCTGAAAGATAAATATGTTGATGGTACAGAATGTTGATATTGATAAGTGGGATTGGGGGGGGGGGGGTTGAGAGCATGTATGCACGTGTGTGTATATATGTGTGTCTATGTGTATGTGAGTTAGGGTTAGAGTCGAGGATGAGTGAAGGATGACTGTTATATGTTTGTCTACAAGTCTATGTATTTTAGGGTAATGGTTAGTTTAGGGGATAGATGTTGTGTTGCTTTTGTGTGTTTGTGTATGTTTGTGTGTCTGAGTCTGTCTTGTGTAGTGGCAGTGTTCCTGGAAGGTTTTAATGGCAGTAAGGTGTAGGGTTTGGGTTGGGGGAAGGGGCAGCATTAGGGTTAGTATCCATTACTAAGGTGGTGCAGGAGGTACTCAGATAAATTTGAGGCTAGTGTTATGGAGAGTTTTAGTTGTAATATTGGGAAAAGAAATAGTTTTCCTCTCTCAAAATTATGGTGTTTGGTTTTTTTTTTTTTTTGGTATTTTGGATGATCAAGCTTACTTTGTTGGTGTTATGCATTCGACATTATAAAGGTTCGGTCATATATATAGTACCACATCCAGGAGAGCAGTGACAGTAACATGGTAGAGTTTGAACCCATACTGAGTGTTTGAAATAATACTAGAGGTTATTATGTTCTGTAATAACAGGTAGGTCATACAGTTCTCAAGGATTTTTGAAACTAAATTGTCAAAGAAGGGTAATTTGCAGATGTTGGTTAGGTGCAAGTGAAGAGACAACTTTATGCAGTGGAACTATTACTGCTCGGTCTGAAACAGGATGAGAAATAGTTCTGGCTGAGATCATAAGAAACTCAGAGGAAGAATGTCCAGAGCTGAAGATCAAAATTTAATTTTTTAAGAACTTGCATTCCAGATCAACAGGGACAATATGAAGGATAAAGACAGCACAGCTGAAATGTAAAGGTTCACTAAAGCAGGCAGTGTTAAGAAACTAGTTTACCTTTCATCAATATAGTCAACATAATATTTTCTCCCTTTGTGTAATTGATATGAAGAAAGAGTGTTGGGGGATCTGGCAGTACACTTCCAATCCACTTTGATTTGTAGATATACTGGTGCTACTGGTTATAGATAACTGTCTTTTTGCTAGCCTGACTGACATTCTTTACCTTGTTAAAGTCTTTCTTAAATTTGATATTGTCAGATTCAAGTTGTTTTTCAATGACTGTCCACGAATGGTCCATGTTACCATCAAAAATTGATGTCAGTGGAGATCTAGGGAAGGTTTATGCATGTGATGTGCTTTTCTGTAAGGGGACCATTTAATTCAAACTATTAAGAAAAAAAAAGGTACTGAAGTAGGACAAAGCCTCACTAAAGGGGACCCTATGTATAGGCAGACATTCAATGGACCTAAGGTCAGAGCCACAGATGGATAAATAAAACTTGTTCAGTTCTTCTGAACCTTGATTCCCTTTGTATGATTCCAAACCGGAAATGTAGATAGGTGATCATTAACTGCATCTACCATTGCAGCCAATGCTGTGCTTTTTGTAAATGTGGCAACAGGTTAGTCAAGTATTCATTCAGTCCGGGGTATGAGTGAAACAACTTAGCCGAACCCACAGATCTAGAGAACTAGATGATTGGGCGTACCATTGTAAACATTCCCCATTGTAAACATTCCCCATTGAAAACATTCATGTCAATAATATCTGAAGCAAGCAGTCTAGTATCAAGCAATAACATGTAAGCAAAAACATAATCAAAACATTGTAACACTGATTCTGCGTACCTTGCCTGAATAAGCAGAGAATTTGTGATGGGTGTTGCGGTATATGATACCCTGAAAGGAGGTAAGCAGGACTCTATAGATTAGTGAGTATATAACATTAGAATGGGATATCCATCTATCCAGAAGCCAGCACTGAGGATTGCCTCAGATGTTAAACAGAAGAAACTAGTTTACCTTTCATCAATGTGGGCACCATAATTTGCACTAAATGTAGGTACTTGTTTACATCCGAGTTACTTTAAACTAAATGGAATTATGGAAGTCCAAATGGAAGGTTGAAAACATGTTAAACACTGAGACTTAGCTTTTAAAATTTACTTTAGATGGAGGTTGAAACAGTGAAAGCAATCAGACAAATGCTGAATTTAACACCAACATTCGTAGCCTCCTCAGAGGAAACTAATAGAATAACTTGTCTAGTCTGAGAAGTTCATATCAAAAAGTCTTTCCTCCATCATCAACATATCATATCATATGAGCAATATCCTTGAATTACACTGTTTCTTTTTAAGCAGTTTGTCATGATTTGGCAGTGAACTGTGTGATAAAATAATTTATGTTGGAGTTAACTTGCTTTAGGTAGAGTTGAATATCAGTGGTGTAAGAATGGAAAAATCAAATAATGCAAGCTGATAATGTCTTCAAGCAACAATGCGCAAAGAGCTGATAACAGAGAACATGGAATTTATACAGGTCATGTGAACAATATAGATAATCTTACAGGATACACTCCTCCATGGACTACCTGATGTGTGTTTATTGGTTGTTTCAGTTTTGGAGTTTACTCCATTGTCATTCAAATTCAGAATTTTTAAGTCTTACAGGATAGTACATACTTATGGCCCTGTGTGTTATAACCCCTGGTTGAGATATTGTTTAACTCTGCTCATTGTACCATCATAAAAAATTAGCAGAGGACCCAGGAGCTCCCCATGATGTATAATAGCTTCAGTGTTTGTCAAGATGCAAATTCCTCCATGACCTCTAAGACCCAAAAATGTAATTTATTACATGGATAAGCACTGTCTCCATACTGTGCTTCTCTAAAGCAAGGTAAAGGAGGGCAGGTATTTTTAAGTAAGTAGTTATGATTTAATTTGCTAGTGTTCATTGCATCTCAGTACCCTTTCACAAAAAGCAGATCTGAAATAGGCCCTGACAAGTAATGCATGCAAGTATTCTGGTCCACACTTTCAGGGATAAATATATGACATGTGACTAACATGAGCATGAGGGATGCACAGTCTGGTAAAATGTATGAATATATTAAAGCATGTTTAAAATCTTTTAAATAAATACATTGTATGGAAGTGGTATCTTCTGGCCATGATAAATCTCAATATTTTACTCTGAACATGCACACGTCAGACACAAATTGGTGTGATGTGTGTGCACACTTAAAGTACATTTTGTCTCTTTTTTACATGACAGACACAGCACTCTGGTGACCATATTACTGTATGATCAAAAGGTATAGAGCACCTGTCTGATAGGGCAATGGAGCTGTTTTGGCAGAGGGACCATGTACCTTGTTCATTTTAGTACATGTCTATCATACTGCAGATTCTGATGTCATCTAGAAAGAAGCAAGGCTTTCCTCTTAGGTCATCTCCACTGCCAAATGCGAAGCATTGACTTCCACACCAGGCTCATGATACCCCACTGGAAAGGCAACTGCATCATGCGTGAATTGCACTTATCTCCACTTCCTTTAGCTGAAGTACACATTTGCACTTTTGCGCCATGTCTCTTTCTGTTTTCACATCCACTTTTTTTCTGTTACATTTATTACCTTAACACTTTTAAGCCTAGTTTGTGGCACTGTGGTAATAATCATACTGAAATTTAGCAGAACATGTGTACTGACCCGTCTTTATCTTATTTCTTAATTACCTGTCCCCTCATAGAGCTACATCTCACATTTAGATGCAAAAAATCACTAGATTCAGGAGCATCAAAAATATGTTAAAATCCACTAGATTTAAGCCACAACAAATAATGTTTACACATTAAAAATTAAGTATCTCCTAATCTGTTTTAAGTAGCTTTTCATTGATGAATGTTTCCTCTGAGATCCTTTCCAAACTACTCCAAAATGACATGAATTAGAAAATGCCTTACATGTCTATTCAGCACTTTGCTGACAAGAGAATTAATTATGAAACTGCTGAAATGTCACTCTGTAATAATTAACCTAGAGGGAGTCAGTGCTGTGATGAGATTCTCAACAGCTTATTAGGAAGGTGTTTCACTAAGTGAAGCACACAACATGGCCATTTCTGCTGACTAAATTATCTAGGGGGACCCTACAGCATCACTCGGACCTGTTTATTTTATGTACTTAGTTTATTTTATATATTTGGTTTAGAAGATATTTCTGGGAAAGAAACAGAATGCACAGAATATATGACAATCAAGTTTATGCACAAAATATGTGTGTCATTGTAAGATCCTGATTTAGGAATAAGTAAAATTAATAACAAATAAGGAAAAGTAAATGCAAAAGACATGCAAAGACACTGGACATTTTTTTATTAGGCTGCCATGCACAGTGACAAGCTAGCTCAGAATAAAACTGACATTAACTAAAACTCTGAATATAATTAAATAAAGATGACATTAACTAATATCTGTATGTAATTGTAATAAAGTGGATGTAAAACTGAAGCTGGACAATAGCGTAACAATTCCTAACATACCATAGGGAAAGCAAGTGAAGTGAATACTATCTCATCTTTTTATTTTATCCTTTTTCTGGCCCCTTTGCCTGATGACCATTGAAACACCACAACTGCCTGTCTGCTCTCCATCACTGTGGTGAAAGCCATTTGTGGCATGGCTGTCATATAGGCAGCCATGATGGGTGCTTGTATTTAGATCTAACACAGCCCGTAGTAGCTGATGTATGCACTCTCATCAGGGCAAGAGAGAACTATGCCCTCCCCTGAAGTGTATGCGCTCACACACACACACACACACACACACACACACACACACACACACACACACACACACACACACACACACACACACACACGCACACGCACCCTGGTAGTTTCTGACTTAACCAGGGAGTGGGGAATGGCGGCATATATGGGTTGTGTGTCAAGATCATACTGTGCTGTGGATTCTGTATTTATTTATCTGCTTAGCATGCCGCTATGGTAGTCTCTCAAAAAAAGTGTAATCAAAAAGTGAGCTGATTGCAAGCAAAATAACTGTGTAATTTGAAATCACTTAATTTTCCCCAATGCTGGGGGTAATTCTCCTGCACTCCCAGACATCTTATAATCAACTCTGCACCTTGAGATATGAGTAAACTCCAACCACACTGACCATCTATGCTGAATGAGTGCTTGAAGCACTGGGTATTATATGAGCACTTACCCATTGGAATGTTGGATATATACTGCTTGTCACTTCAAGAAGTGTCAAAGTACACCCAGATGACAAGTTTCAAAGAACTGCCTCCTGACATCTCAAAATATATAATATTGCCTTGCTAAACTTTTCAACAACCATAACACACAAAAGATACTTTATCTTCCTTTCAATGTTTTATTTGAAACCAGTCTTATCTTCTGTAAGCTCAGTCACACATTGTTCCTTTCTGTAGCATTTCAGCTCACCATACGTCAGAGTGTAAGTATCATTGCTCTGTGACTTCACAGGGCACAAAATCTGTTCTGCTGTTTCCAAACACATATGGATACTTGTTGAGTGTAATCTGCACCCTTTGCAGCATCCTACAGCAACATGCAGATTTACTGCTATTGATCATATTTGTATTAGAGGACCTAATACATTGGGTTGGCATGATTTATTAAACAGAAAAGAACATTATTGGATCATTAAATTAGGAGTGTTGCTTTACCCTGTATTAAATGATGTAATTTGATTGCTATTGGGAGAAGGGGGTGTGTTTGATTTGTGGCTAGGGTGTTTTTCACTTTTTGTATTTTAACACTGAAGAAGGCTTTTGCCGCAAATGCTATGCATGCTGGTCACCTTGTATTGTGATTAAACAGTATATTACATAATTCACTGCTGGTTGTGATGGCCAATTTTTTGATTTTTGATTTCATAGTGTATATGATACTTTGGATGAACACCATTCTCTAGTGATCAGTTTAATAAGAATTTTTTTGTTATCTTTGGGAAAAAACATTAATATTTAAGTCTGGGGCTAAAAGAGTTAAAGAGTTACATCTAGAGCAGTAGTAACCTAATTTCCTCGTTAGGATTTTCAGATTAGTAGAAACACCTTTTCACAATTTGATTACAGCTTATATCCCTGAAAAAATATTGGACATTACATATTAAGTCAGAAGAGATGATGCATCAAGGTGTTAACTGTGTTTCTAAAATACTAACAATATTTAGATCAGTAACATTAAACTAAGCCTGTAGGGCAGCCATCTCACTAGATGTGACATCCTATATTACTCCTCCCAAAAGTAATTACACACCTCAAACAAAATTTCTCAATAACAGCCTCTGATAGCATAACACCCCTATAGACGTCATCCTCCATACCAAGCTACTAGGCATAACAATTGAGGATAACCTAAAATTTGATTTACATGTGCAGTACATTAACTCACCAAAAATTAGAGACACTCTATCGAAAACAAAACAAAAAAACAAAAAAATACTTAGCTGATTCATCCAAGAAACTCTTGGCCTGTACACTCCTACTCCCCACTTTACTATATTGTTCCCCAGTCCTGCTTAACATTCAAGCTTCCATCCAAAATAAACTGAACCAGTCCTACAATAAAACAGCAACATTTTCCACAGTCATCAAATAGAACCCATCACTGTTTAGCCATAAAACAGCTTGATTGGCTTGAATTACCCAAACAACTCAATCCAGCTACTTCTAGTCCACAAATTAATATACAATCAAGAACAAAGCAAAGCCTTATGAGATTTATTGCATATGCATATCCCTGCCAGGTCACTTCAATCTGAAAGCAAAATGCTCCTCACTACCTACAAATCATATCTGTCACCAGGAATCTCTTTCTATTCCAGCTATATAGCCCACTCCAAGCAATTTATCCCCTTATCCCTTAAAAATACTAACAACCTTTCCAATTCCAAGACCAGTCTAAATATATCTGACACCTAGACCTGTACCTGCACAACCTTTCCAATTTCAAGACCAGTTTAAAAAATATCTGACAGCTGGACATGTGCCTGCACAACCCTCAGAACAGATGCACAACCACCAACTCACTATAACTATGCTTTTCTCACTTAATTCACTAACACATTTGTATCTTAGCAGGTAGTAATGGCATAACTTCAAAAGAAGCTCTCATTTTAATGATACCATACTACTAATGAATGCTCTTCTACCTCTTCAGCTGACCTTTACTGCTATTTATTTCCCCTCTAGTATCCCTTCCTAACATTCATGTCTCTCTAATACTAATCAAGTCTCTCTCAATGTCCTTAATTTTCTCCCCTTCACATTACTTTTCCTCATCTCAGTCTATTACTTTGTCTATTTAGGCATCAAAATACACTATTATTTCTTACTTCTGTATATTATTAGAAATATAACCATGTTTTTGAAAAACTATATATTAGTTTACTTGACATAGGCTTTCCATTTCTGTAAAGTGACATACTGCTTGCTGTACATATTGAATTCTTGATCACAATTTCTCCTAGCAATATTCTGTAAATGGATTTCTATCTGTTGTGGGGGCTCTTATCCCCTTTATGTAAGGTACTCCCCAATCTATTTTAAAGTGCTTTATCTGTTGTGAGGCTTTTCTCCCCTTGTATACAGTTACTTATCATATATTGTAAAATGTTTTTAGTATGTTTGTGGTGCCTTTCTCCCCAACTCATGGAGCTTTTCTCCCCTTGTATATAATTACTTATTGACTATTATTTAAATATTTTTGAATCTGTTGTAGAGGTTTTCTCAATGGCCACCTCTGAAAACAGGCCATTGGCTCAGTTGTACTTGTACAGTTACCTAAGGATAAATAAATAAATAAATAAATGTATTCAGTTAAGCAGCTGTCCCCCACAACTGCTCTGCCTGATCACCCTTGAGACATATACTGTATTTCAAGTCTAATTCTCCCTAAAATTAAGCAGCAACATAACAAGCAGCAACCCTGTGACCACTCTGATAAAAGCAATGCAAAGATTAACAAACATATTTAGCAATAGAATTTGATGCTGCTGAATAAACAGATATTTTATGTACATTATTGCAGCTTAGGACCTGACTCTTTTCTCCAGGGTCTAGCCCCACTGCACTCAGCCACACTACAAGCAGCTTCACTACAATCCCCACTGACCCCCATATCAGTAAATATATTGGCCAAAACATATCACCTGACTCTTCACTATCCATACCTGCCAATCTAGCCAACCAATTAAAACCTAATAAATAAACAATTAATTACAAATAAGAAAACAACAAACATTTTCTTCATTTTCCATCTCATATCACCTCCCTTCCCCAGTAGGTGCATGCCAATATTGTTTGTAGTTTTCTTCATCTGATTCCCTTTCTATACTCTTCTATACAATGTTTCACACCTCCCAACATACATATACATCTGTTTCCCCGATAGAATTTTTAGCCACTCTAAGCCTATTAACTATGTATGAATCATGCCCTACAGTTATAGCTCCTTAATCTGGCCATCACTGTTCAGCATAAATAAAATTCTACTCAAAAAACATACATTACTGACCTACAGCAAATAAAAAAAACTCTCACTTCACTGAACAAAGTACCAAAATTACTTCTCAATAATCTCAAAAACTCCACTATCACCCAATAAATAATGGAGAGCATAGATGTACACGCAACCCTGGCTCCACCTAAAGAAACCCGACACCCAACCCATCCAAAACCTCTGCATAAAAACTCTCCTCCTCAGCAATCCTCTAAAACACAACAATCCTCAATTTCATCCAGCCTGCAAATATATTATTTCAATGCCTGCAGCATCTGCAATAGGATATCTGAATTTCATACATGGATTGAGTTCTGTCAAGCCACATTTTAGTTATCACTGAAACCTGGTTACGACCTGAAATTAAAGCTGAAGAAATCATTCCTCCCGGTTACACCATCATTAAGAAAAAATACATAGATAAATGGGCTGTGGGAATGGCCATTATCTTTCAAGCCATCTTAGAAATACATAGTCACTTCCCTACTATTCCACAATACAAAAATGAAGAAATACCAGTAGCCAAACTCCACCTAAACAATCAGAAATCCATAATCCTTATAGCCGCCCACATCTCCCCCTCACCCCAAAATCCCAAGGCTACCGAAAACATACTTAGGTATTTATTATCTAACTTCAACCAAAAAAAAGATCCTGCTCGGTGACCTTAACATAGATTGGACCTCTAACAAACCTAACACTACTCCCCATAATAATAACATCTATTATTTCACTCAACTGATACAACAACCAACCCAATTTGACAAAGTGTCCAAAAAAAACTATACTAGACTGGATACACTTAATCAACCCTGAAAAAATTAAATTAGCCAGCACCCTCCCAGACTCTCTCAGCAATCATCACCCCATGTACATCAACAGAGAATACCACAAGCCCCCCACACCCCTATACTTCAGCTCTGTGAGAAACTTAATTAATTTTGATAAATCCATATTTAATGACACACTTATACAATATGACTGGGAACTCATCAGCTATCTGTCCCTAGATGATACTGTCTGTCACTTCAGTAACTCCTTCTTAACCATACTAAACCAGCAAGCCCCAATGAGACATAAAAGAGTGAAAATAAATTATGACGCATGGCTAACCCATCAAACTAAACAACTCATGAGAGACAGAGACAATGCCTGGAAACAATTACACAAAACTAGGACCCATTCCTACCTGGATGCATATCGGTGTCTCAGAAACTACACTAAGGCACAAGTTCATTATGATAAAAAGAACTTCTTCTCCAAAAAACAGACTAAATAAACACACACACACACACACACACACACACACACACACACACACACACACACACACACACACACACACACACACACAGATTTTGGAAAATTTTAAACAACCTCCTAAAACCAAAACCAGGCACAGAAAAAAAAAATATTCCCATCTGAAACCAGCCTGGACATTGCCTAACCCCCCTATCCCCCCTCCCCATTAAAGCTCCACAACTCAATCTAACAACCAACTTGACAAATACCATCAAAAAATACATAAAAAATCTGAAGCCCACAACACTCTTTCCTGACCATCTGCCATCCAACTACCTCAGTATAGCCACTGACACCATTTGCTATGCTGTATCTATCCTAATTAATAAAGCTATTACAGAAAACTACATGCCAGCCCTGTGGAAAGCTTCCTTTATAATCCCATTCAACAAAGCGGCACATCCACCAACAGTCACCCTATAGCAATCCTTACTCCCTTCTCCAAAGTACTTGAAAAATGTATACATCAGCAATTCCTAGCCTTTCAGCTTGATAACCAATTACTTTCTGATATCCAACATGGCTTTTGACCATACCACAACACTGAAACTACCCTACTACATTTCCTAGATACCATTAAACAAAGTAAAAACTCTGGTAATTTTGTCGCCACCATTTCCTGGACTTGTCAAAAATCTTCAACATGGTCTCACAGCAACTGCTGCAACAAAGACTAAATCTTATAGGTCTCATAGCTCTTTCAACTAGCTGGTTCACCAGCTACCTAACCAATTGCACCCAGTCTGTAAAATAGAAAGATTGCCACTCTACATTTCTTTCAATCACTACAGGAGTCCCCCAAGACTCCATACTTGGGCTAACACTTTTTAATATCTTCATTAATGATATACATGAGGAATAAAAACTCACCGCCATAATACAATATGCTGATGACTTAACTTTAGTGTGCTCAGCCCCAAATCTTCCCACTTTAGAAAACGTCACACAAGAAGCTTTCAACTGTAAAGAAAACTGGCTAAATAAATCGCAGTTCTCTTAAATCCTAACAAAACCAAACAAATCCTATTCTTTCCCAAAAACATAAATCATAACAGCACTGACCATAATATTATCTCCTCAAACAACACAAAAATTGAAAACATCACCAACACAAATTAATAGGAGTTTTAATTGATAACAGCTTAAAATTTGATGTGCACATTGACACTGCAGTCAAAAAGACACACTGCAAACTTGGCTCTCTTTACAGAGCAAAGCACCCGCTAAGTGATCATAGTAAAAAAATAGCTGCCACTTCCCTTCTCCTTCCTACCCTCCTATATTCTTCATAAATATTCACAAATATCAATTCTTCCACCAAACACAAACTAGAAATCACATACAACAAAATTAGCAAATTTGAGTGCAGCCATCCAAACCACTCCCATCAATGCATGACACTCAATGCCCTCAACTGGTATGAACTTCCTCAACACATTTCATTTCCCAGCTACGCATAGCATGCAATATACTTCACCATCCACATAGAACACCTTTGATTTCAAATCTCATCCAATGGCATATACTAAATAGAACCCTAAGATCCTTACAACTTTAACTTTTGCTAATAAATCCAGTCATTATTACAGTGACCCCTGTTCTCTCACCATCTCCAAGGCATGGAACAAACTTCCAAACACCATAAGGCTTTTAAATAACCTGCAACAATTCAAATATGCCCTAAATATCACCTGGCAACTAATAAACTATGCAGCTGTATATGGCATATTACATTTTACTTGTAATTTATTTATTACTTGTTTCCACAAAAAAAGCCTTGGCATTCAACTTTCTTATTACACCATTTGCTTCTAATTTTTGTAGCTTTAATTTTTTCATCTATTATATTTTCCCATGGGTTTACATTGTAATGTTTTATCATTACATTCTTATACCATATTTTTCGTTCTATTTCTGTTCATCAATTTTTTATTTTCCATGAAAATATATTTTCTTGATAACATTTTTATTTCTTCATTTATACACTCTTTCTCTTTCACTCTTTTTTTACAATCCCCCACAATTTATCATACTTTCATTTATACAATTTTACAACTAATCTTAAATCTTTTTTCATTTATCCACTTTAACACTTTATAGAAATTTAATGAAGCAGCATATACCACTGGATTAATTAGCCCCAAACCTCCTTCCTCTTTATTTACATATAAAACTCCTCTTTTTCCTGGATTAAATTTAGAACCCCATATAAATTAAATAATTATCTGTAATAGTTCCTTTTCAAATACTGATGACAACAAAAATACACTTGATAAGTATGCTGTTTTCCCAACAGTACTGAATTTATCAAATGAGCCTTTTTCTGAATGTTAATTTATATGCTCTCCAAAAAAGGCATGCTTATTTTATTTCTTCTATTTTTTCATTGAATTCTAGTTACATCTTTATTCCTAAAGTTTATACCTAACAGAAAGTTCCTTCATTGTAAAATATGTACCCCTTGTCTTTACTACATCACCTAAACTTTGACTTTTCTCTTTATTTAAAGCCATCCCTATTACCTCTAGAATAGATGCTCATTTCTGAAAATTATTAGTTCTTTTATCCATATTTTGTTTTTTATAATTATTATATCATTTGCATATGTTAACAGGATTGGAAATCTTAGCCCTTTAGGTGTTATACATCCCACCTCCTTCAGTTTGTAATTTATTTCACATACTATCACATTCGTAACTAATGCAAAGAGTATAGAACTCATTGGGTATCTCTGTCTTACACCACTCTTCATATGCACTTCTTGGCTTAACCAGCCATTTAGAAGTATTTTTACTTTATTATTACTATACGCTGACACACACAATTTCCTAACTTTCTTTCCTAACTTTCTAATTTATATTATAGACCTTCATTATTACCCATAAGAGCTCATGTCCAATTGTATCAAATGCCTTATTAAAGTCTCCTATCATGATTTCTGCTTCTTCTCTATTAATAATATTGTCTGCAATTTCTCTATCATTAATAATTCTTGACACCCCTTCCCATTTATACTATATATACTATTTTCCATAATATTTTCCATTTTACTTTTAAATTTCTTTTGCATTATTTTCAGAAAGATCTTATAATTGTTATTACTATTGGTCTCCAGTTTTTTTAATTGTCTTTTATCTTCCTTTTTCCACATTAATTTAAGTATTCCACTACATAACTCTTTATACATAAACATTTAACCATTCATTCAAAATCGTAAAAAAAAAATTTTTTGCCAATCCATTACATTTTTATACATTTTATACCCTCCTACATCTGATCCTGAAGCTGAATCTATATTTGCTTGTCCTAACACTTTAGCTAGCTCATATAAAAAAATCTCCTTTTCTAATTCCTTATTCTCTTTTAGGTTCATAGGTAGGTTCATAGGTAGGTACTAGGCTATCAGCCCAAGGGCCTAAGTAAGCCTAGCCAACAAGGTTCTCTGACTTATGCCACCCAAGAAAGTTATTTTCCTGTGCCCCTGTCAAGCAGAGCCATAGAATTGATCCCTGGGGTGTATTTCCTATTTCCCATCCACTCATCAAGATTTTTCTTGAAGAGTGCTAATGAGGAACTTTTCTTGACATAGATGGGTAGCTTGTTCCAGAGTATGGGAAGTCTCTGGGACAGGAATCTATCCCTCCAGCATGTCCTGTTTATTGTGGTGACAAGGTTTAGGTCCCTAGAGCGTGTAGCTTAGAGGGATTGGGATTTCTTTAGGTGTAGCATGTCCAACAGCTCTGGGTTTGACATAGCTTTATATGTTAGGCAGAGATCACCTCAGAGCAGGCGATATGCGACGGAGTAAAACCAGAGTTTTTTTAGATGGTCTGCATAGGCCATCTGTTTCAGGCCAGTAATCCTCTTTGTGAGGTACTTCTGTGGCCTTTCCAGCTGCTGCAGATGTCTTGTGAGGTACATTCCATAGGTAATTTTTCTGTTAATATTTTTACTTTCCATGTTATTTTTACTATATTTTTTCTTTCTTTAAACATTTCTTGTACATATTGTATTACACTATTCATAATCTTTTTCTGGGGTCCTTCTGTTTCTCCTTTTATTTTTTTTATTTCTCTCATTACTCTACCGTCTTCATTTACTAATCTGCTTAAGTAACTTGATACTTCTTCTCGTTTTCCTTGTTATCATTACTTAAATAACAGTTCTTTTATTTTTTCTTGATTTCTTTCATATAATTATTTTCTTTGTCAAAGTACTTTCCATCAGTACATTCTAAATTTTCCAGTGCATCTTATATATTCGTTTCTATTTTTCTTTCTATACTTTTCTCACACCATACTGCCACTGTAAAAAAAAAAAAAAAAAACTTTTTTTATATTTTCCATTAAACATCATCCACCATCGAGACCAATTTTTATAAAATGTTCTCATAGTAATATGATCTTTCCATAACTGTATTCTTAATCTATTTCCTTCTTCATCTCATGCTTTCTCATTCATCCTTTGTATCCCTTTGCCTATTTTTATATATTTCTTGTTTTCCTTAATCTCTAGCCATATTGCAAGAGGATCAGAAAATCCTGTTTCAACTACCTCACATTTTCCTATAAATAAACTTTCTGATACTATAAAATAATCTATTTCAGTTCTATACATACCCCTTTTGTAATTCTATGAATTTTCTATGAAAGTTTTAACTTAACATATCTTATAACTTCTAGCATTTTTCTTATATCATTTTCTTTTTTTCACTCTTGCCTCTTAAATTATAATTAAAGTCTCATGTTATTATAAATTTTTCAGTACAGAGTCTAAAATCTGATGAAATAAGCTTTCTCCTTCTTTATAATTAGTATAAGCATATCATGTTAAAATTCTATATACTTGTTCTTTCCATTTTAAATCTGCAATGGTTAATCTTCCCATTTTTGCTGAAGTTACATTTAACATTTTTACTGTAGTTCTACCAAATATAGCTAGTCAAGAACATCTCTCATTCCCAAATTCCAAATTATCTTTCATCCCCACAGTTTCTGTTTGTAACCTTTCTTCATTTGTTAAAATCTTGTGTCTTCCAATATAATGAAATCTACATCACATGTATTACACCACCCCAAAATCATTACTGTTCTTACTATATTCCTAATACTATTCAAATTTATAGAAAACACTCTAAACTTTTCATTTTCACTTTACCTTAGATTTGTGGTTTCACAGGATCATAGCTAATTGCTAGGCTAGCTACCTTAATATGCCGTTCTAAGCCTATCCAATTTCTCTGCCAAACGCAAGAAACAAACACTGTACCTTGTTTCTGTGAGTCAAAAATCTTAACCATTATACCTACTCCCAATCATTAGCAGTATATACTCTTTTTCATCCATTTCCTTTCTTTTTTCTTTTTTACTGGTCCTTTTAAATTGTCTTTTTCTGTCTAATAGATTTTTTTCTTTTACTACTTCCTAATTTATGTTTTCTTCATCACTTTTTTTCACAGCCTTCTTCTATGTCTTGTATATTATTTTTTCTCATGCAATTTTTTTCTTCTTTTTCTACTACTTCTAAAATGTCTTCTCTTTCTTTTTCTTTTTCCTTACTTGTATTTTATTTTTACAACCCATCCCTAAATGTCCAATTTTGTTTCATTAGTAACACTTCAATTCACATTTTTTGCATCATGTCCCATTTCCCCACACATATAATGCTTTTTTTATCACAGTTGCTCACCAAATGCCATTCTTTTCCACAAAAAATATGTTTTGGGTTGTCCCCAATATTTTATGACACTCCTGTTCATATCTACATTTATCATGTTTAGTATATAGATATTTTTTTCTCTTTCTATGTTTAAAACAATATCTCAAGCCAGTCCACCAGTCCATAAATCCCTTTTATCATAAATGTTTGCAATGTCCATCACTTCTTTAGATAAAGTTTTCAAATGTTCTTTTAAAGTCTCTCTTTCCACCTCTGTTTGAAATTGTATATGAATATTCTTTTTTTGTTTCCCTGTTAAATGCTTTTATCACATAAAGCTTCCATGGGTTGCAGTCTTTCTTTTTTCATATTATCCAAGAAATGTTTCCATTGAAAAAAACAGTCTCAGATATAATGCCACAAAATGTCTCTTTGTTAATAAGAATAAGCATTCTTTCCTCATGTACTTTTACACCCAAAAGAGCTATTAAATTATCCCACACTTCATGCCTGTCCATTTCTTTGTTTTCTTTACTTTGAATCCTTACAATGTATTTCCATTTTTTCATTTTCTTCTGGAATTTTTCTTTTCTGCTACTCCCCCTTTACCTTATTTTGCTTTCTCTGCATATGTTTTCTTTTCCATCCCACTGCGATTATTATTCAGGATTGTCTCTGCATCTTTTTTTTGTATTTTCTCCATAATGTCCCCCCAGGAAATATCTTCTTTATTTTCTGGATCACTCTGCATCACAATTTCTTTGAGCAAATCATCCCACAACCCTCCTGACTGTAGGGTTGTAATTATACAGCCATCATTTGCTGACTTATCTGCATCAAACAGATTTCTTTGTAATATCTCCTCAGAATCCTGCTGTCACAAAAGGAGATACTGCCAGCCCAGCTAGCTGGAATTTTGTAAATGGTTATGTGTTATTTGTGAATGTCAACATGCTTAGTTTAAGATGCTTGTGTTACAGATGTATTAGAACTTTATGTCATATTGTGCAGACGTGCTAAACAGATATTTTGTAAAGTACTGACCAAAAATGCATATACACTATTTTAACTGTTTAAATGTGTATATTTTAACAGGGGAACTGGAACACAGGAGATTAACTTGCAAAACCTCAGAATATTTGAGATTGAATTACTTTATGGCTGAGGAATAAAAAGAGATGCTATCTTTCAGTTTCAGTGCAACAGGAAGGGGTGGGAAGTTGGCATAATGGTTAAGGTGTTTATCTTACAGACACAAAATGCAGGGTTTGATTCTCACATGGGGTAATTGGCTACACTTAAAAAGGTCCACAAGGGCAGTTAGCCTATTACTAATTTATGAACCAATGAACCTATAATGTCTAGAACTAGATGCTGTTTTTATTGTCTTTAAATGTGGAGGAATGTAAATTATTTTATGACTTCCACCATTTGCCAAAAGATCTGAGGTCTATGTATTTTTACAGGTAGATGCTGAATGCTACCAGTTGCATCAGTGGGGGTTTTCACCTGGGATAGTCAGATAACAAGAAGTGATGTCATGCTGCAAGCTACCCAGCAATAATATTTGAAATATTATGTTAAGAACTCTCTGAGAGAGAGATTGAGCATTTTGTATTTTGTCTTTGACCTGACAAGAACATCCACTCACCACATCTGCCTACTTGTTGCTCTGTAAGAAAGTTAACGAGGGTACAGTAATTTCTTTTAGATACCGTCAGGAATATAGTGAAGTATAGCTTAGATGTTTTCTTTATTTATTTGAAACTGTCCTGCAATGTTGTTTTAAATATTTCCTGTGATTTCGAACTCTGATGTAACTGTGATTATATACAGAGTATTTTCTTGTTCTTTTATTATTTATAATTAAATATATTTAAACCTTTCATTGTGGCTGATATTTGTGAGACATATTTAAGTTCTGTGAGTACTTGGATATTTATTTGGTGACACTGTGGTCCACTCCTAATAGCCTTGTTCTTGGTCAAACTACCATTTGGATTAATAGTAACATTACACAGTAAGATTGGACACCCTTTGTTAAGGGCCTTAAAGCAGCTGATAAGGACATGGCTGGTGGCAGTGAGAACTGCCTTATAGTCTGGGCAGAAGGGGGCATAGCTAGTAAACCTGTGTCAGCCTTTCCCAGGTGTGTGTGTGTGTGTGTGTGTGTGTGTGTGTGTGTGTGTGTGTGTGTGTGTGTGTGTGTGTGTGTGTATAAATGAAACCTCAAAGGTTTTGTGTGTGTGTGTGTGTGTGTGTGTGTGTGTGTGTGTGTGTGTGTGTGTGTGTGTGTGTGTGTGTGTGTGTGTGTCAGCTACTTGGGCAGGGGCACGAAACACTGGTTGGACAGAGAGGGTGCTGGATTTCTTGGCTTGGCCACTCAGCTGAGCTCTCAGTTCTATAGCTATGCCAGTGGGGAGTCTTATTGTTGATCTGGAGAAAGAGAGAGAAACCAGCCCCAGACTGACTGTGATCTTTGTGTGCTCTTAAGGGAAATTGCACTTGATGCAGAGAGCTGCATCAGGAAATACTGTGTGTGTACTTGTCATCCTCCCAATGTACGACCCCCACTGGTGCTAGTTGTAAGGACTGAGACTGCTTGATTACTGGGCCAGTGGTGAGGCATCACACCTGCATGTATTGTTTGGTCTCAATATTAAATTTCTCCTCCATTTCACTTACCACTCCATTATCTCCTTCTCTCTCCATCTGCCTCCCTGTTTCTCAGGGCTGCCTCTGTGCCTGAAACAAAAACAGGGAGTGCTCATGCAAAATGGGTCTCACTGGCAACAAAGATAAGTAGGAGAACTTTCCTGATGACCTGACCAAATTTTCCCTAGTAGTATAAATACCATTTTGGGTATACCTTGGCCTAGTGGGACTAATCAGGTTAACAAAGGATAAATAGCCTTATTTGGTTCCCTGAAATAAAATTTGATGACTGGTTGGGTTACATTTATTCATTTGTTTGTACATGCCTGTTTAATTCACTGACAACTGTACTGGGCAGTATTCTATTGTACCCAGTCACAGCCTAGGAGGCTACAGTTACAAGTGCAGAAGAATTCTAATTGGCAAAAGAAATAAAAGTATGTATCGGAGACCATGACTGAATATTAAAGATCCTTGGTATGCAAGATTCAAACTCCAACTCTGAAAGGGTTGCATCCCTAAAGGAAGTGCTACTTGACCAATAAACAGCTGCACAAACAACTGCTTCTTTTCTTCAGCATGATAACTTCTGTATTCTGGTGTAGCTGAATTGGCAGCATTTTTTTTGCTATGATAGACTCCATTGGTGGTGAACAACTAGAATATTTCCTGATGTGTGCTTTAAATGTGTAAGTAATTACAGACTGAAGGCCAGGTGCTTCTGTCGTGCTGGCAGTTGTGGTCATATCCCATGAGGTCAGTCCCAGGTAAAAGAGCATCTGCAGTGACAGAAATCACTCTTCTCAAATCAAAATCTTATTTCATGGTGCTGAAAGCAAGATGTGCATCTCTGTAAGTAGATCCTGCTTACCCCGAGTTGGTAGTTGTGAGATTTTATCTAAAGAAACTGAAAAAAACTTCAGAAGAAGCATGACAGATTGCACAACTTCAATCTGTGACCGACAACTGGAGTAAGCAAATATAATATTTTCCACTGGTAGTTGTTGATCTTCTCCTTATAAATGCATATTTGGTGCAGGGCAGCTCAGTTTGCTATGCAGTTTCTACATTCAAATGTACCCCACCCTCTCCCACTGTTAGAGCAAGTCACAACTCGCCCATCTCACCCTCTCCCAGAGTTAGAACAAACTAGGCCACACCCATCCCACCCTCCATCACAGTTAGCACAAGCTAGAATGCACTCATCACACCCTCTCCAACAGTTAGTACAAACTAGAACTCACCCTTCTCACCCTCTCGCACAGTTAGTACAAGCTAAAATTCACCCAGCACACCCTCTCCTACAGATGGTATAAGCTAGAACTCAACAATTACATCATCTCCCACAGTTAGAACAAGCTAGAACTCATCCTTCCCATCCTCTCCCACAGCTAGCACAAGCTAGACCTCACCATCACACCCTCTCCCATAGTTAATACAAGCTAGAATTCACCTATCACACCCTCTCCCACAATTAGAGCAAGCTAGAGCACACCCTCCCTGCCCCCCCCCCAGTTAGCACAAGCTAGAACTTACATTAAAACTCACTATTTAATCAGTAATTTTTTGAGCAGCAGGGAATGTACTAATGCTAAGTAGCACTAATCTTTATTGTACAGATTGACACAGTGTGCACTACCATATTTAAACTGTCAATTTTCCTCAGTTCACCTTTCCATTATTTCAGTCATATTACAATACACAGCATTTAGTGCCATTCAGCAGTGGGGACAAGGAACTAATGCTGTTTTTCTACAGACTGCAGCATATGTCATTTAGTTATGTACCATGCAAACAACAAAAAGCGTGTGACCATGCAGCTCTAGAATACAAAGAACACAAAATCAAAAGCTCACGTAGTATTAGGTATGTTGAAAGCACCAACAAAAAAAATGAAAAACTGGAGTTTTATTGTGAATCACTAAATTATCAAAACACTTATGAGTTCAAGTGCTTTAATTCCTTCACAATGACTAGGACTTAGTCAGAACCATTGCAAAGTGGAAAAACACCAGGTTAAAAAAATGTTCAAAATTTGTCACATGACTTGACGAAATCAAACTTCTTATAGCACCTACATGAAAAATGGGTAAATTAGCCATTGTGTTAATAAGATATTGAAAAATACAAATTTCAAAAGCAGTATTATAGAAGAATTATGTAAAAAGAATTCAAACATGCAATGTTTGTAAAGGACATAAAAAACATATGTGTTGTAAAAATACTTGATAATCATCCAAGAATAAAAAGGTAAACAAATATGCCTATAAATGTATAAAATAATTTGATAAATAGTTGAATATATACAGTGGATATAAAAAGTATACACACCCCTATTAAAATGCCAGTTTTTTGTGACATAAAAAAATGAGAACACAATAAAATCATTTCAAAACTTTTCCCACCTTTAATGTGACCTATAACCTGTACAATTCAATTGAAAAACAAATCTGTTAGGGGAAAAAATATAAAAAATAAAAAATGTACAATAAGATGGGTGCACACCCTTAAACTAATACTTTGTTGAAGCACCTTTAGATTTAATTACAACATTCAGTCTTCTTGGGTACACACCTGCCATCAATTAAAGAGACTATGATTAACCCCAAATAAAGTTCAGCTGTCCTAGTAAGATTTTCCTGACATTTACTCAGTTGCCTTCTACAGCAAAAGCCAAGATTTGCAGACAGCTTACAAAGCATCAAAGGGCTCTCATTGTTGAAAGGTATCAGTCAGGAGAAGGGTACAAAAAAATTTCTACAGCATTGGATATACCATGGAACACAGTGAAAACAGTCATCAAAAAGTGGAGAAAATATGGGACAACAGTGACGCTGCAAAGAACTGGATGTCCCTCCAAAAGTGATGAAAAGGCAAGATGAAAACTGGTCAGGGAGGCGGCCAAGAGACATTCAGCAACAGTGAAGGAGCTGCAGGAATTTCTGCAAGTACTGGTTGTGTACTACATGTGACAACAATCTCCCGTATTTTCCATACGTCTGGGCTATGTGATAGGATTGCAAGATGGGAGCCTTTTCTTACACAGAAAAACATCCAGACACAGCTAAAATTTGCAAAACAATACAGTGAGTCTCCCAAAAGCATGTGGGAAAATGTGTTATGGTCTGATGAGGCCAAGGTTGAATGTTTTGGCCACAATTCCAAAAGGTACTTTTGGCACAAAATCAACACTTTGCATCACCAAAAGAATACCACCCCACTGTGAAGCATGGTGGTGGCAGTATCTGTCATGCTTTGGGGTTGCTTTGCTTCAGTTGGAACTGGGGCTTTAGTTAGGGTGGAGGAAATTATAAACAGTTCCAAATATCAGTCACTTTTGGCCCAAAACCTTCAGGCATCTGCTAGAAAGTTGAAGATGAAAAGGAATTTCACCTTTCAACACCACAATGACCCCAAGCATACATCCAAATCAACAAAAGAATGGCTTCACCAGAAGAAAATTAAAGTTTTGGAATGGCCCAGCCAGAGCCCAGATCTAAATCCAATAGAAAATCTATAGAGTGACCTGCAGAGGGCTGTGCACAAGAGATGCCCATGTAATCTGACAGATTTGGTGCACTTTTGCAAGGAAGAGTGGGCAAATATTACCAAGTCAAGATGTGCCATGCTGATAGACTCCTACCCAAGAAGATTGAATGCTGTAACTAAATCAAAAGGTGCTTCATCAAAGTATTAGTTTAAGGGTGTGCACACTTATGCAACCAGCTTATTGTACATTTTTTATTTTTTATATTTTTCTCCTAACAAATTTGTTTGTTTTTCAATTGAATTGTACAGGTTATAGTTCACATTAAAGGTGGGAAAAGTTTTGAAATGATTTATTGTGGTCTCATTTTTTTATGTCACAAAAACCTTGCATTTTAACATGGGTGTGTATACTTTTTATATCCACTGTGTGTGTGTGTGTGTGTGTGTGTGTGTGTGTGTGTGTGTGTGTGTGTGTGTGTGTGTGTGTGTGTGTGTATATATATATATATATATATGAAAATCAATACTGTTCCTAGTTGATGTTTGTAAATGTGTATATTAAAAAAATGGTGTTCAGAACTGGATTGATTGAAATGTGTCCATTCAAACTTGGGGAGCAGAAGCATTAAGTTTAAGCCGCCACATCAGCTCCCTGCATTCAATGCAGGTCTCCCAAGGGCCACCTCTTACATCTGGTGTCACAATTTCAGCTATAACAAAACAAAAGTTTGAAAGGCAGCGGACTCCAATGTGTGTTTATATAGAGCTTTGTTAGAATTTTTCTTGGAGATATCATAATAATGCAGCTAGAACAACTGGCCAAATATATCACCCCAACAGTTGAACATTTTCCTTTACTAAAATAAAGCCTTGATGTACAGTAGTTATCTAAATCTATGTATTCTTGCTCAAAAATGTAACTACACTGATGACATGGCCTTCATTTTTGAGTACCCTTTTTCTTAACTGAGTTATGAAAATTCTTATTTGGTTTGAAAACCATTTTCAAATTCCTTCCCGTTTTGAAATCAAAACTGGGTTCATGATCTAATATCTAAACTATATGATCACTGGTTTTAAATAACCTCCAATTATTCTTGAGGATGTCTTTAATAACCTTGAGGACACAAATTATATTTTAATATAAATGCTCTTGTAAAATTCATAGTGTCAATCGTGTTCAGTACTAAAATATTGTGTGTTGAATCATTGTGTGTCTAAACTGAAGTGGCAAAAGTACCCAGAAGTGGTGTGTATTTTTCCCTATTCTGAAATAACTTCTTCACTAATGCTGATGTCTAGCTCAAATGGGTAACCTCTTGCTAAAAACATATCAGTTAATATGTCTTTTTTCCATATAAATAGGTTGTATGTTGAACACATTCTAGCTAACCTGACCAACTGAACTTTAATAAGGTTCTTCTTTAAACTGAATGAGTGGCAACTTTAGTAATGTATAAGTGTTTTGAAAATGTGGGCTTTCGATAACTAGTGGAGTTATTTTGACTGCCATTCTTAAAGAAGTCTGAGTTTATCGAGTCATGACGTATTTCAAATGTTTTTTAACCTGGTGTTTTATCACTTAGTAATGGTTCTAATCAAGTCCTTCTCATTGTGAAGGGATGAAAGTGCTTGACCTACACAGTAGTTTTGATAATATAACGATTTGCAATAAACTTCCAGTGTTTTGTTTACCGAATATTCCTTGGTGTTTTCAACATACTTGATGCTATGTGAGATTTTGCTTTTGTGTTCATTTAGGTATGTTTGTGCTCAGTGTCATATAAACACATTCTTTTCCTGGGGGAGGAGGTACTATGTCTCTATTCACATCTGTGTAATAATGCTGCCATATGCTCAATGTACTGTATAATAAAGAAGCATCTGGCTGTACAACAGAATCGGCATCTTCCTTCTGGAGATTTCCTGAGCTGTCTCAAAGGATATGGGAAAATAAGAAGCATGTACTGGTGTTGCTGAGCATCTGAAGTTTAAACATTAAATTAGATGAAAATGTTATCTAGGTCAGCAAAATCATATTACTTAAAGTAGGCAAAGAAAGTCAGTAGAACAGGAAATAATAAAAGTACTGCATCACTCCCTGACCTTCTGTTATTCTTTGCCTGTCTGCCTCTGTCACTCTGTCTTTGTGAAAAAGAGCAACAAACTAAATATTAAGGCTGGATGATCACAAAGGGTGAGTTTGAGTGTTATAATGTAGCTGTAATTCTTTGCTTACTGCTCATATTTAGACCATAATCAGTCATTTTACTTAAAAGTCTGCATGTGTGTTTCTCTGCCTAAGTAATATTTGTTCAGATTATGGGATGTGTAACTAGAGTTAGGGAGCATTAAAAGTAATCATGGCACTTTAAAGGAAGACTTCTTGCAGACTAAGTATGAATGAAAAATATGACTGTAGCATGAACTGCAAATCTCACCATGTATTCTTAAATTTTGAAAAAAGTGTGGCAAAATGAAACCTGATACTCTTAAATATTAGATCATCTTTAGTACTGCTGGTATATTTTTGGAACAGCATTAGTAGAGAATAATTGCTTCACAATAACTTCAGTTTTTATTTGAGAAACAGAACATCTGTATATACAATAAAAAAATAAAAAAATTGACAAATAGTGAAACAGTTGAAATAAATACTTGTTAATTCAGAATAACATGAATATTAACTTGTCACTGAAACAATAATTCATATTTTTATTAATTAGAAAAGGAGCAACAAAAGCATCGAGGTTGTTTCATTTCTAGAGAAAAATTCTGGTATGGAAAATGCAGTTGTTGCAGCCGTAAAAACTCGTTTAACAATTCAGTGCTAAGAAGGGTGTGGTGCACAGACATATTTACTAGTAATATCAAGTTCTGCCAAAGAAACCATCTGCTAATCTTCTTTAGGGAATCATTCATCTCTATGCTTACTGTTTCTTTTTTCATCCTTATTTTTGGCCATTGCGTGTTTCTCTGCTTTTTTATTTTATACCATCTTTTTAACAAGGCAAGTCACTTTACACAGGTAAGCTTACAGATTTGTAGGAGTCAAACTCCTCTTTGATGGAAGTTCTAAGCCCTTTTAATGATTTGCTAGTCATATCGCTAGGCTACATAGCTATTTTAGATTTATGGTACTGATTTGTTTTAGAATTGAGCATTTTAGTTCAACATTTCATTGGAACCTCAAACATAATTTTAAACCCACATGTATTTGTTTAGCTATCTGAATTTTTATTCATTTTGGTAATTATTGCTTTCATTCAATTTACACGCTGAAGTCATACAAACAAAATGTTTACCTTAGTTTAGTTTTCTGATATTTGTCATACACTTAGCCCAAAGTGTGCTGAGATTATACATTGTTAGTTGTAAATTTATAGTTGCAGTACCAATGACATACTGTGATTTATAAAACTGTTTAACAGAATTAAGAATCCAGTGTCTTAAGCTGTACAGTGGATATAAAAAGTTTACACCCCCCTGTTAAAATGCCAGGTTCTTGTGATATAAAAAATTGACACCACAATAAATCATTTCAAAACTTTTCCAAAATGTAATGTGACCTATAACCTGTACAATTCAATTGAAAAACAAAAAAATCTGTTGGGGAAAATATAAAAAATAAAAAATGTACAATGTGCTGGTTGCATAAGTGTGCACACCCTTAAACTAATACTTTGTTGTGTGTGTACACCCTTAAACTAATACTTTGTTGAAGCACCTTTTGATTTAATTACAACATTCAGTCTTCTTGGGTACACATCTGCCATCAATTAAAGAGATTCTGATTAACCCCAAATAAAGTTCAGCTGTCCTAGCACAATTTTCCTGACATTTACTCAGTTGCCTGCTACAGCAAAAGCCATGGTTTACAGAGAGTTTAGAAAGCATCAAAGGAATCTCATTATTGAAAGGTATCAGTCAGGAGAAGGGTACAAAAAACTTGCACAGCATTGGATATACCACAGAACACAGTGAAGACAGTTATCAAAATGTGGAGAAAATATGGGACAACAGTGACTTAGCAAAGAACTGGACGTCCCTCCAAAATTGATGAAAAGACAAGATGAAAACTGGCCAGGGAGTCTGCCAAGAGACCTACAACAACATTGAAGGAGCTGCAGGAATTTCTGGGAAGTACTGGTTGTGTAGTACATGTAACAACAATCTCCTTTATTCATTTTTTGTCTGGACTATGGGGTAGGGTTGCAAGACGGAAGCCTTTTCTTACACAGGAAAAACATCCAGGCCCAGCTAAAATTTGCAAAACAATACATCGTCTCCCAAAAGCATGTGGGAAAATGTGTTATGGTCGGATGAGACCAAGGTTGAACTTTTTGGCCACAATTGGCACAAAAACAACATTTTGCATCACCAAAAGAGCACCATCCTCATGGTGGTGGCAGTATCATGCTTTGGGGTTTCTTTTCATCAGCTGGAACTTGGGGCTTTAGTCAAGGTAGAGGGAATTATGAACAGTTCAAATACCAGTCACGTTTGGTCCAAAACCTTCAGGCGTCTGCTAGAAAGCTGAAGATGAAGAGGAATTTCACCTTTCAACATGACAATGACCCCAATCATACATCCAAATCAACAAAAGAATGGCTTCACCAGAAGAAAATTAAAGTTTTGGAATGGCCCAGCCAGAGCCCAGACCTAAATCCAATAGAAAATCAGGTCTATATTATAAGATCGACGGTTGAAAACATTGAACACCATATGGTCGACACCATATGGTCTATGTCTTCAAACATTGAACTTATAAAAACAACAAAAAAAAAAAAAGAGAAAAGTACCCTAATGAGTTTAAGCAGGGGGCCAAGCCCAACTGCATCCCCCACATGGGGGGCTGTGCCCCCCACTCCCCCTGCTACTTAAATATACCAACTCCGAGACAACACTACATTGCAGTAAACGGAAATCTCCCCTTACAGAGATTTCCGTTTACACATTCAATGTGCACTTTCAATATTCTTGTGTCGACAATATCAGCTTCGATATTGTCGGCTTTCGAGAACATAATATAGACCCTAGAAAATCTGTGGGGTGACCTGAAGATGCCTGTGCACAAGAGATGCCCTTGCAATCTAACAGATTTGGAGCACTTTTGCAAGGAAGAGTGGGCAAATATTGCCAAGTCAAGATGTCTCATGCTGATAGATTCCTTTTCAAGAACACTGAATGCTGTAATTAAATCAAAAGGTACTTCAACAAAGTATTTGTTTAAGGGTGTGCACACATGCAACCAGCGTATAGTATTTTTTTTATTTTTGATATTTTTTTTCCTATCAGATTTGTTTCTTTTTCAATTTAATTGTACAGGTTATAGGTCACATTAAAGGTGGGAAAAGTTTTGAAATTATTTATTGTGGTCTCATTTTTTTATATCACAAAAACCTGGCATTTTAACAGGGGTATGTAAACTTTTTATATCCACTGTATCTACAATCTAAGCTTAATTAACTCCTTCTCTGATAACCTGTTTTACCCTATTCAGGGATACAGGGAAGATGGAACTTATCCCAGCAAGCAACTAGCGTAAGGCAGACCTCCAGTTCTTACAAGATGTCAGTCTATTGCAGGATGCTGTACACACTCACTCACATACTGCAACCGCATCTTTGGGCAATTTAGAGGATCACCAATTAACCTAAAACCATGTATTTTGGGATATGGAAGGAAATCAGATGACCCAGTGGAAACCCATGCAGAGATGCTGGAAAATGTAGACTCCACACATAAAGTACTCCAGCCAGGCATTGTTTCTTCAACATAGGAGCTATAGAAAATATGAAAATGCTCCTGTATGGATGAGAGATTGTTCTGTTAAGTTTCAGGAGTCCCAAAGTAAGGACTAATTGGTGACTTCAGGTACCATTTCTTGCCGGCATATAAAATGAGCACAAGAGCTGGCTGGTGTCACCCATGAAGCACAGCTTTCTTTTAAGTAATTCTGTGGATGGATGGGATTCTCATTAGATGAGTAATCTCTGTGTACCATGTGCTTTTGGAGGAAGGTATCTGGTACTTTAGCTACTTCAGTTTCTAGCACACCCTTGTATTTCAGGAGTTTCAGGGCCCTTTCTTGCTAAATATTTCTTCCAGACTTAACAGACAGCTGAAGTTAAGGAACAGGGATACCAAAAATGTTTTGCTGGAGTGTTAGGCAAGTTAAGTTGACTTAAAGTGCCAAACTGCAAACACAATGGCCTGGGTTCTGTATTACTAATAATGTGTTCTTTGACATTAAAACAGTCCCCCTTCTCTATTAAATAATGCAATTTCCCTCTTATTTCAACAAAGCATTAATATAAATCATACCTATAATGTTTTTTTCCAAAGAAGACACAGACCCTGGGTTTCAGAACCTTTCTGACTGTGATCATAGTTACCATTCCTCTTTTTACCAAGTATGTATGATGAGCCCTGATAATTATAAGAAATCAGTGCAGCCAAACGAGTGTGTGAAATGAGCAGCTCATTAAATATTCTGGCTTTGGCTACAGCATGGACTCTGGGCAGAGCATGTAGGACTTTGGTGCCATTGCAGGGAAGTACAAGCAGCATTAGTGCTCATCTGTCAAGCACAAGCCCTGAGGGTGCCTGGTGTGATCTCTTGCACACAGTTGCAGCAAAAAAAAAAAAAAAACAAGGTCCATGGCAACCATTAGGGGCATGAGACATATATACCAGTCTATTTTCTGGGAGCACTCACTTTAGCTGGACGTGCTTTTAGTTGACATCACTTTTTGTTGACACACTTTGGTCAGCCAGACAGATAGCTGACAAGTGTGTAACACTGCACATTTCCATAGGCTGGTTTCCCTGGTATGTGTGATCTCAGAATACATATATATAATTAGCAGGAGGGTTGGGGGGGTGTAGGGGGGCTTCCTCCTGCAAAAAGCATTCTGTCATTGGTGCGTGCTGTCAGTCTTTGTCTTGGATACACACACACACACACACACACACACACACACACACACACACACACACACACACACACACACACACACACACACACACACACACACACACATATGTAGATATATAATTAATAAAAATTAATAAAAAATCTGGCTCCCTCTACAAAATCAAACCTTTCCTTATGCCTCATGCTAGAACTGCCATGGCCTAACCCACTTACTCTCCACCCTTCTTTATGCCTCCCCTCTATTCAGTAACCTGAACAAAACCGACCTAAATAAATTATCCTGCTGTTATAACCACAGTGCTAGGTTTGCTACTGGCATGACATATAGGATACACAACTGTCAGAATCTAAATACTTTAGGGTGGCTTGAACTGCCTACTCTACTGCAGTTCAACCAGCTCATAGTAGTACACAAAGTCCTCAACCAACCAGATAACACACCTGCATTTAAAAACATTATCTGCCCCCATTATACCCACAGGCCACTATGCTCATCTATTAGACTACTGATGCTAACTTTCAAATCCAACAACTTGGCAGGGGATGCTCTGTTTGCCAACTCTTTTGGCAAAACTTGGAACTTACTTCCTGACCACGTTACTCAGGAATCCTTACTATCCCTATTCAGGAAAAGTCTCAAAAAACATTTTAAATCACACTGGCTATGTCCTTGCTCTACTCCTGACTAGCATCATCTCTATACTCTTCGTAAGACACCTCAAGGAAATTAATTTATCAAAGCATGCTTAAATACACTAGAATGCAAGTAAGCTATATTACAGATGAATTGTCATAAATTGCTTGCTCTGTCAATCTATAGAAATTATATTATACAACGACCCCCCCATTAATATTCAAAAACGTGCACGCTGATTGGTCTGCGTGCACATTGTAAATCTGAGTTATAGTAATGGAAAAAGGTCCAGTCGCCCAGACTTTTTCCATTATTATAACTCTTACAGCAATACTGTCTCGCTATGTTAAACAAGTTGCTTTTTTTAAAGCTGTCTCGCTATGTTAAACCCATTTAACATAGCAAAACAGTTTGTAAAAAGCAATGGAGATCTTGCTTTCTCCATTGCTTTTGCCCAGAGCTCTGATGTACTGTGTAGGCATACGCATGCGCAGTACATCAGAACTGCCGCAGAATACCAGACAGCTGCAGAAGGGCAGCAAGGAGGCAATATACAATGCCATTATTTAAGAAAAGTCATTATTTTTTTCTTAAATAATGTCATTGTATAATAGCAATAACCCACTTCTGGGTGTGGGTAATGCTGGATTTACCCACGGTTGGCTTTGTTTGGCCACTTGGGCTTCGCCCTCGTGACCAAGCCACACCAACCATGGGTAAATCCAGCATTACCCACACCCAGGCATGGGTTATTGCTATATTGTACTATATTCACTTATGTTGTGTTGCTATGTGGAGCTTTTCCCCCCAGGTCTCCGCTGAAAATGGACATGTATCCAGTCGGACTATCCCGGTCAACAGATGTAAAATAAATAAATTATATATATATATATGTGTGTGTGTGTGTGTGTGTGTGTGTGTGTGTGTGTGTGTGTGTGTGTGTGTGTGTGTGTGTGCATATACATATATATATATATATATATACACATATCTACAGTCTAAGAATATAACTTATGGAAGATGGTAAGGGAAGTAAGATTAAGGCTGAAAGGTAGAGGAGGTAGCTGGGCCACACAAACAAACATATAACATAGGCAAGATCATAAAGGGAGGTGATGACACGATCAGAGATGTGGAAGACTATAAGAGGGCCTGAAGCACACAGATGACAACTAACTGAAGATAAAAAACATAAAACAACACAAATTGGATTGGGAAGAGAAAAGTAACATTTATCGATCAAAATAAATTACTACATTAGCAGAGTCTGACCACAGTACTTGCACTATAATGCTAATACCAAGAAACAAACACCCTACTCTAACAATGACAGGGCTACATGCAACTATTACCGGACATGAACCCACAACTTTTTCCATTTACAGTGTACAAAATACTTCCTCTACAGGTCGTGCTACAGAAGCAGTAATTCCAATGAAATCAGAGAAGTACACAACAATTGGTGATTGCACACTTTCAGAATAAGTTTAAAAAAGACAAAAAGCATACACTGCCTGAGAGGGCTTGAACCCACAACCCTTCCCACTTATAGTTTGCAAACTTTTTTATTTCCAAACTGAGCTACAGAGCAATGGAGGGCAATAGTGTCAGAGAAGCACATGTTTTGGAGATTACATACTTGCAGAATGAAAAAATAAGAAAGCCTACATTGACCAATCAGGAAACCACAATTGGCATTGTAATTCTTTGCAGGGGGAAGTAGTCAAATCCTGACAATTTGTACCCTACATAGTTTTGCAAACTGCCATACAAAGATGCTCAACTCACGTGTGTGGCCAGCGAGAGCTGAGTACAATAAATATGTACATATAGAACATAAATAAAAAATAAATTCTTAACCGCCAAAGGTGCCTCAGACAATGACAATAAGCAGAATGAAGATACTGGGTACACCCCCACAGGACGCAAAGTTAAAATCAATTTAATTCAAAGTAAAACACAATATAAACAAAACGAAGATACTGGGTACACCACCACAGGACGCAAAGTTAAAATCAATTTAATTCAAAGTAAAACACAAACACAGTACTAAAACAATGAAGATTTCCAAAGGACGAAAAGCGCTTTCAGCTAGTAGCCTTCTTCAGTTCGTATCATTAAGCGCTTTCAGCTATTAGCCTTCCTCAGTTCGTATAATTCCTTTGGTTAGGCATACACATAAGAAGTATTTTTGCTCCAGTCACCAGTGTTTGTTTCTCATCACCTTCCGGCTTAATCAAAATGCAAAAGTAGGGACCAGCCCTACTTAGATTTCTTGACAGTTAGACGTCTATTTTTCAAGATAGGTTTTAAAGGGACCACTGAGTTTAACCCTGGTGATTTGTGAGCTTTAAGATTCATAATCCAGCTGATTTCCCATGTTTCTGTCAGGTTGTATATATCCCCTCCACTATTGTTTTGCTGAATGAGTTTCTATGGCTTGAAAATGAAAATTATGAGTAGGAAAATGTTTAACATGACCCGCTAGGCTATTCTGTAGATTTAGGTGAGCTATGTCCCTTAGGTGTCTAAGGATATGATCTTTTAGCCATTGATCTGTCTTGCCTACATAAAAGGATAAACACTGCTTGCAGGTAGCAAGATAAACTAGGTGCTGGCTATTACATGTGGCAGAAACCTGAAAATGAAAATGTTTATCTGTATTAGGATGCTTGAAACTTGGAATGGGGTTAATAAATGGACAAGCCTTACATCTTCCACACTTTTTAATTCCCACGATGTTTGGAGCTGACTTATTCATATGGCCATTGTTATTGCAAAGTAATCTTTTTAAGTTCTTTCTGTTTTTAAATACAAATCTTGGTTGGTCACCCACTAAATCTGTGATTTTATCATCCTCCTGCAAAATAGGCCAATATTTGCTAATGACTGCACAAATCTGCATGTTGTCCGAACTATAGGTAAGAGCGCACCTCACCTGTTGGGGTGCCATTCTACTCATTCCCCCTACCAAGTCAGATGATGACTGATCATAGTAGGGGCGACCCTTGATGTTTCTCAAAGCAATAGGATCCACAGTCATAGTAAGATATTTCTCATTATAGCCTCGTTGGTGAAGGTGGCCCTTTAACAATTCATATTCTTTTTATATGTGTCTTCCTCAGTGCATAACCTGGATATTCGCATTGCCTGAGTCTCCATGATGTTCTTATAAATATGCCTTGGGTGCATGCTTTGCCGATGTAAATAATGATTTCTCCATGTGTTTTTAAGGTATAACTCCATTCTTAAGCCTTGCTCTTGGGAATACTTAAGCTTCACATCCAGAAAATCAGTCTCCTTATCCGAATTCTTAACTGAGAATTTTAGGGAGTCAGTGGATGAGTGTAAGTGATCCACAAATAATTCCAAGTCCTCTTCCTTCCCTGTCCATAAGATAAGTATGTCATCGACAGAACATCCATAGTACAGGAGAGGATTCAGCCATGGATTACTAGGATGCAATACCTTTTGCTGTTCCCACTGAACAAGCACCATGTTAGAATAGGTGTTAGCACATGGCATGCCCATAGCTACTCCCCATGTTTGCAAATAGCATTTATTCCCATATAGGAATATGTTGTTATGCAATATGATTTACAGTAAACCACAAATAAGGTCAACATTAAAACCATCCCATGAGCAAATTCTCTTATGGCTTCAATACCATAGTCATGGGGGATAACAGTAAATAGATTATTTACATCCAAAGTTACCAGTATCACTTTTGTGCCATGTTTCAAGTTCTTCATCTTATTTGATAGTTGTTTTAAAAGGTTTCCAGTATCTTTGATGACAGTGTCTATTTTAGTTAGATGTGGTTTTAACTCATTTTCTACAAACATGGAGAGATGCTGTGTGACCCAACTTCGACCTGCAACAATCGGTCGTAGCGGTGGGTCTACAGGGTCCTTGTGTATCTTTGGTAACAACACTAAGGAAGTCACAGCTTTTGGCTGATCATCCGTTCCATCAATAAATCATAAAGATTTACATGCACCTGTCTTATCATTTTTTCCTGCACTTGCTTAGATATAACTCGATACGTTTGTGGATCTTGCAGTATAGACAACATTTTCTGTTTGTACCAGTCGGCATCCATCACTACAACTGCACCTCCTTTGTCTGCAAGTTTAAAGACTAGATCTTGTCTTTCCTGAAGTTTCATCAAAGCTTCTCTCTCGCCTCGAGTCATGTTAACAAAATGTTTTCTTTTGATCTGACTTTCTCTTATTTTACTAACTTCATTTTCACATAGATGAATGAAGGTTTCAACTGTCGGATGATTAACAGGCACAAATAAACTTGTTTTTTAGTGTATGCCCTGTGAAGAATCATTGTTATTTCCATGAACTGAAGAAGGCTAATAGCTGAAAGTGCTTTTCGTCCTTTGGAAATCTTCATTGTTTTAGTGCTGTGTTTGTGTTTTACTTTGAATTAAATTGATTTTAACTTTGCGTCCTGTGGTGGTGTACCCAGTATCTTCGTTTTGTTTATATTGTGTTTTACTTTGAATTAAATTGATTTTAACTTTGCGTCCTGTGGTGGTGTACCCAGTATCTTCGTTTTGTTTATACATGTAGTACAGGGCAGCCCGACTCTTTGCTACACAATAAGCAGTGCCAGTTCCCGGTTGTATATGGACATCAAAGGTGTTCTTCACAATCTTCCTTGAACAGAACAATCACAAAATATAAGCGATTTGGATTCTTAGGTGGGCATGTGTAAGGTGTGTTTATCTATTTTGTGACCATATTAGAGCCTGTATGTGGTAGTAAAAGAAATAGGTGAAAAGGGGAAGTAAGCTGAGGGTAGATCAGAGAGCAAGCAAATAAGGAATGAGAAGGGTATGTGTTTTTTTTGTGGGCCAGATGCCAATTTTTTAGGCATAAAAAATTAAGTTGGGGAAGGAAGTGAGAGAAGTAAAGAGGGTGGAAAGAGGGTTAGTTAAAAAGTAGGGGAAGACAGAAATAACTGACAGATTGTGTGGTAACACAGTGAGGGACAGGGAACACAATGGAGAAGCAGACATCAGACAAACAGAGAGAAGACAATACTGAGGGGGGGATTTAACAACCAACAGGCTGGCATGGGCATAAAAGCGAGAGGAACACCAGGATAAGGAATGGGATGGGTGTTTGCAATTGCAGTCTCTGCCAGCTGTGATCTAGTGTGAGATTATACTGACCCTGGGTATAGTCACCACTCAACCCTATCTCAGAAGGTGGACACAGTGCTGGACAAGGACATGACTTATACTGGAGTAGGTTTTCCATATGGCCAATTCGGGCATCCATCCTCATGTCAATAATCTCTCCACAATATCTGACAGCTGCTGGCAGGTGACAAGGGTGTTACGGAAGAGTCGCCTGCTGTGAGTGGTATGGTTAAGGTGGAAGATGTGGTAGTGACTTTGGTTGTCTGTGCTTTTGGTATTGTTGGTGGTGGTGATGATGGTGGCGGCAGTGCTGCAGCTGCCACCTGTGGGGGTGCCAACAGGCCTTTCCATAGGGATAGATGCAGGTTGTAATGGTGCTGCAGAGAATAGTAAAATAAATGGATAGGAACAAAATAATAAACCTAAATGCATGTAATAGAAAGGATAGTGACAGAGAGTGGCTGAGATAGAAGTAGAAATACAATGGAAAAATTGAAGCTGGCATATATTTGTCTATGATATAGTTAAAGCTAATATAGCTGAAGGACCATGGCTACACAACTGAGAGGAGGACCAGCCTACACAACTGTGAGGGGGACCTGAACACACAGCCATCATCACCTGCATTCTAACAGATAGTTGAATAATGTGATAAGCTACTTGGACAAGCCAACATGGGGTGTTAGTCTGAGTTGCAGTAATGATGTCTGAGATTAATGTACATATATAAAGAAACCATGCTGTGCAGACATACATTTCACTCACAGGTTATAAGCAGAGGAAACAATTATATTGACAAAGTTGTCCACCTACTCAAAAATGTTACTCAAGCATATTTCTCCTACTTGGTTCTGTACTTAGTACAGTGAAACATAAGCCTCAACTGAAATATTTCATAAAAAATGTGGAAGAATTGAGCTCAACAGGCTTTATCACAATATGACAGCACAGCTTTAATACCGTAACTCACTTGTCCAAGTGTATGACATAATCCATCTACAAACGCAGTAATAACTTTCAGCATTGTACTGCTACCTTTGACCCATTGCAATTATCACAGAACTGGCAGTGATATTTGAAAAGTATACTGTTTGGGAATGAATCTCTATTCACCCTTGTACTATTGTACTATTTTAGGTGTTACAATCTCGTGCTTTACAGCTGGCTATTCACTTCAATTTCTTCAGGGAATATTTAGATAAAAAGAACACAATATAATATTAATGGAAGCCACATTATGGCAGCTTATATGTGTAGCTAACATAAGTTATACTTACAGTACAGAGGTGGTGACTGCTGTTCAACTTCATTCTCCCTTCAGTGTAGGGGGTCATGATTGTGGTGTGCCATGTCAGTGTAATGGTAACAGCACTGCTCCTTTGTGCATGGGATGCCAGTGGTACGGGTGACAGCCTGGGTTAAACTATTCCAGGTTTCAATCTTATACTGATATCATGTATAGCCTTCTGGCTGTAATCCTTATGGAGGATGTCCATAAATATTTTTAACTCTTCAAACCACCTCTGTACACTAAAAGTAGCACTCCTCTGCCTTTCTCCAACCGTGATGTATTACTTTGAAGTATCTCAATTGAAAATGGCAGTAAGCTGACATCCATATCAATTCTCACCTGTTCCATCTGCCATGTAGTGACTGATGGGCATCTTATTTGCCCACTGGATGGTAGGCTAGGATGATATGGATATTTTATTATTATGGTTCACAGTTGCACTTTAAGGTATGAAACATGGTAGTTCTCTACCTCTGTATATGCTAGTAAGAAATCAGGCAGTACAATAACTCCATTTAAATATGGTTATACGTGGAATTACAAATTTCTCCTAGAGGCATGTAATGGACTGAGCATGCGCAGTGCTGTTCGCAGGGACCTAGGTGTATCCACAGTATTAAGTACAACTGAGTGGGACACTTAGGTTTTTCTCATCATGCAAATTGAGGGATTCAGAAACAACAATGTGTTCAGCCCTACTCAGCATAATCAACATGGCAGCCAGGTGAATTTTTGTGATATAGGCAGGAGGTTAAGCACAGAAGACTTAAATAGTGCCACATATCATAACTACAAACTCTACAGTCCTCTCAAAATGTATATTAATAATGTTCCTTTTATTTTCTTAACTGTAAAGTGTCTTGTTCTAATTTTTAAAACATTATGGCATGACTTTTAGCCCTTTTACATCTATTTTTTTTACCTTCAACAATAATTCATAACATCACCAGAAAATCAAATTTATCATGAGTGCTGATACATGAAAATGAAACTTCAGCAACATTTAATTTAAACAAAGTAATATCTTAAACTGTCTTTTGTTGTAAGTGATACAAGGTGCAAAGAAATGTAAGAAAGAGAAAGAGGAAGTAGAAAAAGTATGTTCTAGAAAGTACAGTGGACCTATAATAATCAGAAGGGTGGGCCTCTTACCTGAACATTGCCCAGATAATGCAGAATGAGGGTTGCCAGTGAATTTAGTTCTGCTGCATTCCAAGACACATTTCACAAAATTATTGCCATCTGGAGGTGCAAACCCAGAGGAACCTCTCCAAAATAAAATCTATACAAAGAAAGATCTGGGACATAAAGCATATGCACAATAAAAAGCAGGTGCAAGAACTTAATCCACTAAAGTAGTTATTGAGTGTTACTGAGGTTTTAGATTAAGGAAAGCAGTTTACGTTTCAGCTGTTTCCTGCCAGTATATCTGCCTTCCTTTGTGATTCTGTGAAGGTGTTGTGCGAGGTATCAGACCATGACATCAACTACTTATATTGTCATTGCTAGTTTGGATCAAAAGGCCTGAAGTCTGTACTTCAAGACTGGAGCCTCCTAGTCTGGGTCATTTCATTGTTACCTGACCCAGCAGCTCTCATTTCTTACTAAATGATATTGGACTCCAGAAAAATGGTTCAGTCATGGATGTCTCTGTTGGTAATATCCTTGTCTTACAAAAAGTAATAGTTAAGGCATATTACATGAGAGGCTTCTGAAACCTCTCCCTACACCACAACCAGTCCTTCAGCTTCAGCTTCAGCCATAAAATGTACAAGCAGAAATACTCACCTGTGCAGCAGTCTTGTTAAACAACAGCACTGGTGGTACCACCAGGAAACCAACCAGCATGCACAATACAACACAAGGGACACCCATCCATTTCAGAGACTTCTGTTACAGGGGGCCTGATATAACTTTGACAAATTGCAAAACTATGTAATTAATGGACTATATTTTAACTTACATGTATTTATTTATTTATTTTTATTTATTTATTTTTTGCTGAGTGCAATGTATCCTAAATTCCTGTAATGACTCAAGATACAGTACTGAAGAAAGACAAAGCTATTGTTAGCCTATGTGTAGGATGACGGAAGCTTATTTTTCTGTTGTCCACAACAAATATGTAGAAAACATTATTATGCAACCTAGGTGACTTGAGTTCATTTAGCCGTTGAGATGCTGGAGAGACCAGGGAGAGGTTGAAGAGGATAGGAGTGACTGACAGCTATAGGCTCGCCCTTCCTGGGGCCATGGAGGTAGGTGTGGTTTACTGCTTGGTTAGCACACCCAGGAAGCGCATGGCTTTGCATATACATCATATCAGACACTTGAACACATGCTGTCAATGTGCAAGTATGTAAGTCAGGGAAGACAACATGTGGAAGCACAATTCCCATGGCAGACAGCATGCAGTGATGCTCAGACAGCTGTGGTGAGGTAGAGGGGGCAGATCCAAGGAGACTGATAGGCATCTCCTCAGGAGAAGCTGTCTCATCTGCTCCCTAACACTTGATTCTTGCATCTAGGGAGGGATGGGCTGATCAGCCTACCAGAGCAGGAATGATTTGGCTGTAGGGCTCTCCCCTAGCCAAGGGAAGTCTAGTGCTCACTGCACTGAGTGAGAGGGTGCAGATAGACAAGCCACTGGGCAGGGTTTTGTGAAGATGAAAAAAAAAAAACAATCATGTAGTGTGGTATACCAGTCCAGTTATAAAGATGAAAATATTTATTTGTAGTTTTGGTGTCATCATATCAAGCTGAAGCCTGGGAGATGACAGAGCAGGAACAGAGATTAGTCACAGGACAGACTTCTATTCTCCTCTCTTGGAAATTGCAGTCGTGAGTGGTCACAGTTTCTGCGTCATTAACAATCCTTGCCTGGATACCAGGGGAGTTATGGCACGAGAGTAATGCAGGTGCTGGGTGTGAAAGCATAATCAGTGAACTCCAACATTTCCCCTTCAGTGAAGGAAAAGAAAAAGGAAAATAAAATCCGCAGCATCTTTGAAGATGAAATTGATTACATATGTTATATCTATCTATAGAGCTATATAGTAAGATAACTACATAGTCATAGTGTTCATATCTGCTCTCATTATATAAATATAATGATATATATATCAATATCTATAGAGCTATATAGTAACATAACTACATAGTCATACTGTTCATATCTGCTCTCATTATGTAAATATAATGATATATCTATTTATATCTATAGAGCTATATAGTAACATAACTACATAGTCATAGTGTTCATATCTACTATTATAATATAAATATAATGATATATCTATCTATATCTATAGAGCTATATAGTAACATAGCTACATAGTCATAGTTTTCATATCAGCTCTCATTATATAAATATAATGATATATCTTTCTATATCTATAGAGCTATATAGTAACATAACTATGTAGTCATAGTGTTCATATCTGCTCTCATTATATAAATTTAATGATATATCTCTCTATATCCATAGAGCTATATAGTAACATAACTACATAGTCTAGTGTTCATATCTGCTTTCGTTATATAAATATAATGATGTATGTATCTATATCTATAGAGCTATACAGCAACATACTTACATAGTCATAGTGTTCATATCTGCTCTCTTTATATAAATATAATGATACATCTATCAATATCTATAGAGCTATATAGTAACATAACTACAAATTCACAGTGTTCATATCTGCTCTCATTATATAAATATAATGATATATGTATCTATATCTATAGAGCTATATAGTAACATAACTACATAGTCGTAGTGTTCATATCTGCTCTCATTATATACATATAATGATATATTTATCTATATCTATAGAGCTATATAGTAAAATAACTACATAGTCGTAGTGTTCATATCTGCTCTCGTTATACAAATATAATGATATATGTATTATATCTATAGAGCTATATAGTAACATACCTACATAGTCATAGTGTTCATATCTGCTGTCGTTATATAAATAGAATGATATATTTATCTATATATATAGAGCTATATAGTAACATAACTACATAGTCATGGTGTTCATATCTGCTCTCATTATATAAATATAAGGATATATCTATCAATATCTATAGAGCTATATAGTAACATAACTACAAATTCATAGTATTCATATCTGCTCTCATTATATAAATATAATGATATATGTATCTATATCTATAGAGCTATATAGTAAAATAACTACATAGTCGTAGTGTTCATATCTGCTCTGATTATATACATATAATGATATATCTATCTATATCTATAGACTATATAGAAACATAACTACATAGTCATAGTGTTCATATCTGCTCTCATTATATAAATATAATGATATATCCATCTATATCTATAGAGCTATATAGTAACATAACTACATAGTCATAGTGTTCATATCTGCTCTCATTACATAAATATAATGATATATCTATCTATAGCTATAGAACTATACAGTAACATAACTACATAATCATAGTGTTCATATCTGCTCTCATTATATAAATATAACGATATATCTATCTATATCTATAGAGCTATGCAGTAACATAACTACATAGCCATAGTGTTCATATCTGCTCTGATTATATATATATAATGATATATCTATCTATATCTATAGAGCTATACAGTAACATAAGTACATAGTCATAGTGTTCATATCTGCTATCATTATATGAATATAATGATATATCTATCTATATCTATAGAGCTATATAGTAACATAACTACATGGTCACAGTGTTTGTATCTGCTCTCATTATATAAATATAATGATATATCTATCTATATCTATAGAGCTATATAGAAACATAACTACATAGTCATAGTGTTCAAATCTGCTCTCGTTATATAAATATAATGATATATTTATCTGTATTTATAGAGCTATATAGAAACATAACTGTATAGTCATAGTCTTCATATCTGCTCTCGTTATATAAATATAATGATATATCTATCTATATCTATAGAGCTGTATAGTAACATAATTACATAGTCAAACTGTTCATATCTGCTCTCATTATATAAATATAATGATATATCTATCTATATCTATAGAGCTGTATAGTAACATAACTACATAGTCAAAGTGTTCATATATGCTGTCATTATATAAATACAATAATATATCTATCTATATCTATAGAGCTATATAATAACATAACTACAAAGTCATAGTGTCCATATCTTCTCTCATTATATAAATATGATATATCTATCTATATCTGTCATAGTGTTCATATCTGCTCTCATTATATAAATATAATGATGTATCTATCTATATCAATAGACTCATTATATAAATATAATGATATATCTATCTAAATCTATAGAGCTATATAGTGACATACCTACATAGTCATAGTGTTCATGTCTGCTCTCATTATATAAATATAACAATATATCTATCTATATCTATAGAGCTGTATAGTAACATAATTACATAGTCAAACTGTTCATATCTGCTTTCATTATATAAATATAATGACATATTTATATCTAGAATCTGATATATCTATATATTTATATCTAGAATATATTTATAGCTAGAATCCGCCACATAACACAAGCACTCTGGTCACTCCATGGCAAGTACAAATATGACACAGTCATTGTCCATGCTGTTGTGAACGACCTGAGATGTACCTCCCTGGACTACATGAAAAGAGACATAGAGGAGCGCTCTGATTATGTAGCCCAGGCAGGTATGACCCTGATCCTGAGCAGTATCCTTCCTTCACCAAGAATGATGCCACAATATAGAGACAAGATGATCAGCTTTAACAATTGGCTTAATGTCTGGTGTCATTCAAAGGGGATCCAGTGTCTGTCTCCTTGGGATGACATGCTTGACAAGCCACGCTGCTTCGCAAGGGACAGCTTGCACCTGTCACCCCTGGGATTCCGGATATTGGCTAAGGCTCTTGCCACCACCATAGTGCCTTTTTAGGCAAGGCTCAAATTCTAAACCTACCACCCTAGAAAACAAAAATGGGAAGAAACTGAGGGTAATGCTGCTCAATGCCAGAAGTCTAAATCTCAAAATGCACGCACTCGAGGCCCTTCTCAGTATGGAGAACATCGATGTCTGTGCTGTAACTGAAACCTGGTTCAAGGCTCCTGAGAGCACCCCGGCACTATTAGGTTTTACCTCATATCATGTGTTCCGGCCCCAAAACCCGGACCACACCACAAAAGGAGGGGGTGTATCCATATTCATAAAGGATACCCACACCTCCAGGTTGGTGGCAACGCACAAAGCTTCGGAAACCATCCAGGTGCAACTAACCATAGGCAAAACTGCTCTACAAATTGTAGCACACTACAGGCCACCCTCTCAAACTCAGGAACCCAACACAGCCTTCCTGAAGACACTGGAGGGTATAAATGTATCTCCAAACACCATCATATTGGGTGACTTCAACTACCCAAATATAGGCTGGGAACATTACTCAAGCCCTAACTTTCTAGCCCAACGGTTCCTGGAGTTCATAAATTCAAATGCCATGGAACAGCTAGTCACTGTTCCCATGAGAGGAGAAAATATACTAGATCTCATTATCACAAACATGGGGACAAAATGCTCCACACCGGAAGTATATCCCTCATTGGTGAGATCTGATCATAAACTAATCTCACTGGAAATCCACATCCCACCCCCACCCCAAACAAAAAAGACCACAGTGAAGAACTTCTCTAAAGCAAACTTCACAATACTCAAGACTGGTGTGGTATCCTTCAAGGCCCCTGAGCCAGTGGAAACCACAACCCAAGCTGTGGAAGCCCTTACATATGCCTTCTATGAACACCTCCAGGACTTCATGGATCAGGCAATCCCAAATAAAACCAAGACTCTTTCCACAAAGGGCAAACGTCCAGTCTGGTGGACCCCAGCCATTAACAAACTTTACAATAAGAGGAGAAAGCTATTACATGATAGAACAAAATCCATAAAAGGGAAGCACCCCTGATCATTATTAGTAAAAAAATACGAGCACTCATAAAATCAACTAAGGCCAATTTTGAGAGAAAAATTGCCATGGATTCAAAGGACAATCATAAGGCCTTTTCAGCTATGTTAGGAACCTGGGTGGAAACTCCCAGATATGCTCAGAATTAGTCCAAAATGATACAAAAATCACTGAACCCACAGACATTGCCAACATACTGGCAGACAGGTTCAGTGCAAACTTCACCCCCCTCTCCCCCCCTAAAGGAGAGATAACTATCCCAGCAGAGTGTAGCCTCCCAGACATCTCAAATGTGCAGGTGAAAGCTGCTCTCTAAAGCTAAAAACACAGCATCAATGGGACTGGATGGTGTCCCCGGCTGTGTGCTACACGAGCTAAATGAGGAATTAAACCCGCACATAAGGCAGCTGTTTAATCTCAGCCTTACCACAGGATACATGCCCAAGGAGTGGCGTACGGCAACTGTGGTCCCACTCCACAAAGGCGGTGCCTCTACGGACACTGGTAATTACCGCCCCATAAGCTTAACAAGTCTAGTCTGCAAAGCTATGGAGAGGATCATAATGGAGCTCATAAACAAAGATATAGGGAACTTGCAGACATTGGACCCGACCCAGATTGGCTTCGTCAAGGGCAGATCATGCCTTTTGAACTTGGTCGACTTCTTCAAAACAGTCATCAAGGCCATTGATGAGGGAAAGGCAGTCCATACAGCCTACCTTGACCTTACAAAGGCCTTTGACACAATACCCTACTCGGGTATTGTAGAAAAACTTACCAGCTTAAATGTAAACCCATATGTCACAAGATGGGTTGCAAACTGGCTTAAGGACAGAACCCACAGGGTTAGAGTTGTTGGCGCTATGTCAGACTCCAAGCTGGTCACAAGTGGTGTCCCACAGGGCTCGGTCCTTGGCCCCCTATTGTTCGGCATCTACTTCTCAGAAGTACAGGCCAACATGGGAGGACTTTGGCTGACAAAGTTTGCAGACGACTGAAACTGGGCGCCATACTGGAAAGTGCATCGGACACGGATATCCTTCAGAAGGGACTCACGGAAACAGATAGCTGGTGCCAGAGCCATGGCCTGAAGTTAAACGCCAAAAAATGTATAGTCATATACTTCGGGAAAAACAAGGTACCCCAAGCTACCATATAGGTGGCAATCCACTAAGCACAGAAGAGGTTATCAGGGACCTGAGGACCCAGGTTGACAGTGGCCTTTCTTTTGACACTCACGTTGCTAAAGTGATTAGAAAGACCTTCTACATTGCCCACCTGATCATGAAGGGATTCACATCCAGATCTAGTGAGGTCATTGTTCCCCTGTACTCTTCACTTATCAGACCAATGATCGAGTACAATGCCCCATTCGGGATGTATCTCACCCGACATCTGCAGCAATTGGAGAGACCCCAAAAGTTCCTCACCAAAAGGATAAAGGGACTCCAAAATCTGCCATATGCTGCCAGATTGAAGAAACTCCAGCTCTATTCAGTTGCATACCGTCTGCTCAGAGGTGACATGTGCCTGACATACAAGGCCATGTCCAACCCGATATTAATGGACATGCTCCACCTCAAAAAATCCAAATCCACCAAAACCACTAGAGCAAGCGACTTAAACCTTAGCACGGATATAAATAGGATGTGCTGGAGGGATAGATTTATCACTCAGAGACTCCCTATGCTGTGGAATAAAATCCCGATCCATGTGAGGCAGAGCACCTCGCTGGCTCTGTTCAAGAGAAATCTTGACCTGTGGATGGGAGATCATAGGTTTATCCCAGGAATCATCTCTGTGTCACTGCTGGACAGAGGCACAACAAACTAATGGGCACAGTATTTTTTCATATAAGGGGTGGCGTAAGCCACAAAAATTTGGGCTAGGCTTATAAATGCCTTAGGGCAGATAGCCTAGTATAAACCTATGAACCTATGAACCTATATCTATAGAGCTATACAGAAACATACCTACATAGTCATAGTGTTCATATCTGCTCTCATTATATAAATATAATGATATATCTATATATATCTAAAGAGCTATACAGTGACATAACTACATAGTCATAGTGTTCATACCTGCTTTCATTATATAAATATAATAATATATCTATCTATATCTATAGAGCTATATAGTAAAATAACTACGTAGTCATAGTGCTCATATCTGCTCTCATTATATAAATATAATGATATATCTACCTATATCTATAGAGCTATACAGTAACATAACTACATAGTCAAAGTGTTCATATCTGCTCTCATTATATAAATATAATGATATATCTATCTATATCTATAGAGTGATATAGTAACATAACTACATAGTCATAGTGTTCATATCTGCTCTCATTATATAAATATAGTGATATATCTATCTATATCTATAGAGCAATATAGTTACATAACTACATAGTTATAGTGTTCATATCTGCTCTCATTATATAAATATAATGATATATCTATTTATATCTATAGAGCGATATAGAAACATAACTACATAGTCATAATGTTCATATCTACTATCGTTATATAAATATAACGATATATCTATCTATATCTATATAGCTATATAGTAACAAAACTACATAGTCATAGTGTTCGTATCTGCTCCCGTTATATAAACATAATGATATATCTATCTATGTCTATAGAGCTATATATTAACATAAATACATAGTCATAGTGTTCATATCTGCTCTCGTTATATAAATATAATGATATATCTGTCTATATCTATAGAGATATATAGTAACATAACTACATAGTTATAGGGTTCATATCTGCTCTCATTATATAAATATAATGATATATCTATCTATATCTATAGAGCTATACAGTGACATATCTACATAGTCATAGAGTTCATATCTGCTCTCATTATATAAATATAATGATATATCTATCCATATCTATAGAGCTATACAGTCACATACCTCCATAGTCATAATGTTCATATCTGCTCTCATTATATAAATATAATGATATATCTATCTATATCTATAGAGCTATACAGTCACATACCTACAGAGTCATAGTGTTCATATCTGCCCTCATTATATAAATATAATGATATATCGATCTATATCTATAGAGCTATACAGTCACATACCTAAACAGTCATAATGATCATATCTGCTCTCATTATAAATATATAATGATATATATATCTATATCTATAGAGCTATACAATGACATACCTACATAGTCATAGTGTTCATATCTGCTCTCATTATATAAATATAATGATATATCTGTCTATACCTATAGAGCTATATAATGACATACCTACATAGTCAGAGTGTTCATATCTGCTCTCATTATATAAATATAACGATATATCTATCTATATCTATAGAGCTATACAGTGACATACTTACATAGTCATAGAATTTATATCTGCTCTCATTATATAAATATAATGATATATCTATCTATATCTATAGAGCTACACAGTGACATACCTACATAGTCATAGTGTTTATATCTGTTCTGATTGTATAAATATAATGATAGATCTATCTATATCTACAGAGCTATACAGTGACATACCTACATAGTCATAGTGTTCATATCTGCCTTCATTATATAAATATAATGATATATCTATCTATATCTACAGAGCTATACAGTCACATACCTACATAGTCATAGTGTTCATATCTGCTCTCATTATTTGTTTATTTTTTTTTTATTTATTTTACATTTGTTGACCGGGAGGATCCGACTGGATACATGTCCATTTTCAGCGGAGGCCCGGGGAGAAAAGCTCCAAACATAGGTAACAAAAAAACAATTTGAATAACAGTGAAGTATATTTTACATTCAAAGTTAGAACATATGTTGTTCTTTATAATTTAACTAAAAAGGGAGAGGATTTAGGATAGTAAGGAGAAGTAGGAGAGTCATGTGTGATGACTGTTAGTCTAGCCGAAGGTTAACTGTCCCGGATTTAGGCAGTGACAATTTCGCATTGAACCCAGATGTGTTTTTAGCTTAGCTTTGAATTGACTTAAAGTAGACATAGATATAATATCATGGGGAAGTTTGTTCCAAATTTTACCTGCAACGTTGTTGAGAAGGGAGTCACCAGCAGAGTTATTAGTTTTGAATGTTTGGATTAGGAGACGGTTGGATGACCTCAATGGGCGTGGATTGTTACAAAGAGGAAGCAGCATTTTGAGGGAAGGAGCATATTCAGGGTTATATATAATTTTGTGTGTAAGGACTAGTAGGTTGAAAGAAATAAGGGTAGGAAGCTCAGACCAGTTGAGCTTGGCTAAGTTGGTACAATGATGGGTCCTATATGGTGACCCAGTAACAAACCTAGCAATATGATTGTAGCAGTTAGAGAGTTTGTTCATGATGGTTTTACTTATGTTGTGAAGTAAGGGGGACGAGTACAGGAGTGATGAGAGAAGGTGAGTCTGGGCAATGGCCATTTTAGCTTGATGGGTCAAGAAGCTATTTATTCTATATAAGGAGCCTAGTTTCTTATTAATGGTCTTGATCATTTGGTTTACATGTATATCATATTTTAGTTTGTTATCTATGGTTACCCCTAGTAATTTTGTTGAGAGGTCTGGAGAAATTATGGTCCCATCCTTAGCTTGGATAGTAAAATTGATGGGGCAGGACCTTTTTGTTGGAAGAAACAACAACATTTTAGTTTTTTTAGGATTAAGAATCAGGCGCCGATTGGAGAGCCAGTGTTCTATTTTGCTGAAAGTAGACTGGGTTAACAATTGTAGATCTGAGGGGGTTGTACCAGAGCAAATTAACGTAGAATCATCTGCATATTGTATGCAACTGGCATTAGGAATAACTGTATGCAGATCATTGATAAAGATGGAAAATAATAGCGGCCCTAAAATAGATCCTTGTGGGACTCCCAATGTATTGGGTAGTAACTTAGAGAGTTTGGTCTGCCATAAAACTGCTTGTTTTCTACCGGATAGGTAGGAACTAAACCATTGTACAGCAGTATTGTCCAGACCAAGTGAAGGCAATGTATTAATTAGAAGTTTATGATCCACCATATCGAAGGCCTTCGACAGATCCAGAAATAGTGCAGATGAGATTTTATTATTATTACGATGGGAGTTTATGGTGTTTGAGAAGACAAGGAGGGCTGAGGTAGTGCTATGGAGGGGTCTGAAACCATGTTGGTTATCAGTCAGTAGTTGGTTGACAATTAGGTGTTGCATGAACTGTTTCTGAACACATTTTTCCATTATTTTTGCTAGAGGGGAAAGTATGGATATGGGCCTATAGTTTGAGAGATCAGTGGAAGTGCCTCCCTTGTGGAGAGGAATTACATATGATATCTTCCAGATCTCTGGGATTTTGGCCTCTGCTAAGGAGCGGTTGATGAGGATTGACACTGGATAAGCAATTACATCAGCTGTTTTTTGCAAATATTCAGCTGGGAGTTGGTCAGCAGAGAGTGTTGAGGGTTTTAGTTTTTTAATTAATCTACAAATAAATGAGGTTGGTACAGGTTGAAAGGTAAGTAGGGGAATATTATTGGGTGTTCGAGAGTCTAAGGTGTGAGGGCTGGGTGGTAATTGATTAGATAGAGTTTGAATTGTCTCAGTGAAGAAGTGGTTAAAACTATTTGAGACATCGACGGGATTTATCAATGAGTGTGGCAGGGACAGGGGTAGTAGTACAACCAGGGTGAAGAAGTTGATTTAGTCCAGCCCAGAATTTTTGTGGGCAGTTTTGGTGGTCAGTTTGCAATTTACAATAGTATTTTCTTTTATCTAGTAATATTTGCTTTTGGTTTCATTCCTAAGTTGTCTGTATTTAATTTGGTCCAGAGGGAGTTTAGTAGTACGCCAGGCAGACCACGCTTTGTTTCTGAGATTAATTTTCTGCCTTGTTTCTTTTGATAGCCAAGGAACATCTACAGTTTTGGTTTTCTTTGAGCGAATGGGAGCATGAAAATCAAGAATTTCTAGGAATTTTTGTTAAAGTATAGCACTGCTTCATCTAGGGTAGATATTTTAGTATTGTCCAGTTACAAGAAGAAAGTTCTAGTTGTAGTTTAGTTAAGTCAAATTTCTTTTGTTTCTAACAGCTCTGAGTGTGGGTTGCTTAGGAATGGTTATCTTATGCTTAATGATGTAAGTAAGGTGGTGGTCACTTAAACTATCGGGAGAGTACCTGATGTATAATGGTCAGGGTGACTATTTATTAGCACCCAGTCAAGTATACTGTCTTTCTGGTTAGATTTCCTAGCCTGGTGGGAGTATTAATAATTTGCTTGAAAGAGTAGAGGTTAATATGTGTAGTGGGAGCTGAGGGGCACAGGTATTCCAATCTATGTTGAAGTCTCCGAGAACTAAGGTTTCTTGAGGGAAATGAGTAGATATCCAGTGAAGGGTGGATTCAGAGTTTCTATATTATTTCCTGGGGGAATATACATGCAAATAATATAGATAAATTTATTGCTGTTAATCTGAAGCTTGGAGATTAGTATTTCTGCATTGTTAAATTGAGGTGGTTGCATAACATCAATAGACACAATTAGGTCAGATTTATAGAGTATGGCTACCCCACCTCCTTTCTTAGGGACTCGGTCTCTCCGATGAATATTGTAACCAGGGATTAATATTTCATTGTCGGTAGTTGTGGGTTTTAACCAAGTTTCAGTTAGACACAAGATGTCTGGGGAAAGGTCTAATAGAACTGCGTGAAGTTCATGTACCTTGTTGTTTATGCTTCTGATGTTCAGATGACAGGTTAGAAGAGAGTTAGTAGGGCGGGCAGTGACAGGGTTGGAGATAAGGTCATTACTAGAAGAGGACTGCTGGTCAATACTTGTCGGACCAGGGTTGGGGTGTATATCGCCATGAGGAAGCAGATTAAGTCTAAGTTTGGAGATGAGTTTTAGGAATTTATCTAAAATTTTATAAGTTTGTTTCAGTTTGGGGCTTTTATTACTATTTATGTAGTTGGATAAGGTAGGAGTGAGCAGGAGGTTGCTTCTTCCCAAGTACCATGAACATGAAAATAGTTAGTGAATTTGGTTCCAATAGTATTGGTCTCTGATGTAGTAGTAGAGAGTAATTCCAGATTTTGGGTTTCGTACAATGTTGTAAAGTAAGAGGTTAATAGCAAAGGAAGAAGAAAGAAATACCACATGTTTAAATACTTGTGATAATGGGCCATGGAAAATACTATAACCAAATGAAAAATGGAAAGAATGGATAGTTATAGAATGAGAGGGAGGGGGAGCAGGAATGGTAAGAATGCTAGGTAGGTGGAGTTTCAGGGATTGGGTGGAGAATTGTTTAGTAACAGCAGGGATTGGACCCGTTTTAGAGGGAGTGGTTTTATGGCTATAAATGTGGAGGTAGTGGCGGGTGGAAATTGGGGGCAGGGGAGCGAAGAGAGCCCGAGCGTGGCTTAACGAAGGGCAACACAGCGAGATGGTCAGCTTTTTCTTTTCAGAGAAACCCTACGGGCAATACAGCCTTTTCTGCTGTTAATTTCAGATTCAGGTACAATTAGCAGCTTTTTCAGCTTGTAATATTAAAATACATGTACCAATTTACAGCCTTTTTCAGAGTTTGATTATACTTTTCAGGCACCAAATTCTAGTTAGTTGCCCGTTTCCACATTAGATAGGAGATAATATGGCCTAGAATTAATATAACCTTGGATCCTATAGGCAGAGATCTGCTAAAAGTAAAAGGTACTAGTTTAACCACCTTTTGTATGGATGCTGGAAGGCGCGTACTCTAGTTTCTGTCAGGGGATTTAACTGAGTCCTCACATACAGGGGATCTCAAGGGCTGCGATTCAAGGGAGCACCTGTTTGTATGGATGCTGGAAGGCGTGACTCGCTCTAGTTTCTGTCAGGGGATTTAACTGAGTCCTCACATACAGGGGATCTCAAGGGCTGCGATTCAAGGGAGCACCTTTTTGTATGGATGGTGGAAGGCGGCGTACTCGCTCTAGTTTCTGTCAGGGGATTTAACTGAGTCCTCACATACAGGGGATCTCAAGGGCTGTGATTCAAGGGAGCACCTTTTTGTATGGATGCTGGAAGGCGGCGTACTCGCTCTAGTTTCTGTCAGGGGATTTAACTGAGTCCTCACATACAGGGGATCTCAAGGGCTGCGATTCAAGGGAGCATCTTTTTGTATGGATGCTGGAAGGCGGCGTACTCGCTCTAGTTTCTGTCAGGGGATTTAACTGAGTCCTCACATACAGGGGATCTCAAGGGCTGCGATTCAAGGGAGCACCTTTTTGTATGGATGCTGGAAGGCGTACTCGCTCTAGTTTCTGTCAGGGGATTTAACTGAGTCCTCACATACAGGGGATCTCAAGGGCTGCGATTCAAGGGAGCACCTTTTGTATGGATGCTGGAAGGCGTACTCGCTCTAGTTTCTGTCAGGGGATTTAACTGAGTCCTCACATACAGGGATCTCAAGGGCTGCGATTCAAGGGAGCACCTTTTGTATGGATGCTGGAAGGCGTACTCGCTCTAGTTTCTGTCAGTGGATTTAACTGAGTCCTCACATACAGGGGATCTCAAGGGCTGCGATTCAAGGGAGCACCTTTTTGTATGGATGCTGGAAGGCGTACTCGCTCTAGTTTCTGTCAGGGGATTTAACTGAGTCCTCACATACAGGGGATCTCAAGGGCTGCGATTCAAGGGAGCACCTTTTTGTATGGATGCTGGAAGGCGTACTCGCTCTAGTTTCTGTCAGGGGATTTAACTGAGTCCTCACATACAGGGGATCTCAAGGGCTGCGATTCAAGGGAGCACCTTTTTTATGGATGCTGGAAGGCGTACTCGCTCTAGTTTCTGTCAGGGGATTTAACTGAGTCCTCACATACAGGGGATCTCAAGGGCTGCGATTCAAGGGAGCACCTTTTTGTATGGATGCTGGAAGGCGGCGTACTCGCTCTAGTTTCTGTCAGGGGATTTAACTGAGTCCTCACATACAGGGGATCTCAAGGGCTGCGATTCAAGGGAGCACCTTTTTGTATGGATGCTGGAAGGTGGCGTACTCGCTCTAGTTTCTGTCAGGGGATTTAACTGAGTCCTCACATACAGGGGATCTCAAGGGCTGCGATTCAAGGGAGCACCGCTTTGGAAGGGGACACTACCTGTAGGATCCAGGTATTCCTAAGAAAAATAAAAAATAAAAAAATAAAATATATAATGAGAGCAGATATTAACACTTTGACTATGTAGTTATGTTACTATATAGCTCTTTAGGTATAGTGTTAATATCTGCTCTCATTATATAAATATAATCATATATCTATCTATATCCATAGAGCGATACAGTAACATAACTACATATTCATAGTGTTCATATCTGCTCTCATTATATAAATATAATGATATATCTATCTATATCTATAGAGCAATATAGTAACATAACTACATAGTCATAGTGTTCATATCGGCTCTCAGTATATATATATATATATAATGATATATTTATGTCTATCTATAGAGCTATATAGTAACATAACTACATAGTCATAGTGTTCATATCTGCTCCCATTATATAAATATAATGATGTATCTATCTATATCGATAGAGCTATATAGAAACATAACTACATAGTCATAGTGTTCATATCTGCTCTCATTATATAAATATAATGATATATCTATCGATATCTATAGAGCTATACAGTGACATACCTACATAGTCATAGTGTTCATTTCTGCTCTCATTATATAAATATAATGATATATCTATCTATATCTATAGAGCTATGTAGTGACATTACTTCATAGTCATAGTGTTCATATCTGCTCTCATTATATAAATATAATGATATATCTATCTATATCTATAGAGCTATATAGTAACATATCTACATAGTCAAATTGTTAATATATGCTCTCATTATATAAATATAACGATATATCTATCTATATCTATAGAGCGGTATAGTAACATAACTACATAGTCATAGTGTTCATATCTGCTCTCATTATATAAATATAATGATATATCTATCTATATCTATAGAGCAATATAGTAACATAACTACATACTCATAGTGTTCATATCTGCTCTCAGGATATACATATAATAATATATCTATCTATATCTATAAAGCCATATAGTAACATAACAACATTGTCATAGTGTTCACATCGGCTCTCGTTATATAAATATAATGATATATCTATCTATATATATAGAGCTATATAGTAACATAACTACATAGTCATAGTGTTCTTATCTGCTCTCATTATATAATAACTACATAGTCATAGTGTTCTTATCTGCTCTCATTATATAAATATAACGATATATCTATCTATGTCTATAGAGCTATATAGTAACATAACTACATAGTCATAGTGATCATATCTGCTCTCAATATATAAATATAATGATATATCTATCTATATCTATACAACTATATAGTAACATAACTACATAGCCATAGTGTTCATATCTGCTCTCATTATATAAGTATAATGATGTATCTATCTATATCGATAGAGCTATATAGAAACATAACTACATAGTCATAGTGTTCATATCTGCTCTCATTATATAAATATAATGATATATCTAATGATATCTATAGAGTATTATGGTGACATAACTACATAGTCATAGTGTTCATATCTGCTCTCACTATATAAATATAATGATATATCTATCTCTACGTATAGAGCTATACAGTGACATAACTACATAGTCATAGTGTTCATATCTGCTCTCGTTATATAAATATAATGATATCTCTATCTCTGTCTATAGAGGTATATAGTAACATAACTACATAGTCATAGTGTGCATATCTGCTTTCGTTAGATAAATATAATGATATATCTATTTATATCTATAGAGGTATATAGTATCATTACTACGTAGTCAAAGTGTTCATATCTGCTCGCGTTATATAAATAAAATGACATATCTATCTATATCTATTGAGCTATATTGTAACATAACTACATAGTCATAGTGTTCATATCTACTCTAGTTTTATAAATATAATGATATATCTCTATATATATATATATATATATATATATATATATATATATATATAGAGCTATATAGTAGCATAACTACATAGTCACAGTGTTCATATCTGCTCTCATTATATAAATATAATGATATATCTATCGATATCTATAGAGCTATATAGTGACATACCTACATAGTCATAGTGTTCATATCTGCTCTCATTATATAAATATAATGATATATCTATCTATATCTATAGAGCTATACAGTGACATACCTACATAGTCATAGTGTTTATATCTGCTCTCATTATATAGATATAATGATATATCTATCTATATCTATAGAGCTATACAATGACATAACTACATAGTCATAGTGTTCATATCTGCTCTCTTTATATAAATATAATGATATATCTATCTATATCTATAGAGCTATATATTGACTTACCTACATAGTCAAAGTGTTCATATCTGCTCTCATCATATAAATATAATCATATATCTATCTATATCTATAGAGCTATATAGTAACATAACTACATAGTCAAAGTGTTTAATATCTGCTCTCATTATATAAATATAATGATATATCTATCTATATCTATAGAGAGATATAGTAACATTACTATATAGTCATAGTGTTCATATCTGCTCACATTATATAAATATAATGATATATCTATCTATATCTATAGAGGAATATAGTAACATAAGTACATAGTCATAGTGTTCATATCTGCTCTCAGTATATATATATATATATATATATATATATATATATATATATATATAATGATATATCTATCTATATCTATACAGCTATACAGTAACATAACTACATAGTCATAGTGTTCATATCGGCTCTCGTTATATAAATATAATGATATATCTATCTATATCTATAGAGCTATATAGTAACATAACTACATAGTCATAGTGTTCTTATCTGCTCTCGTTATATAAATATTATGATCTATCTATCTATATCTATAGAGCTATATAGCAACATAACTACATAGTCATAGTGTTCACATCTGCTCTCATTATATAAATATAATGATAAATCTATCTATGTCTATAGAGCTATATAGTAACATAAGTACATAGTCATAGTGTTCATATCTGCTCCCATTATATAAATATAATGATGTATCTATCCATATCGATAGAGCTATATAGAAACATAACTACACAGTCATAGTGTTCATATCTGCTCTCATTATATAAATATAATGATATATCTATCGATATCTATAGAGCTATATGGTGACATAAATACATAGTCCTATTGTTCATATCTGCTCTCACTATTTAAATATAATGATATATCTATTTCTATGTATAGAGCTATAGAGTGACATAACTACATAGTCGTGTTCATATATGCTCTCATTATATAAAGATAATGATATATATATCTCTATGTATAGAGCTATATAGTGACATAACTACATAGTCATAGTGTTCATATCTGCTCTCATTATATAAATATAATGATATATCATTCTCTATCTATAGAGCTATACAGTGACATAACTACATAGACATAGTGTTCATATCTCTTCTCATTATATAATTATTATGATATATCTATCTATATCTTTAGAGCTATATAGTAACATAACTACATAGTCATAGTCTTCATATCGGCTCTCGTTATATAAATATAATGATATATCTATCTATATCTGTAGAGCTATATAGTAACATAGCTACATAGTCATAGTGTTCTTATCTGCTCTCGTTATATAAATATTATGATATATCTATCTATAGAACTATATAGTAATATAACTACATAGTCATAGTGTTCATATCTGCTCTCATTATATAAATATAATGATATATCTATCTGTATCTATAGAGCGATAGTAAAATAAACACATAGTCATAGTGTTCATATCTGCTCATATTATATAAATACAAAGATATATCTATTTATATTGATAGAGCTATACAGCGACATACCTACATAGTCATAGTGTTCATATCTGCTCTCATATATAAATATAATGACATATCTATCTATATCTATAGAGCTATACAATGACATAACTACATAGTCATAGTGTTCATATCTGCTCTCATTATATAAATGTAATGATATATCTATCTATATCTATAGAGCTATGTAGTGACATAACTTCATAGTCATAGTGTTCATATCTGCTCTCATTATATAAATATAATCATATATCAATCTATATCTATAGAGCTATATAGCAACATAACTACATAGTCAAAGTGTTCATATCTGCTCACATTATATAAATATAATCATATACCTGTCTATATCTATTGAGCTATACAGTAACATAACTACATAGTCAAAGTGTTAATATCTGCTCTCATTATATAAATATAATGATATATTTATCTATATCTATAGAGCGATATAGTAACATAACTACATAGTCATAGTGTTCATATCTGCTCTCATTATATAAATATAATGATATATCTATCTATATCTATAGAGCAATATAGTAACATAAGTACATAGTCATAGTGTTCATATCTGCTCTCAGTATATACATATATATATATATATATATATATATATATATATATATATATATATATATATACATATATATATATATATATATATATATAATGATATATCTATCTCTATCTATAGAGCTATATAGTAACATAACTACATAGTCATAGTGTTCATATCTGCTCTCATTATATAAATATAATGATTTATCTACCTATATCGATAGAGCTATATAGAAACATAACTACATAGTCATAGTGTTCATATCTGCTCTCATTATATAAATATAATGATATATCTATCGATATCTATAGAGCTATACAGTGACATACCTACATAGTCATAGTGTTAATTTCTGCTCTCATTATATAAATATAATGATATATCTATCTATATCTATAGAGCTATGTAGTGACATAACTACATAGTCAAAGTGTTTAATATCTGCTCTCATTATATAAATATAATGATATATCTATCTATATCTATAGAGAGATATAGTAACATTACTATATAGTCATAGTGTTCATATCTGCTCTCATTATATAAATATAATGATATATCCATCTATATCTATAGAGCTATATAGTAACATAACTACGTAGTCAAAGTGTTCATATCTGCTCTCATTATATAAATATAATGATATATCTATCTATATCTATAGAGCTATATAGTAACATAACTGCATAGTCAAATTGTTAATATCTGCTTTCATTATATAAATATAATGATATATCCATCTATATCTATAGCGTGATATAGTAACATAACTACATAGTCATAGTGTCCATATCTGCTCTCATTATATAAATATAATGATATATCTATCTATATCTATAGAGCAATACAGTAACATATCTACATAGTCATAGTGTTCATATCTGCTCTCAGGATATATATATATAATAATATATCTATCTATATCTATAGAGCCATATAGTAACATAACTACATTGTCATAGTGTTCATATCGGCTCTCGTTATATAAATATAATGATATATCTATCTAGATCTATAGAGCTATATGGTAACATAACTACATAGTCATAGTGTTCTTATCTGCTCTCGTTATATAAATATTATGATGTATCTATCTATATCTATAGAGCTATAGATTAACATAACTACATAGTCATAGTGTTCATATCTGCTCTCATTATATAAATATAATGATATATCTATCTATGTCTATAGAGCTATACAGTGACATACCTACATAGTCATAGTGCTCATATTTGCTCTCATTATATAAATATAATGATATATCTATCTATATCTATAGAGCAATACAGTGACATAACTATACAGTCATAGTGGTCATATCTGCTCTCATTATATAAATATAATTATATATCTATCTATATCAATAGAGCTATGTAGTGACATAACTGCATAGTCATAGTGGTCATATCTGCTCTCATTATATAAATATTATGATATATCTATATCTATAGAGCTATATAGCAACATAACTACATAGTCTTAGTGTTCATATCTGCTCTCATTATATAAATATAATGATAAATCTATCTATGTCTATAGAGCTATATAGTAACATAAGTACATAGTCATAGTGTTCATATCTGCTCCCATTATATAAATATAATGATGTATCTATCCATATCGATAGAGCTATATAGTAACATAAGTACATAGTCATAGTGTTCATATCTGCTCTCATTATATAAATATAATGATGTATCTATCTGTATCGATAGAGCTATATAGAAACATAACTACATAGTCATAGTTTTCATATCTGCTCTCATTATATAAATATAATGATATATCTATCGATATCTATAGAGCTATACAGTGACATACCCACATTGTCATAGTGTTAATTTCTTTTCTCATTATATAAATATAATGATATATCTATCTATATCTATAGAGCTAGGTAGTGACATAACTTTATAGTCATAGTGTTCATATCTGCTCTCATTATATAAATATGATATATCTATCTATATCTATAGAGCTATATAGAAACATAACTACATAGTCATAGTGTTCATATCTGCTCTCATTATATAAATATAATGATATATCTATCTCTATGAATAGAGCTATATAGTAACATAACTACACAGTCATAATGTTCATATCTGCTCTCATTATATAAATATAATCATGTATCTTTCTCTATCTATAGAGCTATAAAGTGACATAACTACATAGTCATAGTGTTCATATCTGCTCTCGTTATATAAATATAATGATATCTCTATCTCTATCTATAGAGGTATATAGTACCATAACTACATAGTCATAGTGTGCATATCTGCTTTCGTTATATAAATATAATGATATATCTATTTATATCTATAGAGGAATATAGTATCATTACTACATAGTCAAAGTGTTCATATCTGCTCGCGTTATATAAATACAATGATATATCTATCTATATATATTGAGCTATAATGTAACATAATTACATAGTCATAGTGTTCATATCTACTCTAGTTTTATAAATATAATGATATATCTATCTATATATATATATATATATATATATATATATATATATATATATATATAGCTATATAGTAACATAACTACATAGTCACAGTGTTCATATCTGCTCTCATTATATAAATATAATGATATATCTATCGATATCTATAGAGCTATACAGTGACATATCTACATAGTCATAGTGTTCATATCTGCTCTCATTATATATATATAATGCTATATCTATCTATATTTATAGAGCTATATAGTGACATACCTACATAGTCATAGTGTTCATATCTGCTCTCATTATATAAATATAATGATATATCTATCTATTTCTATAGAGCTATACAGTGACATTCCTACACAGTCATAGTGTTCATATCTGCTCTCATTGTATAGATATAATGATATATCTATCTACATCTATACAGCTATACAATGACATAACTTCATAGTCAAAGTGTTCATATCTGCTCTCATTATATAAATATAATCAAATATCTATCTATATCTATAGAGCTATATAGTAACATAACTACATTGTCAAAGTGTTAATATCTGCTCTCATTATATAAATATAATGATATATCTATCTATATCTATAGAGCGACATAGTAACATAACTACATAGTCATAGTGTTCATATCTGCTCTCATTATACAAATATAATGATATATCTATCTATATCTATAGAGCAATATAGTAACATAACTACATAGTCATAGTGTTCATATCGGCTCTCGTTATATAAATATAATGATATATCTATCTATATCTATAGAGCTATATAGTAACATAACTACATAGTCATCGTGTTCTAATCTGCTCTCGTTATATAAATATTATGATCTATCTATCTATATCTATAGAGCTATATAGCAACATAACTACATAGTCATAGTGTTCATATCTGCTCAAATTATATAAATATAATGATAAATCTATCTATGTCTATAGAGCTATATAGTAACATAAGTACATAGTCATAGTGTTCATATCTGCTCCCATTATATATATATAATGATGTATCTATCTATATCGATAGAGCTATATAGAAACATAACTACATAGTCATAGTGTTCATATCTGCTCTCATTAAATAAATATAACGATAAATCTATCTATGTCTATAGAGCTATATAGTAACATAAGTACATAGTCATAGTGTTCATATCTGCTCCCATTATATAAATATAATGATGTATCTATCTATATCGATAGAGCTATATAGAAACATAACTACATAGTTATAGTGTTCATATCTGCTCTCACTATATAAATATAATGATATGTCTATCTCTATGTATAGAGCTATACAGTGACATAACTACATAGTCATAGTGTTCATATATGCTCTCATTATATAAAGATAATGATATATCTATCTCTATGTATAGAGCTATATAGTGACATAACTACATAGTCATAGTGTTTATATCTGCTCTCATAATATAAATATAATGATATATCTATCTATATCTATAGAGCTATATAGTAACATAACTACATAGTCAAATTGTTAATATCTGCTCTCATTATATAAATATAATGATATATATATCTATATCTATAGAGCAATATAGTAACATAACTACATAGTCATAGTGTTCATATCTGCTATCATTATATAAATATAATGATATATCTATCTATATCTATAGAGCAATATAGTAACATAACTACATAGTCATAGTGTTCATATCTTCTCTCAGGATATATATATAATAATATATCTATCTATATCTATAGAGCCATATAGTAACATAACTACATTGTCATAGTGTTCATATCGGCTCTCGTTATATAAATATAATGATATATCTATCAATATCTATAGAGCTAAAGATAAAATATAAGATGTCTCCGTTCTCCAAAGTGTCCTCTGGCAAATATGAAACACTGTAGATATCGTAGAAAAACCTCAGGACACACCACGAGAAGGTATAAATCCAATTTAATCAGTAAACATAAAACAATAAAAATAAAAAAGTAAAAAAGATAAGCGCTTTCACGTGCTGAAAGCATACGCAACTTCATCAGATCTCATTCAATGCCATAAAGTGCTTCACTTTTAAACAACTTAAAACCAATAGCAGCCCAATAGCAGCCCAAGTCCAATCAAAGTTTAATTAATCATTGTGGCAGCTGTACTTAATCAGTTCACCTTCTGTTCTACAACCAAGTATGTTGCCCCTGGAATCCACTCATATACTACAGCATAAAAAATCAAGTTGTGGTAAATTTGTTGATATATTATAACAGATGTATAACATCTATAGCATAAAAACTGTGTGACTTAAAAACACAACAATTGTTCTCTTTTCAAATTAATAATTATTAAAAAACTCAATTCATTCATCACAGCCTAACTGTCAGAACTTTTAATTTCTTAGGAATGTAAAATAACAGCTCTATACAATCGCTTGGAGCTATATAAAAATGGCATGTCATAAACCTCGTGCATATACCAAATAGTGCATACATCATGTAACTTTGCTTGATTATAATAAACTTCAAGGACCAACATGTCCTGACAAAACTTGATCACTCGTATAGAGAACTTCACTTACGAACTTCTCTGGTCAACAACTCACGGAAGTCTGCATGAGTGCCTATGTACACCGCTAACTGAAACAGCAGAGTCGATAATTTTAGGAACACTCATTTTATATAAACCAAGACTCTGAGTGGAGAGTACGGTTTTAACTGGCATCTAAAAGATGTATGCGATCGCTTCACATTATTAACAAGTCCTTGCTTTAAGGACGCATCCACATAATCACTATCGAAACCTACCAGTCTGAAAGAAGAAAATACCTGGGACATAAGTAGTGTGTAATATCTGAGAAATGAACAAAATGTTCATTTTCAGACTTCACTTAAACTCAACCAAGCTAAAAGATGTCAAGACCAAGTTCTGAGCCGGGGTTCGCTCAAACAAAAATTGAAATTAATATATGAAGTCACTATGTGTTATATCATGCAGCCATACTGGGTGTCTCCAATAAAAAATCTAGCCTATTTAATTCAATTCAGATCAATAATTCATCTGTGATGTTGGTCCATGTGTGGACATCTGATGAGAGTTCATTATTATGAATTCTAAAACACTCAGAATAAAATTATCTGTCAAGCAAAATAGGCTTCAACGATATATAATTATTAATACCTGGCTCAATATGGGCACCTGTTTTAAAAATCCACTCTAATTCTAGTTTAGCTAACTGATTGGAATTATCACCTAGCCTTCCACTTCTCTTTAAAGTTTGCAACACCCTAAATTTAAAAACATGTTCTGGATATGTTCCTAAATGTCTAGCTAAAGCATTGGACTCTTTATTTTTCCATATATCATAACTGTGATTATATATACGGTCTCTCAGCTTTCGAGTTGTTAAACCTATATAAAATGCTGGACAATTTTGACAGTTAGCCATATAGATCAAGTTACTAGTGTTACAATCATAGTATGCCCTAGGTTCAAATTCAAAAATCCCATTCACATGTGTAAAACCCTGGGTGATGGTTATCCATTTGCACATGTTACAATTTGTGCAGGGAAAAGTACCTACTTTATTGTATAAATTATGTGTATCTACCTCATTGAAATTCCTGGAAAATATCATTTTAAGATTATCACAAGTCTGAAAAATGAAGTGAGGTTTCATACCAACTAAAGTTTTAATCTCTTCAGTGGCTGTCAAAATATTCCAGTGTTTAGACACTATCATTCTGAGCTGCTCACTATCATTGGTATATTTCATCATATAAGAAAGTCTATTCTTATTAAATGCTCCTTTCATCTGAACTGGGCCTCTATTGGAAAAATGACTATGTGTCCCATTATTTGTATTGTCTGCATTAATCTGAGTATTCAATGAGTTTTGATATAAAGTTTTCTGTTTTATCTCATTAACCATGATATTATCATAGCCTCTCGCTAGAAATATCTCAGTCATATTGTCCGCTTCCTCTTCCAACATGGTGGGATGCTGTATAATTCTTTGCAATCTGGTAAACTGGGCTTTCACTATACCAGGATAAACGTGCCTGGGGTGCATGCTACTGGATTCAAGAATGCTGTTCCTCCAGCATTCTTTCCTATATAGTCCAGTCTGAATGTAGCCTTCTGTATCTTTATATAAATGAACATCTAAGAAATTAATACATTCATCAGACTGTTGTAAAGTAAACTTCAAAAAGTCAGTGGTAGAGTGTAAGTAATGAACAAAACTGTTCAACTCTTCAGTAGTGCCTCTCCAAAATATCAGGATGTCATCTACAAATCTTCTATATAGGCATATTTTATCCATCCAGTCATTATTAAACAAACAATGCGTTTCCCAAAAGTGTAATACCAAGTTGGCATCACAGCGCATGGGGTGCCCATGGCCACACCCCATGTCTGTAAATAATACCTCTTGTTAAAGGTAAACACATTGTTGTTAAGTATTGTATCAAGTAAATGGCCTACTAATATCTGCCTATCATTAGAGAAGCCACTCGCTCTCACCATGACTTCTTGTATAGCTTGCAACCCATATGCATTTGGAATGCAAGTAAACAGATTGCATACATCCAGGGTAACTAGTAAAAAAGAATCTCTAGAGTTATCCTGTGTATTGAACATCTCGATGTCATGTAGTAAATTTTGTGTATCCTAAAATTATCAACTCTGCTGTTTCAGTTAGCGGTGTACATAGGCACTCATGCAGACTTCCGTGAGTTGTTGACCAGAGAAGTTCGTAAGTGAAGTTCTCTATACGAGTGATCAAGTTTTGTCAGGACATGTTGGTCCTTGAAGTTTATTATAATCAAGCAAAGTTACATGATGTATGCACTATTTGGTATATACGAGGTTTATGACATGCCATTTTATATAGCTCAAGCGATTGTATAGAGCTGTTATTTTACATTCCTAAGAAATTAAAAGTTCTGACAGTTAGGCTGTGATGAATGAATTGAGTTTTTTAATAATTATTAATTTGAAAAGAGAACAATTGTTGTGTTTTTAAGTCACACAGTTTTTATGCTATAGATGTTATACATCTGTTATAATATATCAACAAATTTACCACAACTTGATTTTTTATGCTGTAGTATATGAGTGGATTCAGGGCAACATACTTGGTTGTAGAACAGAAGGTGAACTGATTAAGTACAGCTGCCACAATGATTAATTAAACTTTGATTGGACTTGGGCTGCTATTGGGCTGCTATTGGTTTTAAGTTGTTTAAAAGTGAAGCACTTTATGGCATTGAATGAGATCTGATGGCGTTTTTTTTTTCCGTGAAAGCGCTTATCTTTTTTACTTTTTTATTTTTATTGTTTTATGTTTACTGATTAAATTGGATTTATACCTTCTCGTGGTGTGTCCTGAGGTTTTTCTACGATATCTACAGTGTTTCATATTTGCCAGAGGACACTTTGGAGAACGGAGACATCTTATATTTTATCTTTAAACTGGTTTTGTGTTTCCTCACGCAATGGAGAAGAGTGACATTGAGCTTGGCTACAATCCGATGAGAACAACGGAACTACCAAAGTTAGCTGCCTTTCTACCAACAAATATCAATCCTTTGTTAAACATGGATTTTCAGGATATGGTGAGTGCACCAGCTATGAATAACATCAGTAACTTTGATATAACTGAGTTCAACGATGCTATAAAAGAACTTGAGAACAATCTATATAAGCTGCAGAGACTTTCATGGCAGAAAAAACACCTGCAAGCATGCTCACATTTTAAAATCATTCCGAGAGGAATGCGGGTACTATGCATGCCGACCTATGGTCAAGCGTACCCTGATCTGCTAAAGAAGGCAGGATCTGAATCTTGAAGTAAGCTTTAAATACATTACTTTGCTTATTGACTATTTTGAACCGATTATAATAGATCTAGAACAAAGAACCAATGAACTGTATATTAATATAACAGAACATTATAAATCGGACTTGTGCACAAGGAAATTGAATTTGGTTCTCACTCAAATCAATAGTTATAGCGAAAGCTTAAAACTATAAAGCAGCGGAAATTGAATAGGGATGCGGATGATTTCCGCTCTGGTAATATCTTTGTTTGGCCCAGGGCTCAAGTGAGGACACAATCTATTAATAACAGATCTCAATATAGAGAGACTTCCAAACAAACAGAAGCGGGAAGTCAAATCAATGCAGCTTTGGCGCTTTCCGGTTTGAATACACCCAGCTTGCTCGAGCCGGTCCTTCGGTTTACCCACAGCAGCAGAAGGAGACGACTGCAATACTCCACCACCTAACCAGCAAGCACTTCTGATAGAAGATGATTCCAACAGAACAGGGACAGTAAGGAGAATGAACGTTGTGTTCAATAAACCGGCAGAGGCTCCTTTTCAAGAGGAAGATCAATAAGCAGAGGACCCAGAAAGAGGAAAAGTTCGTCAGACAGGTACGGTCAACAGAAAAAATACATGTTCTGACTGATTTGGTGTTTAATTGTTCCAGTGTACATCTTACACCATCTGACTGAATCGTGGACTGAGTTATATACCGTCACAATCCAGCAGACCCACAGAAACTTTGATAGACTTCGAATGTTTGCAAGGAAGATAAGCGCTCAAGTTATATTTTGGTAATACTGATTATGTAGATCAACATGACAAGAAAAACATGACTGTTGAATTTAAACGTAAAAGTATGTTTTGTCCTCCTCTACACATGGTGGAATGTTTTGTGAAATCGTAGAGTGATTTTACATGTTTTATGCTTCTCAAAGTGATAGGAATAGATTTTGCATCCTGAATAGGGCTGAATATCAGTCTTTGAAAATGCTTAGTCAACACCCCAGTTTAATTATTACTACAGCTGATAAAGGAGGGGGTGTCGTAGTAATGGATAAACAAGAATATATCATGAACATAGAACAATCTTTGTTGAATGATAGCTACAAGGTAATTACACTAGAGCAAGTACGGATCATTATTGGGAATATTCATTCAGATTTGTACGATTTACTTATGGGCAGACAATTGAGTTTTGAAATGTTTGAATATTTAAATATAGATGAACCGTTGATACCATCTTTGAAAGGTTTACCGAAGGTCCACAAGGAAGTTAGACCTATCCCAATGCGTCCCATTGTATCCGGGAGAAAATGGGCCACTTATAACATTTCAATTTTCATTGAAAAGTTGTTAAGACCCTTGGTAGACCGAGTAACAACAGTACTGAAAGATACACAAAATTCACTACATGACATCGAGATGTTCAATACACAGGATAACTTTAGAGATTCTTTTTTACTAGTTACCCTGGATGTATGCAATCTGTTTACTTGCATTCCAAATGCATATGGGTTGCAAGCTATACAAGAAGTCATGGTGAGAGCGAGTGGCTTCTCTAATGATAGGCAGATATTAGTAGGCCATTTACTTGATACAATACTTAACAACAATGTGTTTACCTTTAACAAGAGGTATTATTTACAGACATGGGGTGTGTGGATAGGCCCCCATTGTGAATAACGTATGCCAACTTGGTATTACACTTTGGGAAGCATTGTTTGTTCAATAATGACTGGATGGATAAAATATGCCTATATAGAAGATTTGTAGATGACATCCTGATATTTTGGAGAGGCACTACTGAAGAGTTGAACAGTTTTGTTCATTACTTACACTCTACCACTGACTTTTTGAAGTTTACTTTACAACAGTCTGATGAACGTATTAATTTCTTAGATGTTCATTTATATAAAGATACTGAAGGCTACATTCAGACTGGACTATATAGGAAAGAATGCTGGAGGAACAGCATTCTTGAATCCAGTAGCATGCACCCCAGGCACGTTTATCCTGGTATAGTGAAAGCCCAGTTTACCAGATTGCAAAGAATTATACAGCATCCCACCATGTTGGAAGAGGAAGTGGACAATATGACTGAGATATTTCTAGCGAGAGGCTATGATAATATCATGGTTAATGAGATAAAACAGAAAACTTTATATCAAAACTCATTGAATACTCAGATTAATGCAGACAATACAAATAATGGGACACATAGTCATTTTTCCAATAGAGGCCCAGTTCAGATGAAAGGAGCATTTAACAAGAATAGACTTTCTTATATGATGAAATATACCAATGATAGTGAGCAGCTCAGAATGATAGTGTCTAAACACTGGAATATTTTGACAGCCACTGAAGAGATTAAAACTTTAGTTGGTATGAAACCCCATTTCATTTTTCGTACTTGTGATAATCTTAAAATGATATTTTCCAGGAATTTCAATGAGGTAGATACACATAATTTATACAATAAAGTAGGTACTTTTCCCTGCACAAATTGTAACATGTGCAAATGGATAACCATCACCCAGGGTTTTACACATGTGAATGGGATTTTTGAATTTGAACCTAGGGCATACTATGATTGTAACACTAGTAACTTGATCTATATGGCTAACTGTCAAAATTGTCCAGCATTTTATATAGGTTTAACAACTCGAAAGCTGAGAGACCGTATATATAATCACAGTTATGATATACGGAAAAATAAAGAGTCCAATGCTTTAGCTAGACATTTAGGAACATATCCAGAACATGTTTTTAAATTTAGGGTGTTGCAAACTTTAAAGAGAAGTGGAAGGCTAGGTGATAATTCCAATCAGTTAGCTAAACTAGAATTAGAGTGGATTTTTAAAACAGGTGCCCATATTGAGCCAGGTATTAATAATTATATATCGTTGAAGCCTATTTTGCTTGACAGATAATTTTATTCTGAGTGTTTTAGAATTCATAATAATGAACTCTCATCAGATGTCCACACATGGACCAACATCACAGATGAATTATTGATCTGAATTGAATTAAATAGGCTAGATTTTTTATTGGAGACACCCAGTATGGCTGCATGATATAACACATAGTGACTTCATATATTAATTTCAATTTTTGTTTGAGCGAACCCCGGCTCAGAACTTGGTCTTGACATCTTTTAGCTTGGTTGAGTTTAAGTGAAGTCTGAAAATGAACATTTTGTTCATTTCTCAGATATTACACACTACTTATGTCCCAGGTATTTTCTTCTTTCAGACTGGTAGGTTTCGATAGTGATTATGTGGATGCGTCCTTAAAGCAAGGACTTGTTAATAATGTGAAGCGATCGCATACATCTTTTAGATGCCAGTTAAAACCGTACTCTCCACTCAGAGTCTTGGTTTATATAAAATGAGTGTTCCTAAAATTATCGACTCTGCTGTTTCAGTTAGCGGTGTACATAGGCACTCATGCAGACTTCCGTGAGTTGTTGACCAGAGAAGTTCGTAAGTGAAGTTCTCTATCAAGTTTTGTCAGGACATGTTGGTCCTTGAAGTTTATTATAATCAAGCAAAGTTACATGATGTATGCACTATTTGGTATATGCACGAGGTTTATGACATGCCATTTTATATAGCTCCAAGCGATTGTATAGAGCTGTTATTTTACATTCCTAAGAAATTAAAAGTTCTGACAGTTAGGCTGTGATGAATGAATTGAGTTTTTTAATAATTATTAATTTGAAAAGAGAACAATTGTTGTGTTTTTAAGTCACACAGTTTTTATGCTATAGATGTTATACATCTGTTATAATATATCAACAAATTTACCACAACTTGATTTTTTATGCTGTAGTATATGAGTGGATTCCAGGGCAACATACTTGGTTGTAGAACAGAAGGTGAACTGATTAAGTACAGCTGCCACAATGATTAATTAAACTTTGATTGGACTTGGGCTGCTATTGGGCTGCTATTGGTTTTAAGTTGTTTAAAAGTGAAGCACTTTATGGCATTGAATGAGATCTGATGATTGCGTTTTCAGCAGCGTGAAAAGCTTATCTTTTACTTTTTTATTTTTATTGTTTTATGTTTACTGATTAAATTGGATTTATACCTTCTCGTGGTGTGTCCTGAGGTTTTTCTACAATATCTATAGAGCTATAGAGTAACATAACTACATAGTCATAGTGTTCATATCTGCTCTCATTATAAAAATCTAATGATATATCTAGCTATGTCTATAGAGCTATACAGTAACATAACAACATAGTCATAGTGTTCATATCTGATCTCATTATATAAATATAAATATATCTATCTATATCTATATCTATAGAGCTATACAGTGACATACCTACATAGTCATAATGTTCAAATTTGATCTCATTATATAAATATAATGATATATCTATCTATATCTATAGAGCTATACAGTGACATAACTACATAGTCATAGTGGTCATATCTGCTCTCATTATATAAATATGATATATCTATCTATATCAATAGAACTATGTAGTGAGATAACTGCATAGTCATAGTGGTCATATCCGCTCTCATTATATAAATATTATGATATATCTATCTATATCTATAGAGCTATATAGTAACATAACTACATAGTCAAAGTGTTCATATCTGCTCTCATTATATAAATATAATCAAATATCTATCTATACCTAAAGAGCTGCATAGTAACATAACTACATAGTCAAAGTGTTAATATATGCTCACATTATACAAATATAATCATATATCTATCTATATCTATAGAGCAATATAGTAACATAACTACATAGCCATAGTGTTCATATCGGCTCTCAGTATATATATATATATATAATGATATATCTATCTCTATCTATAGAGCTATATAGTAACATAACTACATAGTCATAGTGTTCGTATCTGCTCTCATTATATAAATATAATGATGTATCTATCTATATCGATAGGGCTATATAGAAAAATAAATACATAGTCATAGTGTTCATATCTGCTCTCATTATATAAATATGATATATCTATCTACATCTATAGAGCTATAAAGTAACATGACTACATAGTCCAGGTGTTCATATCTGCTCTTATTATATAAATATAATGATATATCTATCTATATCTATAGAGCTATATAGTAACATATCTACATAGTCAAATTGTTAATATATGCTCTCATTATATAAATATAATGATAAATCTATCTATATCTATAGAGCTATACAGTGACATACCTACATAGTCATAGTGTTCATATCTGCCCTCATTATATAAATATAATGATATATCTATCAATATCTATAGAGCTATACGATGACTTAACTACATAGTCATAGTGTTCATATCTGCTCTCATTATATAAATATAATCATATATCTATCTATATCTATAGAGCTATATAGTAACATAACTACATAGTCAAAGTGTTAATATCTGCTCTCATTATATAAATATAATGACATCTATCTATATCTATAGAGCGATATAGTAACATAACTACATAGTCATAGTGTTCATATCTGCTCTCATTATATAAATATAATGATATATCTGTCTATATCTATAGAGCAATATAGTAACATAAGTACATAGACATAATGCTCATATCTGCTCTCAGTATATCTATATATCTATATATATATATATATATATATATATATATATATATACTGAGAGCAGATATATATATATATATATATATATATATATATATATATATATATATATATATAATGATATATCTATCTCTATCTATAGAGCTATATAGTAACATAACTACATAGTCATAGTGTTCATATGTGCTCTCATTATAAAAATATAATGATGTATCTATCTATATTGATAGAGCTATATAGAAACGTAACTACATAGTCAAAGTGTTCATTTCTGCTCTCATTATATAAATATAATGATATATCTATCTATATCTATAGAACTATGTAGTGACATAACTTCATAGTCATAGTGTTCATATCTGCTCTCATTATATAAATATAATGATATATCCATCTATATCTATAGAGCTATATAGTAACATAACTACATAGTCAAAGTGTTCATATCTGCTCTCATTATATAAATATAATGATATATCTATCTATATCTATAGAGCTATATAGTAACATAACTACATAGTCAAATTGTTAATATCTGCTCTCATTATATAAATATAATGATATATCTATCTATATCTATAGAGCGATATAGTAACATAACTACATAGTCATAGTGTTCATATCTGCTCTCATTATATAAATATAATGATATATCTATCTATATCTATAGAGCAATATAGTAACATAACTACATAGTCATAGTGTTCCTATCTGCTCTCAGGCTATATATATCATAATATATCTATCTATATCGGTAGAGCCATATAGTAACATAACTACATTGTCATACTGTTCATATCAGCTCTCCTTATATAAATATTATGATGTATCTATCTATATCTATAGAGCTATAGAGTAAAATAACTACATAGTCATAGTGTTCATATCTGCTCTCATTATATAAATATAATGATATATCTATCTATATCTATACAACTATATAGTAACATAACTACATTGCCATAGTGTTCATATCTGCTCTCATTATATAAATATAATGATGTATCTATCTATATCGATAGAGCTATACAGAAACATAACTACATAGTCATAGTGTTCATATCTGCTCTCATTATATAAATATAATGATAGATCTATCTATGTCTATAGAGCTATATAGTAACATAAGTACATAGTCATAGTGTTCATGTATGCTCTCATCATATAAATATAATGATATATCATTCTCTATCTATAGAGCTATACAGTGACATATCTACATAGTCATAGTGTTCATATCTGCTCTCATTATATAAATATAATGATATATCTATCTATATCTATAGAGCAATATAGTAACATAACTACATAGTCATAGTGTTCATATCTGCTCTCAGGATATATATATAATGATATATCTATCTATATCTATAGAGCCATATAGTAACATAACTACATAGTCATAGTGTTCTTATCTGCTCTTGTTATATAAATATAATGATATATCTATCTATATCTATAGAGCGATAGTAACATAACTACATAGTCATAGTGTTCATATCTGCTCTCATTATATAAATATAATGATATATCTATCTATATCTTTAGAGCTATATAGTAACATAACTACATAGTCATAGTCTTCATATCTGCTCTCGTTATAAAAATATAATGATATATCTATCTATATCTATAGAGCTATATAGTAACATAGCTACATAGTCATTGTGTTCTTATCTGCTCTCGTTATATAAATATTATGATATATCTATCTATAGAGCTATATAGTAATATAACTACATAGTCATAGTGTTCATATCTGCTCTCCTTATTTAAATATAATGATATATCTGTCTATATCTATAGAACTATATAGTAACATAACTACATAGTCATAATGTTCATATCTGCTCTCATTATATAAATACAAAGATATATCTATCTATATCTATAGAGCTATACAGTGACATAACTACATAGTCAAAGTGTTAATATCTGCTCTCATTATATAAATATAATGATATATCTATCTATATCTATAGAGCGATATAGTAACATAACTACATAGTCATAGTGTTCATATCTGCTCTCATTATATAAATATAATGATATATCTGTCTATATCTATAGAGCAATATAGTAACATAAGTACATAGACATAATGTTCATATCTGCTCTCAGTATATCTATCTATATATATATATATATATATATATATATATATATATATATATATATATATATATATATATATAATGATATATCTATCTCTATCTATAGAGCTATATAGTAACATAACAACATAGTCACAGTGTTCATATGTGCTCTCATTATAAAAATATAATGATGTATCTATCTATATTGATAGAGCTATATAGAAACATAACTACATAGTCATAGTTTTCATATCTGCTCTCATTATTTAAATATAATGATATATCTATCGATATCTATAGAGCTATACAGTGACATCCCTACATAGTCATAGTGTTCATTTCTGCTCTCATTATATAAATATAATGATATATCTATCTATATCTATAGAACTATGTAGTGACATAACTTCATAGTCATAGTGTTCATATCTGCTCTCATTATATAAATATAATGATATATCTATCTATATCTATAGAGCTATATAGTAACATAACTACATAGTCAAAGTGTTCATATCTGCTCTCATTATATAAATATAATGATATATCTATCTATATCTATAGAGCTATATAGTAACATAACTACATAGTCAAATTGTTAATATCTGCTCTCATTATATAAATATAATGATAGATCTATCTATGTCTATAGAGCTATATAGTAACATAAGTACATAGTCATAGTGTTCATGTATGCTCTCATTATATAAAGATAATGATATATCTATCTCTATGTATAGAGCTATATAGTGACATAACTACATAGTCATAGTGTTCATATCTGCTCTCAGGATATATATATAATGATATATCTATATATATCTATAGAGCCATATAGTAACATAACTACATAGTCATAGTGTTCTTATCTGCTCTTATTATGTAAATATAATGATATATCTATCTATATCTTTAGAGCTATATAGTAACATAACTACATAGTCATAGTCTTCATATCTGCTCTCGTTATAAAAATATAATGATATATCTATCTATATCTATAGAGCTATATAGTAACATAGCTACATAGTCATTGTGTTCTTATCTGCTCTCGTTATATAAATATTATGATATATCTATCTATAGAGCTATATAGTAATATAACTACATAGTCATAGTGTTCATATCTGCTCTCATTATATAAATATAATGATATATCTATCTATATCTACAGAGCGATAGTAACATAAACACATAGTCATAGTGTTCATATCTGCTCTCATTATATAAATACAAAGATATATCTATCTATATCTATAGAGCTATACAGTGACATACCTACATAGTCATAGTGTTCATATCTGCTCTCATTATATAAATATAATGATATATCTATCAATATCTATAGAGCTATACGATGACTTAACTACGTAGTCATAGTGTTCATATCTGCTCTCATTATATAAATATAATGATATATCTATCAATATCTATAGAGCTATACGATGACTTAACTACATAGTCATAGTGTTCATATCTGCTCTCATTATATAAATATAATCATATAACTATCTATATCTATAGAGCTATATAGTAACATAACTACATAGTCAAAGTGTTCATATCTGCTCTCATTATATAAATATAATCATATATCTATCTCTATCTATAGAGCTATATAGTAGCATAACTACATAGTCAAAGTGTTAATATCTGCTCTCATTATATAAATATAATGATATATCTATCTATATCTATAGAGCGATATAGTAACATAACTACATAGTCATAGTGTTCATATCTGCTCTCATTATATAAATATAATGATATATCTGTCTATATCTATAGAGCAATATAGTAACATAAGTACATAGTCATAGTTTTCATATCTGCTCTCATTATTTAAATATAATGATATATTTATCGATATCTATAGAGCTATACAGTGACATCCCTACATAGTCATAGTGTTCATTTCTGCTCTCATTATATAAATATAATGATATATCTATCTATATCTATAGAACTATGTAGTGACATAACTTCATAGTCATAGTGTTCATATCTGCTCTCATTATATAAATATAATGATATATCTATCTATATCTATAGAGCTATATAGTAACATAACTACATAGTCAAAGTGTTCATATCTGCTCTCATTATATAAATATAATGATATATCTATCTATATCTATAGAGCTATATAGTAACATAACTACATAGTCAAATTGTTAATATCTGCTCTCATTATATAAATATAATGATATATCTATCTATATCTATAGAGCGATATAGTAACATAACTACATAGTCATAGTGTTCATATCTGCTCTCATTATATAAATATAATGATATATCTATCTATATCTATAGAGCAATATAGTAACATAACTACATAGTCATAGTGTTCCTATCTGCTATCAGGCTATATATATAATAATATATCTATCTATATCTGTAGAGCCATATAGTAACATAACTACATTGTCATACTGTTCATATCAGCTCTCGTTATATAAATATAATGATATATCTATCTATATCTATAGAGCTATATAGTAACACAACTACATAGTCATAGGTTTCTTATCTGCTCTTGTTATATAAATATTATGATGTATCTGTCTATATCTATAGAGCTATAGAGTAAAATAACTACATAGTCATAGTGTTCATATCTGCTCTCATTATATAAATATAATGATATATCTATATCTATACAACTATATAGTAACATAACTACATTACCATAGTGTTCATATCTGCTCTCATTATATAAATATAATGATGTATCTATCTATATCGATAGAGCTATACAGAAACATAACTACATAGTCATAGTGTTCATATCTGCTCTCATTATATAAATATAATGATATATATAATGATATCTATAGAGCTATATGGTGACATAACTACATAGTCATAGTGTTCATATCTGCTCTCACTATATAAATATAATGATATATCTATCTCTATGTATAGAGCTATACAGTGACATTACTACATAGTCATAGTGTTCATATATGCTCTCATTATATAAATATATTGATATATCTATCTCTATGTATAGAGCTATATAGTAACATAACTACATAGTCATGGTGTTCATATCTGCTCTTATATAAATATAATGATATATCTTTCTCTATCTATAGAGCTATAAAGTGACATAACTACATAGTTATAGTGTTCATATCTGCTCTCGTTATATAAATATAATGATATCTCTATCTCTAGCTATAGAGGTATATAGTAACATAACTACATAGTCATGGTGTTCATATCTGCTCTTATTATATAAATATAATGATATATCTTTCTCTATCTATAGAGCTATAAAGTGACAAAACTACATAGTTATAGTGTTCATATCTGCTCTCCTTATATAAATATAATGATATATCTATTTATATCTATAAAGGTATATAGTATCATTACTACGTAGTCAAAGTGTTCATATCGGCTCGCGTTATATAAATACAATGATATATCTATCTATATCTATTGATCTATATTGTAACATAACTACATAGACATAGTGTTCATATCTACTCTAGTTTTATAAATATAATGATATATCTATCTATATATATATATATATATATATATATAGAGCTATATAGTAACATAACTACATAGTCACAGTGTTCATATCTGCTCTCATTATATAAATATAATGATATATCTATCGATATCTATAGAGCTATACAGTGACATATCTACATAGTCATAGTGTTCATATCTGCTCTCATTTTATAAATGTAATGATATATCTATCTATATCTATAGAGCTATATAGTGACATACCTACATAGTCATAGTGTGCATATCTACTTTCATTATATAAATATAATGCTATATCTATTTATATCTATAGAGGTATATAGTATCATTACTACGTAGTCAAAGTGTTCATATCTGCTCGCGTTATATAAATACAGTGATATATCTATCTATATCTATTGAGCTATATTGTAACATAACTACATAGTCATAGTGTTCATATCTACTCTAGTTTTATAAATATAATGATATATCTATCTATATATAGATATATATATATATATATATATATATATATATATAGAGAGAGAGAGAGAGCTATATAGTAACATAACTACATAGTCACAGTGTTCATATCTGCTCTCATTATATAAATATAATGATATATCTATCGATATCTATAGAGCTATACAGTGACATATCTACATAGTCATAGTGTTCATATCTGCTCTCATTATATAGATATAATGATATATCTATCTATATCTATAGAGCTATATAGTAACATAACTACATAGTCAAAGTGTTAATGTCTGCTCTCATTATATAAATATAATGATATATCTATCTATATCTATAGAGCGATATAGTAACATAACTACATAGTCATAGTGTTCATATCTGCTCTCATTATATAAATATAATGATATATCTATTTATATCTATAGAGCAATATAGTAACATAAGTACACAGTCATAGTGTTCATATCTGCTCTCAGTATATATATATAATGATATATCTATCTATATCTATACAGCTATATAGTAACATAACTACATAGTCATAGTGTTCATATCGGCTCTCGTTATATAAATATAATGATCTATCTATCTATATCTATAGAGCCATATAGTAACATAACTACATAGTCATAGTGTTCATATCTGCTCTCATTATATAAATATAATGATAAATCTATCTATGTCTATAGAGCTATATAGTAACATAAGTACATAGTCATAGTGTTCATATCTGCTCTCATTATATAAATATAATGATGTATCTATCGATATCGATAGAGCTATATAGAAACATAACTACATAGTCATAGTGTTCATATCTGCTCTCATTATATAAATATAATGATATATCTATCGATATCTATAGAGCTATATGGTGACATAACTACATAGTCATAATGTTCATATCTGCTCTCACTATATAAATATAATGATATATCTATCTCTATGTATAGAGTTATATAGTGACATAACTACATAGTCATAGTGTTCATATCTGCTCTCATATAAATATAATGATATATCATTCTCTATCTATAGAGCTATACAGTGACATAACTACGTAGTCATAGTGTTCATATCTGCTTTCGTTATATAAATATAATGCTATATCTATTTATATCTATAGAGCAATATAGTAACATAACTACATAGTCATAGTGTTCATATCTGCTCTCAGGATATATATATATATATAATGATATATCTATCTATATCTATAGAGCCATATAGTAACATAACTACATAGTCATAGTGTTCATATCTGCTCTCATTATATAAATATAATGATATATCTATCTATAGCTTTAGAGCTATATAGTAACATAACTACATAGTCATAGTTTTCAAATCGGCTCTCGTTATATAAATGTAATGATATATCTCTCTATATCTATAGAGCTATATAGTAACATAGCTACATAGTCATAGTGTTCTTATCTGCTCTCGTTATATAAATATTATGATATATCTATCTATAGAGCTATATAGTAATATAACTACATAGTCATAGTGTTCATATCTGCTCTCATTATATAAATATAATGATATATCTATCTATATCTATAGAGCGATTGTAACATAAACACAGTCATAGTGTTCATATCTGCTCTCATTATATAAATACAAAGATATATCCATCTATATCTATAGAGCTATACGGTGACATACCTACATATTCATAGTGTTCATATCTGCTCTCATTATATAAATATAATGATATATATATCTATATCTATAGAGCTGTACAATGACATAACTACATAGTCATAGTGTTCATATCTGCTCTCATTATATAAATGTAATGATATATATATCTATATCTATAGAGCTATGTATTGACATAACTTCATAGTCATAGTGTTCATATCTGCTCTCATTATATAAATATAATGATATATCTATCTATATCTATAGAGCTATATAGTAACATAACTACATAGTCAAAGTGTTCATATCTGCTCTCATTAAATAAATATAATCATATATCTATCTATATCTATAGAGCTATATAGTAACATAACTACATAGTCAAAGTGTTAATATCTGCTCTCATTATATAAATATAATGATATATCTAGCTATATCTATAGAGCGATATAGTAACATACCTACATAGTCATAGTGTTCATATCTGCTCTCAGGATATATATATAATAATATATCTATCTATATCTATAGAGCCATATAGTAACATAACTACATTGTCATAGTGTTCATATCGGCTCTCGTTATATAAATATAATGATATATCTATCTATATCTATAGAGCTATATAGTAACATAACTACATAGTCATAGTGTTCTTATCTGCTCTCATTATATAAATATTATGATGTATCTATCTATATCTATAGATCTATAGAGTAACATAACTACATAGTCATAGTGTTCATATCTGCTCTCATTATATAAATATAATGATATATCTATAGAGCTATATAGTCACATAACTACAAAGTCATAGTGTTCATATCTGCTCTCATTATATAAATATAATGATATATCTATCTATATCTATACAACTATATAGTAACATAACTACATAGCCATAGTGTTCATATCTGCTTTCATTATATAAATATAATGATGTATCTATCTATATCGATTGAGCTATATAGAAACATAACTACATAGTCATAGTGTTCATATCAGTTCTCACTATATAAATATAATGATATATCTATCTCTATGTATAGAGCTATATAGTAACATAACTACATAGCCATAGTGTTCATATCTGCTCTCATTATATAAATATAATGATATATCTTTCTCTATCTATAGAGCTATAAAGTGACATAACTACATAGTCATAGTGTTCATATCTGCTCTCGTTATATAAATATAATGATATCTCTATCTCTATCTACAGAGGTATATAGTAACATAACTACATAGTCATAGTGTGCATATCTGCTTTCATTATATAAATATAATGATATATCTATTTATATCTATAGAGGTATATAGTATCATTACTACATAGTCAAAGTGTTCATATCTGCTCGCGTTATATAAATACAATGATATATCTATCTATATCTATTGATCTATATTGTAAGATAACTACATAGTCATAGTGTTCATATCTACTCTAGTTTTATAAATATAATGATATATCTATCTATATATATATAGAGCTATATAGTAACATAACTACATAGTCACAGTTTTCATATCTGCTCTCATTAAATAAATATAATGATATATTTATCGATATCTATAGAGCTATACAGTGACATATCTACATAGTCATAGTGTTCATATCTGCTCTCATTATATAAATATAATGATATATCTATCTATATCTATAGAGTTATATAGTGACATACCTACATAGTCATAGTGTTCATATCTGCTCTCATTATATAAATATAATGATATATCTATCTATATCTATAGAGCTATACAGTGACATACCAACATACTCATAGTGTTCATATCTGCTCTCATTATATAGATATAATGATATATCTATCTATATCTATTAAGCTATACAATGAAATAACTACATAGTCATAGTGCTCATATCTGCTCTCATTATATAAATATAATGATATATCTATCTATATCTATAGAGCTATATAGTGACATACCTACATAGTCAAAGAGTTCATATCTGCTCTCATTATATAAATATAATTATATATCTATATCTATAGAGCTATATAGTAACATAACTACATAGTCAAAGTGTTAATATCTGCTCTCATTATATAAATATAATGATATATCTATCTATATATATAGAGCGATATAGTAACATAACTACATAGTCATAGTGTTCATATGTGCTCTCATTATATAAATATAATGATATATCTATCTATATCTATAGAGCAATATAGTAGCATAACTACATAGTCATAGTGTTCATATCTGCTCTCAGTATATATATATAATGATATATCTATCTATATCTATACAGCTATATAGTAACATTACTACATAGTCATAGTGTTCATATCTGCTCTCATTATATAAATATAATGATATATCTATCTATGTCTATATAGCTATATAGTAATATAACTACATAGTCATAGTGTTCATATCTGCTCTCATTATATAAATATAATGATGTATCTATCTATATCGATAGAGCTATATAGAAACATAACTACATAGTCATAGTGTTCATATCTGCTCTCATTATATAAATATAATGATATGTCTATCGATATCTATAGAGGTATATGGTGACATAACTACATAGTCATAATGTTCATATCTGCTCTCACTATATAAATATAATGATATATCTATCTCTATGTATAGAGCTATACAGTGACATAACTACATAGTCATAGTGTTCATATATGCTCTCATTATATAAAGATAATGATATATCTATCTCTATGTATAGAGCTATATAGTAACATAACTACATAGTCATGGTGTTCATATCTGCTCTCATTATATAAATATAATGATATATCTTTATCTATAGAGCTATACAGTGACATAACTACATAGTCATAGTGTTCATATTTGCTCTCGTTATATAAATATAATGATATATCTATCTATATCTATAGAGCAATATAGTAACATAACTACATAGTCATAGTGTTCATATCTGCTCTCAGGATATATATATAATGATATATCTATCTATATCTATAGAGCCATATAGTAACATAACTACATAGTCATAGTGTTTTTATCTGCTCTCGTTATATAAATATAATGATATATCTTATAGAGCGATAGTAACATAACTACATAGTCATAGTGTTCATATCTGCTCTCATTATATAAATATAATGATATATCTATCTAAATCTTTAGAGCTATATAGTAACATAACTACATAGTCATAGTCTTCATATCGGCTCTCGTTATATAAATATATGATATATCTATCTATATCTATAGAGCTATATAGTAACATAGCTACATAGTCATAGTGTTCTTATCTGCTCTTGTTATATAAATATTATGATATATCTATCTATAGAGCTATATAGTAATATAACTACATAGTCATAGTGTTCATATCTACTCTCATTATATAAATATAATGATATATCTATCTATATCTATAGAGCGATAGTAACATAACTACATAGTCATAGTGTTCATATCTGCTCTCATTATATAAATACAAAGATATATCTATCTATATCTATAGAGCTATACAGTGACATACCTACATAGTCATAGTGTTCATATCTGCTCTCATTATATAAATATAATGATATATCTATCTATATCTATAGAGCTATGTAGTGACATAACTTCATAGTCATAGTGTTCATATCTGCTCTCATTATATAAATATAATCATATATCTATCTATATCTATAGAGCTATATAGTAACATAACTACATAGTCAAAGTGTTCATATCTGCTCTCATTATTTAAATATAATCATATATCTATCTATATCTAGACAGCTATATAGTAACATAACTACATAGTCAAAGTGTTAGTATCTGCTCTCATTATATAAATATAATGATATATCTATCTATATCTATAGAGCGATATAGTAACATAACTACATAGTCATAGTGTTCATATCTGCTCTCATTATATAAATATAATGATATATCTATCTATATCTATAGAGCGATAGTAACATAACTACATAGTCATAGTGTTCATATCTGCTCTCATTATATAAATACAAAGATATAGCTATCTATATCTTTAGAGCTATATAGTAACATAACTACATAGTCATAATGTTCAGATCTGCTCTCGTTTTATATATATATATATATATATATATATATATATATATACATATATATATATAAAATGATACAGCTATCTCTATCTATAGAGCTATATAATAACATAACTACAGTCATAGTGTTCATATTGGCTCTCATTATATAAATATAATGATATATCTATCTATATCTATAGAGCTATATAGTAACATAACTACATTGTCATAGTGTTCATATCTGCTCTCGTTATAAATATATATATATATATATATATATATATATATATATATATATATATATATAAAATGATATATCTATCTATATCTATAGAACAATGTAGTAACATAGCTACATTGCCATAGTGTTCATATCTGCTCTCATTTTATATATATATATATATATATATATATATATATATATATATATATATATATATATATATAATGATATATCTATCTATATCTATAGAGCTATACAGTAACATAACTACATAGTCATAGTGTTCGTATCTGCCCTCATTATATAAATATAATGATATATCTATATCTATAGAGCTATATAGTAACATAACTACATGGTCACGGTGTTTGTATCTGTTCTCATTATATAAATATAATGATATATCTATCTATTTTTGTAGAGCTATATAATAATATAACTACATAATCATAGTGTTCGTATCTCTTCTCATTATATAAATATAATGATATATCTATCTCTTTCTATAGATCTATATAGTAACATAACTACATAGTCATAGTGTTCGTATCTGCTCTCATTATGTAAATATAATGATATATCTATCTGTATCTATAGAGCTATATAGAAACATAACTACATAGTCATAGTGTTCAAATCTGCTCTCGTTATATAAATATAATGATATATCTATCTGTATTTATAGAACTATATAGAAACATAACTATATAGTCATAGTGTTCAAATCTGCTCTCGTTATATAAATGCAATGATATATCTATCTATATCAATAGAGCTATATAGTAAGATAACTACATAGTCAAAGTGTTAATATCTGCTCTCATTATATACATATAATGATATATCTATCTATATCTATAGAGCTATATAGTAACATAACTACATAGTCATAGTCTTCATATCGGCTCTCATTATATAAATATAATGATATATCTATCTATATCTATAGAGCTGTATAGTAACATAGCTACATAGTCATAGTGTTCTTATCTGCTCTCGTTATATAAATATTATGATATATCTATCTATATCTATAGAGCTATATAGTAATATAACTACATTGTCATAGTGTTCATATCTGCTCTCATTATATAAATATAATGATATATCTATCTATATCTATAGAGCTATACAGTAACATGCCTACATAGTCATAGCATTCATATCTGCTCTCATTATATAAATATAATGATATATCTATCTATATCTATAGAGCGATAGTAACATAACTACATAGTCATAGTGTTCATATCTGCTCTCATTATATAAATACAAAGTTATAGCTATCTATATCCTTAGAGCTATATAGTAACATAACTACATAGTCATAATGTTCAGATCTGCTCTCGTTTTATATATATATATATATATATATATATATTTATATATATATATATATATATATATATATATATATATATATATATATATATATATATATATATATATATATATATATATATATATATAAAATGATACATCTATCTCTATCTATAGAGCTGTATAATAACATAACTACATAGTCATAGTGTTCATATTGGCTCTCATTATATAAATATAATGATATATCTATCTATATCTATAGAACAATGTAGTAACATAGCTACATTGCCATAGTGTTCATATCTGCTCTCATTTTATGTATATATATATATATATATATATATATATATATATATATATATATATAGATATATATATATAAAATGATATATCTATCTATATCTATAGAACAATGTAGTAACATAGCTACATTGCCATAGTGTTCATATCTGCTCTCATTTTATGTATATATATATATATATATATATATAAAATGATATATCTATCTATATCTATAGAGCTATACAGTAACATAACTACATAGTCATAGTGTTCGTATCTGCCCTCATTATATAAATATAATGATATATCTATATCTATAGAGCTATATAGTAACATAACTACATGGTCACAGTGTTTGTATCTGCTCTCATTATATAAATATAATGATATATCTATCTATTTCTGTAGAGCTATATAATAATATAACTACATAATCATAGTGTTCGTATCTCCTTTCATTATATAAATATAATGATATATCTAACTCTTTCTATAGATCTATATACTAACATAACTACATAGTCATAGTGTTCAAATCTGCTCTCGTTATATAAATGCAATGATATATCTATCTATATCAATAGAGCTATATAGTAACATAACTACATAGTCAAAGTGTTAATATCTGCTCTCATTATATACATATGATATATCTATCTATATCTATAGAGCTATATAGTGACATAACTACATAGTCAAAGTGTTCATATCTGCTCTCATTATATAAATATAATGATATATCTATCTATATCTATAGAGCTATATAATAACATAACTGCAAAGTCATACGCAGGGATTCATGAAGCTTGCGTCAGCCGCAGGCGTAGCGTAGGCGGCATAATGCCAGATATGGCCACCGAGTGATTTAGGTATGATCCAATTCCACGTGCACTACCAGCGTACTCCATATCTGCGCAGCCCTCACCACAGGTATGCTAATCACCCCATGCGCCGTACAGCACCATGCAAATGAAGGTACATAGCGATTCATGAAGTGGTGCAGGTGTAGCGTAAGCCCACAGAAATGTAAACCAAAAAAATGGTTTACATTTTGCCAAACAGAACATCAGAGCTATGAAAGTGGACCAGACTCATGTATTACAAAGTTAACATATGCCAATGGCTAAATATACAGCCAATTGCATAAGAAACGATGCACAACACCCAACAACTATTAATGTCATGTCCACAGTAATGCAAAGTACAACCGCAGGGCATGTGTGCACAAACGGGAACACAAGGAAAATATACACAAATGTCATAAAATCGCAGTGTAATACAAATCATGATTTCACCATAATACCTAGTGGTATGCATGGTACACCACCACCAAGCTGCAAGGGCTGCTAAGTGTCTGTGACAGTGTTCAGCACGGTAACTATGAATTAGTAGTCAATGCAATGCAAATGAGGGAAGTAATAGTGTATCACAAATGTCCCGACGGACTGAGGATGTACCATACGGTGCAGCGCTACAACACTGAGGAGTGGTTTGGAGATATGCATAACATCAGCAGTGGGGTGCACCACCGTAGCTGTAAGCACATTGGAGCAATGCAAATCTGGCCTGCCCATTGCTAAGCAAAGCCGCAGGATAGGGGTGGGGATGTAGGTATATTATTGTATAGCTGAGAGCACATATGGTGCCCTAAAGTGCATGTGTACGTGCATGAAAACGTGCCCGAAACCCGGTAAGCAGACGCACGCACTGCGCACCATACCTCAAACAGGAAGGTTAGGGGAAGAAAATAAGGAAATGCCGCAGTAGGGTAATTGGAGTATAACCGAGCAATTAACACCTATTAACTCACAGTGGGCAATCGATGGCAGCTAAGAAGTCTGCTCGCAGCAACCTGCAGAACAGGATAGGGGAGGTGTCGGATTGCAAAGAAAAGAGAACTGTCATAGCAGAGCAAAGCAAACCTGCAGTAGATCAGCCATAGAACACATGTCATAAGATAAGCCAGGTTTTGGAAAGTACAAATGAAAGCAGGCTGCTGGTTGCATGCCAGAAAATGGGAGGGGAATGGTTAAGAAATGTTAAGGGAAGGGCAAGAAGTAATCCATGGCAGCCAAATGTAATTCAACACCAAAGGCACCACAATAGCAGTACCTGTGGTAAAACACATAAGATACCCTGTAGCTCCGATGGTACATACACACCCTATGACATCATCAGTGTTCACAGCACAATAGTATAAAGTGTGAAGGCACCTCACACACACCTGTGTATTCCCAAACACTGCACCATTGGTGTAAACAGATGGGGAACTTTTACAATGTACATGTTGGGAGCTGCCATAGCTGTGATTCATCATCATGTGTTAGAGACTGAAGGTGTTGTGGAGGATGATGCTGACAACCACTGCAGGCTCCGGATGAGGAGAAGAGTGTTCAGACCAAGGGTAACCTACAAGGGGTTACATGATCTGGAGATAGTAGAGTGTTACAGGGTGGACAGGGATATCTTACAGCAAATAGTTGAGCTGTGCCGGCCACGCCTGAGATCCAGAAACAACAGAGGGGAACCCATCCCAGTGGACACGAAGGCATGTGTAAGCTTGCAAATACTAGCCACAGGTGCCTTTCAAAGGCCAACTGGAGATATAATGGGGATCTCACAGGCATCAGCATCCAAGGTACTACACCAGTTCCTGGTGCTATGTTACCACATGCCAATGAGCATATATACTTCCCCCGAACTCAGGAGGAGTTGGCCAGCAATATGCATCTCTTCCACCAGGTGGCACACTACCCAGAGGTACTGGGTGCGATAGACTGCACGCACATACATATCAAGTCAGCACCCGGTGAGCATGGTAGGCACTACAACTGCAAGGGATACCACTCCATCAACTGCCAGTTCATGTGCAATGCCCAGGGCATTATTATGGATGTGTGTGCCGGCAGCCCTGGAAGTTACCATGACTCCCACATCTGGCATTCCTCACAGTTGTATCAGGTATTTGTCGGGGGACATCCCACATGGCCACCTTGTGCTGGATTCTGGCTATGCACTGGAGCCGTGGATGATGACTCCCATCAGAAATGCACACACACCCATGCAAAAATGCCATAATGAGGCACACGCACAAACCAGAATCATCATAGAGCGTGTGTTTGGGATGCTGAAATCACGGTTCCATTGCTTGGGCATATCTGGTGGAGCCTTGCAGTACTCTCCAGGCATGTGTGCCCACATCTTCATAGTATGTGCCATGCTACATAATATGATCCTGTGGAAACAGCTGCAGCAGGGACATAATGGTGAAGGCCCTCACAGCCCACCGCAATTGCCAAGGCCATCACAGGCACAGAGGGATTCAGACCACGAACACCCTGTGCCAGCTCCAGTAGGCAGACGGAGCCATGCCCAATATGCCCACGCCTTGGCAAAGAGGGAACGTATAGCACATACACTGACAGTGTAGGCCCCTACAGACTGACACACTTCTCTACCTGCACACAAAGTAAAGTGGATGGCTCACACACACGACCACCTGTAAATTGTAATGTATAGGTGGCCTACTGTGTGAATCCTACATAGGCAGCCCTCAACCATTGCACACACAACAGCTATTGAATGTCAACACCTGAACAGTACAAGCACCTAACAGCATATGTTGATACTGTATGTATCGGTTCCTAGGTACATCAGTAGGTACATGCCCGATTGTCAGAGGCCATTCATCAACCAAGGCAAACACTGTTTGCTGTCGCCACCACATCGATTAACCAACTGTCCCTCAGTGGAGCAGAGCCAATTGCGGGATCCATGTGTGTAATCACTGTTCTCCACACACTCTGCATGGCTTACCTGGTGTGTTAATGAGGGGCTCCATATAATGTAATCAGGGATGCAGTGGCAAAGCATGGGGAGTACCCATGACAGGTATCTGTCACCCCAGCATGCTCCACCTATGGTTGTGTGAAGGTGTAGCACATAATAGTGTGTGGCTCACTGTGACATACATTACCAATGCTGGAGCACATCCATTAAACATCACTTGGACATACCATTAATAGGTCTCATCCATATGTAAACTAACTGAGTTACACATTTGATTGCAGTATGGAGTAACAGCCGTAGTACAGTCCACATACAAAACACCATAACACATGTACAAATCCCAGATGCCCAGGTGGTAAATGCACTGACTGTCGTGCATGTTCCCGGTTCCACATCCTGCAAGGGATGTTACATAATCCCAAAGGCACGAATAATGGATGTTGGATGCAGGTCATCAGATCAGGTTTAACACATGTCAGTGGGATTATGCGTTGGCAAGTGCTGGTAAGCGTCGTTTAAACATGAATATACGGATATGCGAGAAACAGGGCTAAGCTTTTATGAATATCGTGCAGATCACGGTCAATGATGTCCAGAACAGGTGAAACTAGCATTATTCACCCCTGTACTAATAGTGCCTGCTCTGAAGGGTAAAATGACCACTGCCAGGAGTAGAACATGCAATCATGTATACAATCATCTAACACTAAGCTACCCAAGATGTACCAACGGCAGATGTGTATTGTGACAGGTTAAAACACAAACGTGCAGAGTCAAGGAAACAGTATACACAGACATGTACACAACGAAAGGTGTGTTCTCCCTCTCACTCTCTCTCTCTCTATATATATATATATATATATATACATATATATATATATATATATATATATATATATATATATATATATATCCAAAAACACAGAAACCCTGACGGATGGAATGCAGTGCTAAATCAAGTATATAAAACTTATCAAAGGCTCCAAAAAATCAACGATAAAATGAATAAAAAACTGTTTTAATGAGGAAAAAACGTTAGCGCTATCGCGGTTGCCCGCTTCTTCAGACGTTTCACAATTAAAATTACAAGACCCAGTTAAATATAACAATTAATACATTCAAAAAACGTCACATCCTATTATAATTAATTAATTATAAGAAACACACCCAGCCTCACACTCACGTCACATCCCATTCATCCAAAACCTGAACTACACCTATAAATGACATAAGCACGTATAAAATAATGCAACAACAAAGCAAAAAATATATATGCAATAAATAAATCCACATAAATAGCATCCCAAATACATTATGATGCTTACTATAAAAACTCATTCAACAGCGTCTCATATGAGGAGCATTATTAAGAATAATAGTATCATCCATCATAATAACAGATGTAACAAATATACATGCGATCTTACAAGGAGTAATATTAAAATGAAAAAATGAAACATCAGTGCAGAATTAAATCTACATGAATTAAATAACTAATGTGCATGCACAGCCTTGTGGTTTCAGAAAATATGTACCTAGACCAAATCAGATACTAAAATAGACTACCCAAAACTACCCTGGCTGAACATGTTTAAAAATGCATTTGAAGAAAAAAATATATGTAATAAATAACCTGTAACTAATAAATCTGATGACCTATGTTAAAATATGTATTAAAAATGCATCAAACATTACACAGTAAACATACAGAGCCTTATAATCTAACAAATATACCTAAGCCAGAATAGTTAATAAAATCAGCCACTAATACTAACTTGTTAAAACTATCCTGACAAAAATGCACCTAAAAATATATAATTAAAAGTGGATTGACCATTACCGGATGGGCTTGGCTTTCAAAACCGGCTTCAAAGGTACGCTCTCATTGAGCCCCCTCCCACGATGAGCACCCAACCATCTGTGAGAAAAATGACAATACCATAGAATATGAAGGAGGTCTGCTTGGGGATGAGAACAGCATGAACACGAAGGGGACTTATTTGGGTTAAATTTGTTTAATTTGATTGGGGTAAAGTAGGCATCATTATTAATCATTAATTGTGTGTATGCTATTTTTTTAAAAGGGATAAATTCCTTAGTGTGTCTAATAGCCAGGACTTTCTGAGATTCTGACAATTGGGAATTATAATTCAACCAAACATTAGATAAAAGACAGTTGTGGTCCATCATTAAAGAATTCATTAATTTATATGAGTTTGAGAGCATTTTATCAGATGATGAAAGTATTTTGATAATCGTGTTAAGGTTTTTCAATTGTGAGTCTATGGGGACCAGAGATACAAATTTGTTTTTAATTATTGATCTTAGTTGTGTAAGAATTGGTGAGTAATTCCAGTTTATGTTCAATAACTTACGCCAGTCAGATAAAGGCAAGTCAAGATATTTCAAAACATCTCCTACTTTTAGATTTTTAATTAAAGGATAGTTTGTTAAGTTCAAAAGTTTATTGTCCAATAATATATTTGGGTTTAGATGAATTGGCTGAACATGGTGCGAGATCTTTTCTAGTTTACACATTTTGAGTAAGGTTTGGAAATCTCTAATCTTTTGTTTAAATACTGTAGATATATTTTTAATAAATAAACTATCCAGAGAGATAAAGGGAATAGCTTCAGGATTTAAATTATTAGAAATGACATAATTATACCATAATTTTATCCATAAAGAGTGATTTGGATAAGAAGTGTTATTGAATTTAGAGATAGTAAGAAGTTTATTGGATGAGACAATCAAATAATAGAGATAAAGATTAGGTAAACCCAAACCTCCCTTGTCCTTGAAAATGCCAATCTAGAATAGGAAATTCTAACAGATTTAGGGAACCATATGAATTTTGCCAAAGCTTTATTTACAGACTCAAAAAATTTTTGAAATTATCTGATCAGATGATGAGAATTGGTAAAGAAATTTAGGCAGAATATTCATTTTAATAATGGCCACCCTTGAAAGAAATGAAAGGTTTAGATGCTTCCATCTGTCCATATCAGACAATATAGAGTTCCATAATTTATTAATATTATTTTGAAAGGAAGATTTATTATTGTGTTCTAAATTGATTCCTAAATATTTTATATTATAAGTAAACTGAAAATGATCGTCTGGAAACAAAAAGATTTGTGTGCTAAATGATTTAAGGGAAAAATATGAGTTTTTGTAGAATTTAAAAGATAGTTGGAAACCAAAGAAAAATAATCAATAGAATTCATTATTTTTCTGTAATCAGATAATGGAGTTTGAAAGTAGATTACTAAATCATCCAAAAGCAGAGAAATGAATATTAGTATTAAGAATTCTAGGGATGTTATGAAAAGTATTTTGAGTAATAAACAATAGCAAAGGTTCTAAGTAAATGTTGAAAAGAAAAGGGGACAATGGACAACCCTGTCTTGTTCCTTTAGTGATCTTTATCGAGCAGAAAATTGACCATTAATGTATAGTCTAGTAAACATATTCTTGTATAAAACTTTTAAAAATTATAAAGAATAAGGGAATATTAAAACATAACATAGTTTGAAATAGAAAGTTCCAACATACTCTGTCAAAGGCATTTGATGCATCTATAATCAAAGCATATATAGGGTTTGGATTTTTCTTAATGAGATGAAGTATAGTCTCTAAAGATAGAGTATTATCCCAAGCATGTCTCTGAGACATAAAACCTGATTGATCTGATGAGATAATTGAGGGTAAAATCCGTTTCAATCTGTTAGCCAGAATAGATGACAGAATCTTAATATCCACGTTAATTAAAGAAATGGGTCTATAATTTACTGGGTCAGATTTATCTTTATTATTTTTAGAATTAGAATGGTTTTGGATGTGTTCCAATGAATATCTGAGATATCATTAACTCTTATATGATTGTAAACTTTAAATAGAAAGGGAAGAACTACCAATTTGAAAGTTTTGAAAAATTCTGGAGTAAAACCATCAGGTCCCGGAGATTTACCCAATTTAAGATTATCTATTGAATCCGAGATTTCTTGTACCGATATAGGGGTAGAAAGTAGTTTTGCTGATTATCATTAAGTTTAGGGAACTGCAAAGAGTCTAAAAAGAGTTTTGAGTGATTATCTTTAACAGAATTAGAAGAACCTGAATATAACTCAGTGTAAAGAGAGGTGAAAAGTTGAATAATCTCTTCATCAGTATTATATAATCTGTTATTATAAGATAAAGATGTAATATTTGGATTTCTGAAGTTAACTTTAATAATTCTTGCTAACAATTTAGATGGAACCTGGGCCCACTCTGAATATGAAGCAAGTAGCTTTTGTTCAGCTAAGGAGAGGTTATTTTGGTGAAGCAGAATTAAATCTTTCTGACAATCAAAAATTTGTTTTTCTAAAGTAGCATCATAGTTCAGACTAAGATGATTTTCCAATGAAGAAATTCTTGATTTTAAGAATTCCTCTTTCTTAAAGTATTGTTTTTGAAAAAGCAGCTTTACTAATAAATAAACCTCTTAATCTTGCTTTACATGCAGCCCATTGTATGTCATAAGGAATGTCTGATGATTCAAGACTATTCACCATTTCATTTAGGATTTCTGAAGCTTGTTTGCAAATATCTTCATTTGACAATAAGTTATTATTTAAGGTCCACTTATTAAACATAGTTTTATTTTGATATTGGGTTTTATGTTCAATTTTAGTGAAATTCTTGAGTGATCCGAAAAGAATCTGGGTTCTGTAGTAAAGTCCACAATATATTTTGAAATATAATCTGAAATTAGAAAGAAGTCTAATCTGGACCACGAATGATAGCACTTAGAATAATAAGTATATATATCATTCTTGTTTATATTTTTAACAGTGCGGAGGGGATCTATTAAATTATATTCTGTCATCAAATCATTTATAGCCAGAGTAGATTGAAGATTATAGGTGACAGTGGAGCTGAACGATCAATTACAGGGTTTATAACTGCATTCCAGTCACCACCCACTATAATATGATGATCCTTATAGGATGCAAGAATATTGTACATTTTTAAAATGAACAAATGTTGTGAATTACATGGGCCATATAGATTTAAAATTAATAAGGGTTTGTCCAAACCAGCAATAGAAGCGTAAATAAGCACCACCTCCCCTCATCATCAAATTTCTCATCAATAATATTCCCAATGAATTTTTGTTTAATGATTATAGCTACACCTCTGGAGTTAGATGAGTCACCTGAAGCTATAATCTTTTTGATCCATTTTTTTAACTCTTTATTCCAATCAATACGTGAAATATGGGTCTCTTGAATAAAACAAATGTTAGCCTGTGATTTAAAGATCATATGAAATAATAGTGACTTTTTCGCTTTATCTTGAATGCCTCTAACATTCCAAGAATCTAAAATTATGTCAACAGGCATATTCTACAAGTATAATCATTATTGATGCTATAAAAGTGAACTCAAGGTGCAAATCCAACACAACATTAAAAGAAGAAGAAAAAAATAAAAGAAAAACAGTCTTTAAGTATTCAAGCAAGTCATCAAATAACATTTGTTGAAAAAAAAAGAAAAAAGTTTTTTTAAGAACCATGAAATGTATAATAATAACCTTTATCCTAACCCTTGTGCCTACCCACCAATCCCCCTGTGATAAAGGAAGAGCAGAAGAACATGAAAAAAACATTGTAATTATAGATAATAATAACCTCAAGTTAGAATACAAATTACTCAAAGGAAGCCTAACATAACATAAAGTCCGAGTAATACTACTAAAAATATATACAAAATTAACTAATTTCAAGACGTCCAACATGCTTAATCCCTACTTCAAATACTAATCTAAAGCTCCTATGCTTAAATTGAAATTTATAGTGATTAAATGTATTTCCTCAAGTATTTCAAGAGAAAGAGAAACAAGTAAATAATAAATAAATCACACTCTGCTTAACTAGAACACTCTATCATAAGAAGTAATACAATTAAAACTGAAAGATATGTAAGATAACATATATAAGTATAACAAAACCAACTGGTAACATTATAATATAAGTAAATAAGCATAGCATTACTGAACTAAAGATAATAGTCATGCACTATCTACTGAACCTTCTTTAGTACTTTAGTGATAATTTCATTAATCAACATGACCATTAGTATGATAAAAGCACTAATACCTGTAGAATGAGTATTTAGTTATAGTTCAAATAAAGCAAAAAACAACTACCAAGCAACCATATCTCAAAATGAAAAACAATTCAGTCTGGAGATGCATCTATTAACTAGATAATAATAGTACAGGAACTATTCAAAATGAAATATTATAAGCTGTAAGGTTTTAACACTAGTTAATATACATGAATAAAGTATAATTATATTATTAAATAGTAACTTAAACAGCATCATATATATTGGACTGAATGTACAACAATGTGCATACATATAATTTTAAATCTACTTTTTGAATATTTTACAAATGACTCTGTTAGGTTATGTAGCCATACTATTCTTCTAAGCTATAGATGTAACATAGCAAAACAGCATGAAAAGACAAGGCTTTTAAAGTAAACATTTTGAACATCTAATTAAAACAGAAACAAGCAAGCTAAATGCAGTAAATCTAAGGGCTTAAATATATACATGTAGATTCAGCTAATCATATTAAAGATAGTTATTTCAAACCTTTCAAATAAGTAAAGGCTTTCTTAAACATAAACTACTAATCATAAATATCACATCCAGCCTCTGAGAAGAGAGAGAGCAGAGAATAGAAAGAACATGAAACTTTCATATGAACAGGTATACTTTGTAACATTTGTCAAATTAAACACTTCAGTATAATATAAAATATTGTATGAAAAAATATTCTGAATAGGAAAATATGTTCATTTCTTTACACATCCTTTAGAATTTTAATATATAAAACTAACCTGTTCATTTGTTTCCAGAAACATTTTCACTCTGCTTTATGAAAGTAGCAGCTTGCTTTGAAGTCATGCAGACACACTAAAAGTCACTGAATATATTATGTGACATGAATCTGTTTAAATTTAAAAGCAACCTTCATTTATGAAGAGAAAACACTTTAAATAATAGCCAGATCTATTAAAAAGTTAGTGCTATTGAATACTTGTTGAAAACAAGCAGACTTGTGTATTTGAAACTGTCCTTCTTTCCTCACAAATGATGACATCACCATCCATCTCAGAGAGACTGTAGTGTGCATGTTCATGCAGAGCATCAGCTGGAACTCTGAGGGAAGATTTTCTTGCTAGAATGTTGAGATGGAATGTTTTCCTCCAAAAATCATTTAGCTTACACAGAAGGCTGTAACTCCAAAGCTTGTAGTAAAATTAACATATTATCTATTTACACAGCAAGCATATGTGAGAGAAAGAAAAAAGTAAATACAGGAATTTAAATGCTTCTATTAATCCACACAAATCTAACAAGCATATATCCTGTCACTGCACACTGTCACACCATATCCATCATGTGTAAATTACATGACAAGTTCTTAAGGTAATATAATTATGTCACACCAGAATTACAAATCATGTAACACAAATACTGTCAGATTAAAGAAAAGAAAAGAAAAGATCAAACCTTATTGTAGTTCTTTAACAGTAGAATATTAAGATACAGTGTCAGGAAGCTTTTTAAATGTTTTAAGAAAAATGTCTTTGCATCTTTAGGATCTGAACATACAAATCTTTTGTCATTAGTTGTGAAAGACAAGGTATTAGGATATGCCATTGAAATCTAATCCCTCTTTTATCAAGTCAGCACAATAGGGGCTAGTTTTTGTCTATTTAATTTGATCTGTGCAGGAAGATCTTGGGAAAATGATAGTTTGTGAGACTTCCATATGAATTGTTTCTTTGTTTTAGCAGTTTCTAGGATCTGGAAAGTGTCTTGAAAGTTTAGTAACTTAGTATAAATTAACCTTGGTGTGGAAGAATCTTGCTTTATGCAGTGCTCTGTGTGCTCTCTCTACAATTATAGATTTTGAAGAAGCTTCACAATTTAACAGTGTTTCAAAGATATTTTTAGTCACAAATAACAAGTTTTTATTGTCATAAGATTCAGGTAAACCACGAATAATGATGTTATTTCTTCGACTCCTGGCTTCCAGATCCAATATTTTAGCTTGTAAATCTGAAACAGTTTTATCTCTAGATTTAAAGTCACTTTCCAATAAGTCTGTTTTAACCTCCAAAGCTAAGATTTTATTTTCAATAGTAACAATACTATAGTTTATTTGCTTTAAAGATTTACTAAAGTCTGCAAACTGTTCTGAAAAGTTTTGTATAGCACTTTGGATTGGTTTTAATGCTATTTTTAGTTCTTCTAAAAGGAAATTTGAGCCATTTAAATCTTTATTACTTACATTAAAAGTTTCTGTAGGTTGTCTAGATGATTTCAGTCTTTTAGAACCTGAATCTTTTTCAGGAGAGAGCATTGAAGTATATTTGGCCTTTGTAGGCTGAGTCTCCATGGAGTCAGATTTTCTAGCCATGCCCAGAAATGGAATGCAGTTAACAGGATACCAGGAACCAGGAACAGACTGGAGCAGTAGGAGTCCCAGCAGCAGAGAAACCAAGAATGTTCTGAGGTAAAATAAATCCCAGGATAATAATTCCAGAAGAAAAAATAATCCAAATGCGTAGAAAAAGATTTATAAAATCTTTTAGTATAAAAATTTGAGGAAAAAGGTTGATGTAAAGTTGTAAAAAAAAACAAAAGTTAAATAGCTGTGAGGAGCTCAGAGAGTAAGGACTAGACTAGTCGGCGGCCATCTTGGAATCCCAACCTAGATGTATCTATATGGATACACTGAGCACACGCTCCACATCTTTTTGTACCAAAATCAATGGCATTACATTCATTCACTGAACATAAGTTAGGAAAACATAAGTACTGTTTAAGATTTTTCAAATTCTTATATACATATCGTGGACAATTGCCCACGATATTGTGAATATGATCATCTGCCATCAATATATTCCAATTGTCAAAAAGGGCTTTTTGGGCCATTCCTACATCCCTTGCAAAAGGTAAGACCACAGGCAATTGTAAAACAGAACTGTAAGTCCTGGAACTACCATTCTCATGTCTCTTTGTTGAGTAATAGGGTCTACCTTTATTACTTCTACATCTCATCACTTCACTACACACTGAATCTAGGGTTCGCCTGTCATATCCCCTAGTCAAAAAGTTGTTCTTTAGTTGTTCAATCTCAGTTCTAAACCTTATGTCATCAGAGCAGAGACGAGATAGTCTCAGGGCTTGTCCTTTAACTATATTTCTATGTATGCCAGGGCGGTGCATACTATCCTGTGCTAAATAAGTAGCTCTATAGCATTCTTTCCTGTACACAGTGGTGTTAAGAATACCTAATTCCTTGTATACCTTAACATCTAAGAAATTTATACTGACCCTTGAATGATCCATTGTAAATCTCAAAAACCCTTCCATATTGTTGATTCGAGATACAAACAACTCCAGATCCATGCTAGTGCCCCGCCATAGGAGAAAGAGGTCGTCGACGAAACGTCTATAAAAGACGATGCTGGAACATGTCAACATGACCTCCTTCTCCCATGCAACTAGCACCAAGTTGGCGTATGAATTCGCACAACTCGTGCCCATGGCTACACCTGTTCGTTGTCTAAATAACTTATCCATAAAGATAAAACAGTTGTTTTCAAGGACATTCTCAAGAAGAAGGGTCAGAAAATCAGTTTGGACATCATCATAAAATTCACATATCAATGTTTTTACCAAACTAATACCCACATCATTGGGTATACAGGTAAACAAGGATCTAACATCCATAGTAACTAGCTCTAAGTCCTCCACATAATCTATCCCAGTGAATGAATGTAATGCCATTGATTTTGGTACAAAAAGATGTGGAGCGTGTGCTCAGTGTACCCATATAGATACATCTAGGTTCTTTAGGAACCCAAATGATGGAAAATTGTGGGAGTTAAGATGCAGGGCAGATTGTACAACAAGGAACTTAATATATGTGGCATGCTGTCAGACATGCTACGCGTTCTACATAGGGAAGACCAATAGGTCCCTACGCGAAAGGGTGAGGGACCATATGTATTGTTATACTAGGTCGGATGTATGCAGTGCCATAGCTAAGCACATGTTAGAAAATGATAAGCACAGTTTTTTGTTCCAGGTGTTACAAGTTGTGTCCATTGGGCTGAGAGGGGGTGACATTGTCAATCTGACTGAGTTGTCAGAGACTGAATGGATGTTAAGGTTGGGTGCTCATCGTGGGAGGGGGCTCAATGAGAGCGTACCTTTGAAGCCGGTTTTGAAAGCTAAGCCTATCAGGTAACGGTCAACCAACTTTTAATTATAGGTTATTTTTTAGGTGCATTTTTGTCAGGATAGTTCTAATAGGTTAGTATTAGTGGCTGATTTTATTAAACTATTCTGGTTCAGGTATATTTGTTAGGTTATAAGGCTCTGTACGTTTACTGTGCAATGTTTGATACATTTCTAATACATATTCTAACATAGGTCATCAGATTTATTAGTTACAGGTTAATTATTACATATATTTATTTTTTTCTTCTAATGCATTATTAAACATGTTCATCCAGGGTAGTTATGGGTAGTCTATTTTAGTATCTGACTTGGTCTAGGTACATATTTTGTGAAACCACAAGGCTGTGCATGCACATTAGTTATTTAATTCATGTAGATTTAATTCTGTACTGATGTTTCATTTTTTCATTTTAATATTACTCCTTGTAAGATCGCATGTATATTTGTTACATATATTATGATGGATGATACTATTATTCTTAATAATGCTCCTCATATGAGACGCTGTTGAATGAGTTTTTATAGTAAGCATCATAATGTATTTGGGATGCTATTTATGTGGATTTATTTATTGCATATATATTTTTTGCTTTGTTGTTGCATTATTTTATACGTGCTTATGTCATTTATAGGTGTAGTTCAGGTTTTGGATGAATGGGATGTGACGTGAGTGTGAGGCTGGGTGTGTTTCTTATAATTAATTAATTATAATAGGATGTGACGTTTTTTGAATGTATTAATTGTTATATTTAACTGGGTCTTGTAATTTTAATTGTGAAACATCTGAAGAAGCGGGCAACTGATAAGCTAACGTTTTTTCCTCATTAAAACAGTTTTTTATTCATTTTATCGTTGATTTTTTGGAGCCTTTGATAAGTTTTATATACTTGATTTAGCACTGCATTCCATCCGTCAGGGTTTCTGTGTTTTTGGATTTACTCTGTTGGTTTGCTGGGTACGCGTTGGAATATATATATATATATATATATATATATATATATATATATATATATATATATAATAGAGATAGAAAGGGTGATAGAGAGATATAAGTTGATACATACGTATTCACCTATATATGCAAATATATAGATAGGTCAATGACATGTACACAACCATGGAGGTACAAATAAATAGGATACTGCCAACTATCGAATGTGTCACATACCGACACGTGTAATCACGAGGCTGAGAGACCGAAAGACCACAGTACCAGAACACTAGAATTGAGAGTAATATTATCACAATGTTAAGGGACATTTAGTTATCGCTGCCAGTGCTGCGGTCCAGGTAGGTACTGTGTTCAACTGTGTTTGTGATTGCTGTAATCTGTGTATGTGTGTTTTGAGGGTGCCGTGTGCATTTCTATGGGACTGTAATATATATGCGTGTGTGTGTGTGTGTGTGTGTGTGTGTGTGTGTGTGTGTGTGTGTGTGTGTGTGTGTGTGTGTGTGTGTGTGTGTGTGTGTGTTTGCATCGTGTGTCTGTTAGTGCTAACTTGGAGGTAGATCATTGCTGTAGGTGTGGTCATAGCTGACCATAGGCATACGGTTACCACCTGTCCCACTTTAAGAGGGACAGCCACTCCCTGGGCAGTTGTGTCCTGACAAAAAATATTAAAAAGGGCAAATGTCCAAGATTGTAGGACATAATTATGTCCCATATATTATGTAATAGTTGCATTAAATAGTTATGCCTGTATCTAAAATACATAAATGTTACATGAAACATGATAAGTAGCTAAAGTGCTTCAAGAGTAAGTATGTATTCAGGATAAAAGTATGTTCTATCCTGTGTACTGACCGTGGGTATGTATTGGCCTGTGAACACTGATGTGTGTCCTGCAAATGTCCCACTATGGCCATTTGAAAAGGTGGCAACCCATGCCAAAGAGGTTCAGTCACCAACACAACTGCAATGAGTGCAAATATCTGTGACAAAAATACACGAGACAGCTGTCATTTAGTAACATTCCCTTACATATCGATGTATTTCCGGAGGTATTGAAGTATTAACCTCACCTGCATGCTATATAGAAACCAATTAACAATGGCTCAATGTATAAGCCTGTAACAACCATAGTTTCTCAGTCTACTAAATGATAGGTCTTCAATTAGGGAAGGAGCCCACACACATATATGGAATATGTAGAAATGCAGTCCCCACAAACCTGTATATGCTATGTACACCCACCTACATCTTCCCCACACCCGAAACAATTGCAATACAGACTGTAATAACATCACAAACATCCACTCACTCAATTACATCTGCAGAACTGTTAACATACCTTGTGAAAGACACATTTGTAATGGCGCCATATGAAATCGTAGCTGTTGTATAATGGAAAAGATGGCGAAGTTACAGGTTTTATTTGCAGTAGTCCCTTATCAGACAGTTGAGATGACAGGGGTACTCACATGTAGAACCACATACTCTAGCCATCACACACAATCCACGGGGGACATGAATTCAAAATATCTGTGTCTCTCCAAATAGCAGTTGCAATTCCTCACAACAAAACACATACAGGCCATCTACCCAAAGGTAGGGCAAAAGGGCAACGCCCAAGTGGAGAATTCAATTATACCCCACTGTTGCCGTGTAATTGGCGAATGGAGTAGTGGCACAGCTGATGTGCATGTCATAATTTACTCAGGAACACCAACTGGTGGCAGGATACCATATGTTACAGGTATCAACGTATATAAGGATGCCTTGCCATACATTCAAACCGTAAGCTCATACCATAGAACTGTTTAAACAGTAAAGGTGTAAGAAAGATATTTACGAAGACTCGGAAACAAGGTATGTAGAACACTCAGTATGTCAGTGTATGTAGAGCCTGTTTTGTAGTAATTAAAGTGTATGCAATGCATAAAGTGGGAAAAGGTATTATGTAGTGATGTCTTGTTGAGCATAGTAACGCTTGTAGAAATTGTGTGTCCTGCTGTGGGCCACAAGGTAAACATCTCATACATCACAAGGGATGCTGCATGAGGGCGTTAAACACAACAATTCCACACCACCCGGCGTCAGTGGTAGGGTTTGTCCAACAAGTACGTGCCATAGCAGGGGATAGTATATGTTGATATACTGTCACAGTAGGCATGTGTAAGGGCATATAATGAGAATAACATGCCTAAGGTGGTCCTGCTGTGCAAGTATGCTTTGCATTAGGGGATAATGTTTAAAATATGTGTAATGTACAGTAGTGTAGGTAGATATGTCAGATATTTTACACAGCATAACTGTTATATCATGCAAACAAAGGGTATCGTCTATTGGCATGTACAATACACAATAACAGGATACATATGGCTTGTAGTCACGGGACACTGTAACAGCATGATAGCTAACTGAAATGGAAGAGCTACTCAATTATCCATGCACAAAGGACATGTAATAGCTTCACAGGTTCATAGTGAGGTACTATGCTGTCTGGCCAAGTCCATCTGTAAGCCCAACGACAGTGTTTTCACAGGCGGCATCTGTCTAGGGTAGTGTCCTGTCTGTGAACAGCAGAGCCATATGTTACCTGCACCTGTGTACAGTACAGCCACTGCAGTGATCTCTGGCGTACATGTGTGTCTCCCATCCACCCATCGAGGTATCTCATGAAGAGTGCTAGTGAGTGTCCCTGCTTGATGTACATAGGAATCATGTTCCAAAGCATGGTGAGTGTCTGGTTCAGGAATGTATCCCTCAAGCACGTCCCACTCATCATTGCGTTTGTGCACATATCCGTGAGCATGTTGCTCTCAGTGGCCTTTGCTTATGTTGCTTATGTGGAGTATATCCATAAATATTGTTGTGGACATGGGCCCTGTATGTTCAGCAGAGGTCACCCCTGGGTATGCAGTATGCAAATGTGTACAGTCGTGGTGTCCATAGTTGTGCCGCATACGTCATCCTTTGGAGGTCAATAATCCTCATGGTCTGTTAATGTTGTGGTATGTAAAGCCATTGCTGTTCCGTAAGGTACACCCCAAAAGGGGTGTTGTACCCTTGAACATGTGTCATACATCAGGAGTATAGAGGTACAATGGGTGCCTTTGTTCCAGCTACAAACCCATTACAGATAAGGGTGGCCATGTAGAAGGATATCCACGCCACATTGGCAATATGGTTATCAAAGGAGTGGGTGCTATATACGTGTGTACTAAGATCCCATATAATGTCACATGTATGTAAGGGACTACCACCTGTGTGATAGTCAGTGAGTGATTGGTGTAATCCAAAGGGGATGTCTATGCACCTTGTGTTATGCAGCTTGAGGCCATGTTATTGACATCAGGTATCCGTCACAGTGACACCCATATGGAGGGTGTCTGTATCAGCTGGTGGATCAATCATGGCTTCTTGTTTGCAGTCGTCTGGAAACCTATTCAGGGAAAATCCCTCTGTGCTAGCCTGTACCTCAGGGAAGCATACACCGAACATGAGGGGCACTATGACCGAGGACTGTGGTACACCAAGTGTAACTGAATTACAGTAGGTACCATGGTATGCTACCCTCATTGTGTGGGTCCTGTCCATGAGCCACTTTGCATAACATCCTGAGACGTAGGGGTCTATGTGCAGGTGGATGTGTATGTTGTCAATACTAGAATGGAGAACGGTGCTGAAAGCCAATGAAAGGACAATGTAGGCTGTGTGGACCCCCTTACCATCATCAACTACCCTGGTAACTGTATGAAAGGAGTCCACCAGGTGTAGGAGCCATGGTCTGGCCCTAACAAATCCAACCTGGGTGGCATCAAAGGTCTGGAGGCCACCAATGTCTATGTGAATGACTTCCATGATGATGTGCCCCATAGCCTTGCAGAACAGTCCAGTCTGGCATATAGGGCAATAGTCCCTGTGGTTCATTGTGGTGCCATCTGTGTGGAGTGTGATAACTGTTGCTGTGCACCATTCAGGGGCCACAATGTCTGATACAAGGCTATTACTGAATATGGTGGCCAAGTGGGGAGCCATGTCGTTCTGAGGTTTGTGTAAATTACAGCCTGGGATGTTGGACGGTCACATGGAGTCTGTGTTCCAGGCCTTAGAGAGTGCAGGTTGGGACTGCATAGTTGTGACCGCAGGGACTCTGCATTGTTCCTGTATGGATTTTGGCCCTGTAGGGAGTGAGAGGGTGTAAAGTTAGCATTGAACCTATCTGCCAGGATGTTGTCAATAGCAGTCAGTCTGTAATGTTTCTGCCTAACCGTCGTATGTAAGAGCAGATGTGGGTATTGCCATTGAGTACTGACATACCTCCATAATGCTTTGTGGTAGTCCTTGGAATGTGTCGCAGTAATGTTTATGTAGCTAGCTTTGGAGGATGTGATAAGGGAACCCGGATTCCTACTGAGGCTGACCAGTGAGCTACCCAACCCATGGGATTGTACTCCACTTTGCAACAGACACCACCTTCTGTTGTACATTATGTGCATGGAACTGGACCCCCAGAGTGGTGTCCGTTATTTGGTGGGTACCATCATGGCTCTGTTTGGGATAGCATGATCCATGCAGTCGTGTAAGTGCTAATGAAGTGCACTGGTGTATGTTTCAGTGTTTATAAGTGCATTGTCCATCTGCACGGGTGTCATGACGTTTACTACCGCTGTCATAAGACATCTGAAGTAGGCATTGTAGAAATCTTGTACTGCGTATTCCGTGAAGGGTGTGGTGCTGGGATGTGGATAACAAGGGTGATTAGCATATGTTCAGAAACTACCAACGAGGGTAAACCCAGGTGTGGAACACCAGTCACATGTTGGCAATGTCCATGTCTAGGATATTGTTGGTCTTGGTGGTGGTGTGTATGGGTTGATCCAGCCAAGTGGAGGTTATGAATCCCAGAAAGTGTTGGCTTAATGTGTCGGTACATGAGTAGGTATCCCAGTTAAGTGTGGGGTAGTGTCAGTCTCACATCAGTAGTACCTGTCTGAACCCTACTGTCCAGTACACCAAGAAATGAGGGCCGGTAACCGTGGGGTATGTTGTTGTATCCGTAGCAAGTTACAGTGTGTATAGCAGTTCTGGCCACAGTTAGTTGCAAGTGGATCACCTCTGATGCATTGTGCTAAGGAACCAGTCTGGAGGTGTGTACATCCTTGTGATATATGGACACACCTCCGCCGTGGGTGTTCCGGTCCTGGTTACATGACTGAAAGGTGTGGTCTGCGTGTAACCTGTCAGTGCAGGTGTGCTCTCCAGAGCCTAGAGGCAGGTCCCAGTCACTGCAGAGATATCGAAGTGTTCCATTATAAGGAGTGCCTCGCCTGAGTGCGTTAGAGATGAAGATGTCAAGCATTGAGTAACAGTACCCCAGGTTTTGCTTGCCTGTTCCTGTTCTGGTGGTGAATGTTATTGGAAACTGTCCAAGACAGGCAGTATAGGAACAGCAGTAGCCTTACATGTTATCTGTACTCCCAGGGCTGACAGGTGCAGGTCATCTGTGCCAAAGCATCGTGTTTTGTTGACCATGTCATTCAAAGCAGACAGATACTGGATGCCTGTAGAATGACAGCAGAAGCATAGGCAACTATTGAAGTGAAACATTCAGTCATTGTACAGTGGTATCAGTCTGGATGAATGCAGAATGCTTCTCAGGGCTTGGACGATACCTTCTGGGCTACAAGACCGGAGAGCTATTGCATGTCCCTGTACATGTAGTCCAGGAAGTTACATCTCAGGGCAGTCACACTAACATGGAGAATGACAGTCAAATCATACCTGGTGAGGTGTGGCAGGGGTGCATAGGTTATGTTATGGATCCTGTAACCTGACAGCCAGATGTAAGCGATTATCGCCTTGTGTAGCCTGCTGAGTGGGACATCAGTGTGACCGCCTACAGAGTCACCTATGACTGGTGTGTTGGGTATGTTATGACACCCCATTGGCTGTAGTTGATGTGCACACATGAGTCTGTGGGCTATAAGTAATTGGTGTTGTGTTTGGTGATGGGGCTGCCTCTGTTGCCTACACAGAGAGTATGGAGATGTTCTGCAAATGTTGTAGTCATACTATGTGTGGCCTGTGGTGGTGGAGATCTAGTGAGACTATGTGATGAGTGGGGTGTGTTGCAAATGTTAAATGTCCCCACATGAATGACAGGTTTAGTCTGGGTTGGTGAGAGCATTACCCCCAGCATGGCTACATATGTGCATCTCCCACAGGCTGTAGTGTCGTATGTTGGGAGGTGAGCATTGACTGTGTACATGAGATGATTGCTCTATTGCCTCATGTTTGCCATATTCATCATATAGACAGGCAATAACACTGGTAAGTGACACTTGGACATGCCTGTATATTCAACCATGTCTCACAAGATATGTGAGTTACGTGTGTACAACAGCTGTTGTACTGTAAGCAAGCTGGAAATGTAAGGACAGACAGTGTACCTGCAAGAAATGAGTTGGAATGTGTGCTATAGTAATTAGTAGCTCATGAAGTGCTGACATGTTCTGAACAAGTGCTGAGCATGAATATGCAATACAGATAGGGTGTTGGATAATATAAACCCACTGCAACCCACAAGTGGAGACACCAGTCATATTTGGAGGCACTGCACTATTACCCTGCTGAGTATGGTCTGCAAGTCTATGAACCTTTATCAACGTAGATGTTAGCAGTAGAGATGTAGATGACAGTACAGATGATTTCACACTGCATAGCATACCTGTGACAGGTCATAGGACATCACCCATACTGTGTTCCAGCTACAATGAGTATATTAGATGTACCTTCGTATGTCACAGGAGTGGTCTACCAGTGGCCTGTTGATAGAAGCAACACTACAAAAGGTGTCTGAGTGACATGTGCATATCACACCAGTGGCAGCTACAATAAAACAGGGTTAATGTTTTGTACTCCCCCCTCATTGTAGCCCATACCACACAGACAAATGGGAGGCATCTGCGTGTGTAAGGATGTGAATGGCCATGACCTAGGAGCAATAGCTGTCTCAGTGTTGTGGACAACATACAGAATGGGTTTTATGGGTGAGGTGCGTGACATATGTGCACAATCTGACAGCTGATAATAGCATTGTCACCGCTAGGTGAATAACCCTGTACCCATTAACTACCACCTAGGCAGCGGTCAACATTATCGACACTGTGTGTAAGGGATGGTGCTGTGCAGTTCACCTCCCTGAGCTGGTGACATCTCCAGGTCTATTAGGTAGTCATACGAGGCACCCATGTCATGACAGGGTGCCATGCATGAGCATGGAGATCATTGGACAGGCATACTCAGCACTCGGGTGACCAATATTGGATCACATATCACCTTTCAGGGGTATTGGCCATGCATGGATGTGCGATACCAGCCTTCACAATCCTCACCTCCACTATGCAGCATGCTGGCTACTTTGCATAAAGGCATGTGCTACACTGTGATGTTGGACATGCTACACGTACATATCCTGATCTGAAAGACATACATCATGGACAGCCACTGTCCTACTACAATGATCGCCACATGCTGGACAGATCCCTGTGCCATACATGTTACATACTCCTGCCATACCATGCAACCCTGTGCATCAAAGCTGCACATGTCATCTCTGTCAAACATGGTGTGATGACCGCATGGTAGATGTATCATTAACTGTATGGATCAATAATGTGGCAGTGATGCACCTGGCGGTGGCAAAATGGCTGTTGGATACAGCTAGAAAACCTTGCCCGTACATGCTATGGTTGATAACCATCCCTGCAAATAACGTCCGGCTAGCCATTGTCCCATGTGTATCACATGTGCGATACAGGCAATACGTGGCAGGATGTTGAACTGCTGTACAGTGCCGTGTAGATGTATATGGCAAAACACATTCATGTAAAGGTTTCCATGCGCATGTGTGCATTGTCACTGCTCATGTCTGTTAAGGCAGTGTATGTGTTGATATGTGACATATACACAGCATCATGGTCAACAGCATTACTGTGGACACATCCAGGCATGTGCTGATAGGTAAGAACACCAGTACAGGCAAACAGACATGCCCACATCAAGACAGCATTCACATCAAGTATGAGCAATGTAATGAGGTGACACACATATATGGTGATGATACCAATGCACAATGGGTGTTATATGTGTGTGACACAAACATGTCAGTCGTGTCAGTGTCATGATGATTTGCAAAGATAACTGTTCATATGTACTAGATTTAATGCAAATGTATGTGCAGCTGTATCTCTGTACATCTCTGTGATACTGTGACCTGTCTCCATCATTATGTCTTCCAGATAATGCCTCGTTCACACCTGTCAGCGTATAGCCGCCTGGAGGATGATGCCCTGATCCCGTACCTCCATGATAACTATGAGGTGTTGTTCAGCCATGTGCCACAGCATGCCCAGCAGCGTGATGACCTGTGACAGGAACTACGCAGGAGGGTTAATGATGTGGGTGGCCAGAACCGCACCTACCAGCAGGTGCGCAGACACTGCACGGACCTGATACGACATGCAAAACAGCGTGCCAATGCAATCGCCAGGGAACAAGGTGGAACAGGTGGTGGGCCACCAAACCAGCCCCCACTCACACACACCAAGGAGCTACTGGACAGCCTGGGGGCACCCTCAGGACAGCATCCACAAACAGTAGCTGCCATCGTGGAGGTGGGTGTCTCCCAACCAATGAGCATGGAGTTAGCTGGTAAGTCACTACTGCACATATGACTATTATATCCCATTTAGTTGCATGTGTCACTGTACAATATGTAATGTAACATCATATGCAAGGTATGTTTACACACATGCCGCATACTATAGTTTGCTACCCTGTGTATGCACACATGTGCATACTATATGCTATTGTACAGGCGAATGTGTTAACATGCACAGTGCACCCTGTAGCTGTCATACAGACATGGATAATGTTCATACCGCTGTGTCACCCCTATACAGGTACCTCTGGCATGCCGCACAGACATCAGTCCGTTGCAGGTGAGACAGTTATCAGTATCAGGCATGTTAATGCATATATCTATTCACCATGTGGCCAGTTAACACATGTACACATAATGTATGGTCCAGTCACGATATACAGGTCGCATCTGTCATCAAGCACACTGGCTACCCATGTGCAATATATACAGACTAAATGAAACACCGACATGAAACCACAGTATCTGTCATTGCTAGATGTGTGGACAGCTGTGCATACAATGGTGGAGGTGTTGTTCAATGTAGGCATATGTACTATACATTGAAACAACACATGTGTGGTACGCAAACAGTACCACACAGTGAGCTGGGATGTGGGCAGCCCACAGGATTAACCATTGTGTAATATGCCTCTGCAATGGGTGCACACATTGTGATGTGCCATCTGACAAGTCCCAGACATGAATTGTTCCGGCTGCAATATTGTCTCACTATCCCATAATACATACCCCACATACCAAACATACAACCCTTTGTCTGCATAACCCTGTGGACAGTGACATATCTGACATCTATGGGTGTATGTCATATGGGACAACACAGACATGTGAGATAGATGGCCATCACAAACATTTGGCCAACACATGTTCACACATGGCCATGGAGGATGGCCAGTGACATGTAGCCACACAGCAGATGTGATGTGTATACACCCTTTTGCACATTGTCCACACATGGTCCAACTATAGCCTTTGTTGAATGGTTATATAGTTGATGTGGAACGCTGGACATCCTAAAAGCCTGTGCACAGCTTGTGGAGGTGTCACTTAATTTGACCATATAAGATGTGTTGAACATCATGACTGTGTCATAGCATGACAGTAGTCACCTGTACAGCTTCCACATCAGGTCACAGATACCGTACATTTTCCTTGCTGCTGTTGGACATCACTGTCAGCCATACACCTCATGTGTGTGGTACATAAATGTCATGTGGGACATGGTGTATTGACAAGTCTGCCATGTGTGGACATGGTTGCCAGGCAGATAAGACATGTTAGTAGTTGTGCAGGGGTGTCATCCGTAGGTTTTCCAGTGACCTGTCACATGACACAGCATGGTTTAGTGTGTAGACACCTCAGCGACGTGGGTCACAATCCACAGTAGTTATGTCATGTGTTTGCATGCAGTCATGGCTATGCACTGTGTGTGTATTACACACTGTATAGCAATATAGGTGCCTCATGATGCCATGCAATGGCACAGTGTCTGTACTTCACACTGTATAGCAATGTAGACACCTCATACTTCCCTTCAATGCTCATGCACATCTGCTAAAAGTGCTTTCTATCTGTAGGGCATAGAGACAACACTGCAATGTGATACCCATTACACCGCTGTACATGTATCAGGACACCATTGTGTCAGACATGTATGCATGTCAATGCACACGTCAGCAGATTACATGTCATACTACATGTCAATGTCAAGGTCACATCAGCCATGTGTACTGTTAACCTGTGCTGGTCCACATGGTGTATCACAGGGATGCATGCTTAATACCATGATTGTGTGAACTGCATGGCTTCTGATATGACACCTGCTTGCTGCTGTGTGCAACCCAGGGAGGTATGCTAACTACCACTATTAATGTCTGAGCTGCATGCCGTCTGTTGTATCACATGCATGCTGTATGCCGTCTGTCAAATCACATACAGGTGAGTCAGTGAGTCAGTGAGTCAGTGTGTCTGTGTGTCTGTGTGTCTGTTGTAATGTAGAGTCTTTCTTTGCATTCACAGGTGATGTAGGTGCGTTACCCTCCTGCGGTCCATCTGGTGTTAGTGTCCCTACAGATACTAGCAGTGATGAACATATGCATGAGGTACAGGCAGGGTTGTCAGGGGCTGAATCTGTGCCAATGGTTGCTATCCCAGCTATGTCCCCCTCTTCCCCACACACACAGTACTCATGCCAACACATACCCCATCACCAGTGGCCATAGAGGAAGGACAGTCAGCGTGTGTTAGCTTGGAACAGGAACGTGTGGTGGCTACAGAAGGTGTGTCTCCACACCATGGTGTCAGTGTAATGACTGCAAATGTGCCACACAGGCATGTGGCCAGTGCTGCTCGTAGGCGGACCTCTGGCAGACATGCATCTGCAGGACAGCGCACAGCAGCTGGTGTCACCAGACACATGTTCCAGACTGTAATGGCAGCACAGGCACATGCTGAATGGCAGAATACTGAAGGGCAGAGGCTTCAGAGGGCTGCTATCCGTTCTTTAAACAACAACATCCAGGCATTGGCAAATGCTCAACAGCAGATCGCTGATGTTCTGGACAGGCGATTGGGTGACATGGTTGGAATCCTTGACCGTGGCATGGCAATCCATGAGTGTGAGCTGTCTGTGCTGGAACAACTGGTAGGAGTGAGGTGTAGGCCACGTGGACATAGGCCAGCTGCACCACCGGGTGCAGGACAGCATGAATGAGCCACCTCACATGCCCGCTCCCACAGTGCCAGTAGCAGTAGCAATGCAGCTGGTGCTGCGCTGTCCACACCAGGACACAGCAGGCCATGTGGACTTGGCCCTGGACATTCCCAGTCGGGACATGGTTCCAGTGGACATGTGTCATTGGACAGTAGCCAATCTGTACCTCTGCCTGGTAGTGCCTGTGCAACCCCTGGCAGGCACAGGTCATGTGGCCGTGGCCGGACACAGTAAGCTGTACATTCTGGTCTGTACAATCTGGAGCTGTCAATAATACCCCTGTGTAGGCTGGACACATGGCAGAACTGTGCGCACACATACATGTACACAGCAGAAACATCTGTAGGGCACCGCAACACCCACATGCATAATGACCACACATGCCCAATCAGATCACTGGCCGTAAGCCACACACATGATGTCATCTACTGGTGCAGCCTATGCCCCTGGCAAACATTATCACCCTGTGCATATGATGATGCCTGTGCCGCATCCCTGTCATTCACACCATCGGTGCAGGGACATGCTCATATGGTCTGATGCACAGGGTGAACAGAATAGTGAGAAGTGTATATTATATTTGTTGTGTACTGTTGACACGCACCAGACATACCATGTAGTACAGGTTTAGAATGCATTGTTATATGTTCACAGTATGTGTCTTGGTAATAACAGTAACAGCATGTTGGTAATGATGCCCTGCTTCCCTCCTTAAGGTTTAATTGCATGTGCCATTATGTTACAGTGTTTGCAGCTAGAGTGTATTGTTGTATGTTCACAGTCTGTGTCTTGGTAACAACAGTAACAGCATGTTGGTAATGATGCCCTGCTTCCCTCCTTAAGGTCTACTTGCATGTGCCAATAAGTAGCAGTGTTTGCAGTTTCCCATGTGTAAATGTGGAGTACCCACAGGCATGTATGGCAATGCCAGCATGCTATACGTAGCCTCAACTTCACTGTTAGAAAGGCTACCATTCCACAGATGTCCACACATCTACTGATCCAGAAGTATGTGAGCTGTTTAATAGGCTACAGTGGCTAGAGACGTGACATCCATACCGAGTCACATCACAGGTATGGTGACATGGTGCAGGGGGTTTACACAGCGGTCTGGCTGATGTCAACGTTAGAGGCCAGTTGATAGCATGAGGCCTCACTGTGTAGCAGTAATACACTGTCGCATTACAGGATGAGAACATGCACAGACATACACAGAAACACACAGTAACATGACCACACTCACGGGGTCAACAACACTATAACGCACACTTGATAGTGTTGAGGTGAGGACCCCTGCCTATGTGGTAATCACCTTCACAGTGCTGTGCACCCACATGATGCGACACAGAGAATGAACATGTACAGATAGCCAGTAAGGCTGAGACCGATGGCATCAACAGGGTAGTAGACTGCATCACCATGAGGGGTTAGGGATCCTGTCTGTTCTGTATGGTAGCATACACCATCACTCCATGCACCAGACAGCCATACATACATACACACACACACACACACACACACACACACACACACACACACACACACACACACACTGTGGAGTCCATAAATGTCATTCACATACAGATAGCTGACATGTGTGTGATACACACATCACCCCTGCCTACATCTTGGTTTCTACACTGCAGTATGTACAGATCTCTACAACAGTGTACAGGGGTGTGTAACAATTGGGATGTATTCCCCACCATATGTGGCATATATGGTCACACAAGCAATCACACATGGCAGTACTGTGAATAATACATCTGCTATATGATGATATGTCTGACAGACATGCAGCTGTATTGGCCACATTATGTGTACCAATGCTACCTTCGGCAATTGTGCTGCTATATGCACACGGGAGGACGTATCATAATGTTTGCCAGGGGCATAGGCTGCACCAGTAGATGACATCATGTGTGTGCCTTAGGGCCAGTGATCTGATTGGGCATGTGTGGTCATTATGCATGTGGGTGTTGCGGTGCCCTACATATGTTACAGGTGTCAAGTGATGTACAGTCAGTAACACCCTGACCACTGTGTAGGTTGTATGTCTTCACCTTCAAGTAACAGTAACATAGCGCACTGTTTGGACATGTAATGGTAGGACGGCTTGTGACACACCTGTGAGCTGTCTTCAGCAAACATCCATCTGCAAAGGTGGACCACCACTTTATGTGCACACAGCCATCCATACCTGATGTACATCCTACCATACTCTCAGTATTTCACCATATACAGGTGTCAATAATGGGGCTGCATTGCAACTGCATGTTGTAGTTAGACACAGATGAACGACATACATCAGCTACTGCACATGCACGGTAGCTGCATGCACACCACTACATGTACATGTGTGTTGGTCCTACATTCCTGTCATGTAGCCATGTTTGTATGCATTGCAATTGGTGGACATGTGTGATGACATACATGACACATGGACTGTTGTATGATATGTTGGTTGTCATGGGTAACTAGTACAGAGGGAATGTTACCTCAGTCAACATTGCTACCTTATGTACTGTTAGCATTCAACAGCCATGGACCTACCTTCCATGTGCATGCGTGTGATTGCTGTAACCAAATGTCTGCACAGAGGACAGCAAAAGCTATGCTATGTACATATGCGTTGTGTGTGTGTGGGCCATGTACACATCCACTGCGATTACATGTATGTCATATCCAAACATGGGTGTTTTCTGGTGTACAGCGACAGTCATCTGTTACAGCTGTGTAAGACCCAGGGCCCCTGTTATGTGTAGAGCCGACCTGGTTATGAACTGTGGTATCATTGCATTGCATACCACATGATGGAACCCTGTCAGTACATGTGTAGTCTGCACAGTTGCTGTAGACCTATGTACAGTCCACTGGTCATGAGTAACATGGTAGTGTAGTAATGTATGGATGTGTGTTGCTGGTCAAAGCACATGGTGATGTCCGAGGACTACATAGTAGACTGCGGCATTTACTACTGTGATCTGCACCTGAGACATATGTGATGGCTCTTGAGTGTGTACTGGTCAGTACATGTGAGTGGCCTTCATGTACATGGGAACAGTAACACCTGGAGTGGTCCGTCACGGTCTTATGGCCCACATGTCTGTATCTGAGGTATACTGTGTTAGTGCTATTGTGCACAACTGTGCCATATGCCAGGTGTTCCTCACTGCAGAGATGTCCGTATCACCATTGTTGGATCTGGATTGTCAGCTGTGATCATGAATGCTACACAGCTAGCACTGACGACCGGTGTCAGATGTGTGTAGTGCAGCATTCATGCTAACAATGTTCACTGTCGACACACTGTGCCCTTCCATGTTTAGAATCCATGTGCATACAAGACAGCCCTTCGCTACTACTAAGTATGTGAGCATGCCCAGTACGCCGTTGTGTAGATGGACACACAGTACATTCCAAACTGTGCCGTTCCATGTTTAGAATCCGTGTGCATACAAGACAGCCCTTTGCTACTACTAAGTGTGTGAGCATGCCCTGTACGCCGTTGTGCAGATGGACACACAGTACATTCCAAACGGACGTGTGCTACTAAGTGTGTAAGCATGCCCAGTGACACCTTGTGTTGGTTATATGCCTCTGTGTATGGGCATGACCATTGAAATCCTGTATAGCGATAGTGGTCATCCAGGCAACAGATGTCCATACCCCACGTCAGTATGGATTCCTACATTGAACACACTGGGACTGTCTTGAAAGGTGTACTGTCTGTGGCGTGTCTCGTATCCATGTAGTGTTGTAATAGTGCTCCATAGATAGGCAGTTGTCCTACTCACACCACTGCCATGTGTTTGTCTACGTCTACCTTGGGACAGTAATATGCTTTTAGACTGCTCCCTCTCCATACATTCCCTATCGGCGTCTTTGCCTTTGCTGATGATGTCATCCACCTAGAAGTATGCCTCTGGGAGTGTTGTGTTCCAGTAAGCTTGGTAGCACATTCTGTAACTGTGTAATGCTGTAGTGTGATAAGGTAGTTAGGTGTATGTTCGACTCCCGGTCCTGCCAAGTGTGTGTGTGTGTTTCCAGCTGCCTGGGGATAGAGTACTGCTTTTAGATGGCTCACTCTCCATACATTCCCTATTGGTGTCTTTGCCTTTGCTGATGATGTCATCCACCTAGAAGTATGCCTCTGGGAGTGCTGTGTTCCAGTGATCTCGGTAGCACGTTCTGTAACTGCGTAATGCTGTAGTGTGATAAGGTAGTTAGGTGTATGTTCGACTCCCAGCCCTGCCAAGTGTGTGTGTGTGTGTATGTGTGTGTGTGTGTGTGTGTGTGTGTGTGTGTGTGTGTGTGTGTGTGTGTGTGTGTGTGTGTGTGTGTGTGTGTGTGTTTCCAGCTGCCTGCGGACAGAGTAATGCTTTTAGATGGCTCCTTCTCCATACATTCTCCATCGGTGTCTTTGCCTTTGCTGATGATGTCATCCACCTAGAAGTATGCCTCTGGGAGTGCTGTGTACCAGTAATCTCGGTAGCACGTTCTGTAACTGTGTAATGCTGTAGTGTGATAAGGTAGTTAGGTGTATGTTCAACTCCTGGCCCTGCCAAGTGTGTGTGTGTGTGTGTGTGTGTGTGTGTGTGTGTGTGTGTGTGTGTGTGTGTGTGTGTGTGTGTGTATGTGTGTGTGTGTGTGTGTGTGTGTGTGTGTGTGTGTGTGTGTGTGTGTGTGTGTGTGTGTGTGTGTGTGTGTGCATGTGTATGTGTCTCCAGCTGCCTGGGGACAGAGTATTGCTTTTAGATGGCTCCCTCTCCATACATTCCCTATTAGCATCTTTGCCTTTGCTGATGATGTCATCCACCTAGAAGTATGCCTGTGGGAGTGCAGTGATGCTGAAACTCGGCAGTGCATTCTGTTACTGCGTAATGCTGTAGTGTGATAGACTAGACAGGTAGGTGCTCAATTCCAAGGCATGGCAGGTGTGTGTATTTGGCAGTTATACCCTATGTGATATCTGTGGGTGGCTAGCTGCGGGATGTGTTCAGTGTGTTTTATTGCTGACCTATATAGTGTCCACAGCCCACATATTCTGCCAAGACACTGGGTTGTCAACACATACATTCGCCAATAGGTCAGATGAGTAAATGTCAGCAGACCAACTCTTACCCTTAATACAGTCTGACCCATGTGACGCAAAAGAACACACATGCCTTGATAGTAACAACACTACATGATGCAGGTGGCACATGTAGTTTCCTTTTCATGCCTGTCTAATGCTTTGCTGTCATGTGGTCCGCTGTTGTGATAGAAATGCAATATCTGCATATGTGTGTACATGTATATGTGTGTATGTATATTTATGTATATATGTATACAAATAATATATATGATATATGTAGATATAGAGAGATAGACATAGATATAAACATATATGTCTGGGGACATCAGCACTATTGAATGTTTGTGCCGGATGATCTCTACGTGATAACCTGGGATGTATGTATATCTGCCATGGCGTAGTGGTAATGCACATCGTCTGTTGTGTGCAGGGTTCCGGGTTGTAGTCGTGTAGACACAGGTTATTTTGTTGCTGGGAAGACCATGGGACATTGAATATAGTGATAGTAAGGCACCTGTTACCAGTTGTGTATGGATCTGAGCGACACTAAGCAGTGGTTATTAATTTGGAGGTTCAGTATAGGTCATATAACTATTCATTAGAAGACTATACTATGCAGATGAGGTTGACAATAGTGTATCCCATTTATCCCCAGGGTGTGATGCAGATACCTGGAGTGTATGTGCGTAGTTAGCCTGGTGCAGGGCTCGAATATAGTTGACAGCATGGGAGGGGGGTCAGGCATACTGTACGTACATTGCAGAACTGTGCCTCGGGAGTGCTCCTGCCTTAGCACGCCTAAGCGAGGGGTGTGCCTATACCTGCCTGGTGACATTGGGAGGGACAACAGCAGTGGTGGGGTTGTCAGGGTGTACAGGCTGCACAAACAGGTGATGATCAGCACAATCAGCATATGGCATGGCCAGCCCACACCTGAACAGTATGGTAATGTGAGCAAGCAGCATACACACAGGTTTCTTCCGCACTCTACACCACTGGTGTATATCTGTGGGGACATTTCACGACACAGTCCAACCAAATAAGAAGGGCTGCAGCAGGCAACATCGACCAACATGTGCAGGAGGCTGAGGGCAGTGAGGATGTGTATGCTGCCAAACATCTCTTACTGGGGTGACATAAGACTTTATAGACCCAGGGTGACTTACCAGGGGCTACATGAGCTGGGGATGGTGGAGCACTATGGGGTGGACAGACACCTCCTACAGCGGCTTGTTGACCTGTGCCTACCACACCTGACACATCAAACAAGTCGAGGGAAACCCATCACAGTGGATACCACGGTATGTGTTGGCCTGGGTATACTAGCCACAGGTACCTCACACAGCACAACTGGGGATATCATGGGGATCTTGCAGGCATCTGCATCCAGAGTATTGCGCCAGTTCACAGATGCCATGTCAACACATGCTAGTGAGCACGTACATGTCCTCAACACACGTGATTAGTAAACCAGCAATATGCATCTCTTCAACCACATGGATGACTACCCTGGGGTACTGGGTGCTATAGCCTGCACACACATACACATAAAAGCACCACCCAGTGAGCGGGGTAGGGCCTACAGTCACTGCAGGGGCATACCCTCCAACAGCTAGGCCATATGCGATGGCCAGGGCATTAGGTTGAATGTGTGTGCTGTCTGCCCTGGAAGCTATGATGATTCTGATATATGGCTTCTGACATAGCTGTACCACACCTTTGTCAATATGGACATCCCCTACAGTGTCCTAGTGGGGGATGCTGGGTAACCACTGGTGTCGTGGCTGATGACACCCAGCAGCAATGCACACACACTTGAACACTCACACCATAATGAGGCGGATGCACAGGTAAGACATGTAATTGAGCATGTGTTTGGGATGGTCAGATCATGGTTCTGGTATCCGGACAGACCCCAGTGGAGCCCTGCAGTATTCACTAGCTACATGCACACAATTTGTTATGGTATTTGCTATGCTACACATTCTGATCTTGCAGTAACAGTTGCTGCAGGAACAGCATGGGGCAGGGCCACACAGCCCAACACCACTGCCAAGGCCTGTACAGGCACAATGTGACTTGGCGAAGGAACTACCTGAGCAGGGCCCAGTCGGCAAAAGGCTGTGCACAGTATGACCTGCCCTTGTCAAAGAGGCAACACAAGGCATATGCACTGACACAGTAGGTACCCACTGATGTCCCCTCTCTGACCCGCACACAGTACAATGGATGCCAAACATGACACTACCTGTGCTCGGCCATGTATAGGAGGTGCACTGTGTGCATCCGACATAGGCAGCCCTCCAGCACTGTCCTCAGGTCCAGAACACCCCCAGGGTATGTCTATCAACCTAAAAATTGGCAGTTGTATTAGAACGTGTATTTACCCATTGCTATGGCATGTATGTGAGCATACAAGAGACTTTGGTGGCCAACTGTTAGGGCAGCAGACAGTACACGTCCATAGTGGCACCATGACATCTGTAGCACATACGGGGGTCACAATGGCAGCCAGTAGTACACAGGGTGTCCTAACCCACTGCAGATTATGGGATGAACATCATGTGTGTCCGTACAGCCCACACACGTTCCATGCAGCTGGACAGGTGTGGACCAATACAAACAAATGATATACAATGGCCTATGGATATGCCCAATGAATGACCCCAACCCCAAAAGACACACACAGACTACAGCAGGCCAGGCGGTTTGATGTAGGTTGTGAAAGCTAGGATGTCCAACACCACTGTGCTGGTATTTAATGCTGGGATCTGACGTACACTGGTATCCCTCCAACCGGCAATTTAGGTAGGTCCATACACTGACATGGAGTACCTGGCATACCAGTACAGTACCGGCAGATGTGTACAACTGTCAGCTGTGCCCCCATCCAACCTACACATGTGAGAGTCATGTGCGCCACCCACGGTGCTGTGTAGGACTGTGGATGCGGTTGGATGTCCCCCCACACTATGCAGACATGTAGCAACTGTCAATGCCACATGACCATTAGCAACCCTGCAGACACAGCATGACACCTGTCTGTGTAGAACAGAGGGGTCGGCAACACAGTACTGACTATCTGGACATGTGACACATGCGATACAGTTGTCCATACTTGGCATGCTCACACACATGACAGTATGATGGTAATGTCGGTCGACAACATGCATAACAGTCATACTGGGCATGCTTACACACTGACACACAGAATGGCCAGGCATGCATACACCAGTGGTCTGGACATATCTGCCAGTACATTGCTATACTGTTGGATGACTGCGCTGCATGGTGTGTGTGTGGTCTATTGTCTGTACATATGCCATGGTCTATTGTTAGTTCACATGAACTATATGTGCAGGGTACTGCTACCAACACGTGAATAGGGTGGTTCTTTGTTTGCGGACAGACCGACGCCTTTGGATACGGACTGGGTAAGGCACATTCCAGCAGGTGGGAGCAGTTGTGCATGGGTTTGCACAGTATTAAGCACTGCTGATCTCTGGTTACAGCACCTTTTACCCGTTTAGTCTCCACATTTCTTTGACAGTGCACTACTGGCATACTGGTAGACAAACATGCTTAAAGCCGCTCGCTCACCAAAATTTCTACTTACATTTGTCACTCACGCTGGGTGTGTGCGATCCCTTGTGATGCGTATTACATCGGACTACATGACTACAGTATCGGGTATGTCTAACCATTTGGCGATGGCAGGCATTCAACTGTATGGACTCGGCGGCCTGTCCAGTGGTGTAATCATATGAGTGTTCCTCATATGATCTGCTCCCATCTGCCTGATACATGGGAACCGATACTCTGCAATGTTGACATGTGAATATGATTTTGTTAATGCAGCTGTCTGGCGAATCATGCTACCACATACCTACTGTATGTTTTCCACCTTTCAGATTGCACAACAGGAGACTGTAGGAATAACACCTTTCCCATTTTGCATGGGACAGTTCCTCATTAGGCATATGTCATGTGACAATACTCTAGCCATTGCAACTGTCCTGATTAGGGGACATTCTCATATTCTATGTGACTGTAGTGGTTGCTTATTACAGGTCTTGTATACCTGACACGTCGATATTTTATATGTAGTAGCATAAGCAACTTTACAGTTGCTAGACTACGCTTTGATTTGTGCTGATATGTATATTGCTGTACTATGCATGGCTGTAGGCATTTTCTGCCCTGGTACGTCTGACATTTCTACAGAGCAGGTCCCACTTTGGCCATTCAGAATGGTGGCGGCCCTATAGATCCTATATGTAGAGCTATCACATGTGTCAAGGCAACACATACCCACAGCCAGTTGTAAACTGACTACTTCCATGGTTTGCATATGTTAAGGTTATTCTTGTAGCATTATAATTGCTAATACTGTTTCCTATTACATGTAGCTGTTTCAGATACAACAAATTAATTTCTGACACCACTACACACAATATATGGCCTCCTTTCCTGAACTCACAGGCCATGTGCCATAACATTCATTTTGCAGGACACAATTGCCCAGACGGGTGTGTCACTCAAAGGCGTACGGGTGTGGAACCTCATCTATTATGCTATCATCTACCTGAGGTGGTCATCAAATTATGCACTTTCCGTCACTAGTAGACCTCACATACCAATGGGAGAGAATGAACACTGTATCAGGAACACTGCATAACACCCTGTGGGACACATTTAGATGATTGGTTCTATTAACCAGACACACTGACAGTCACAGAGCATATGTATTCATTCACGTTTGTCGAGGTACATGCCGTTTATGACTCATACATGTCATCTGTCATTACCTGTATTCCGTCACCTGTCCACCTAATATCACTAGTTCTGGAAGTGTTTATTTGGACTTTGTTACATTCTGATTCATAACTATGGACGTCTATGCTAATTGGGTACACGGCACGGATTTGGTCTCTATGTATTCCCCCGATGGTTTACAGAATATCTGGTAGATGTGCTCTTCAGGTTTGGGACGTATAGGCGTCTGCTATGCCCACATAGGAATATTAATGACTTCCACTGGGCGGGCCTACTACATCTCTGCCAACCAGCACCTGCACACTTAAGCCCATTATTGCATACCCATGGTCCACCTACCTGGCATACACTCTACAGCACTCACGACATATACTTACTGTGAGCGCAGCTGGGGTATGAGCACACCCCTACAGATTGCCCACTCTCCCCGTCTCGGGACACATGTACGTTTTGTCAACCCATGTATTATCACACTTGCACAACCTACTGTTCCATGTACACCTACATCCTGCTCGCATTGATGACCACAGGTTGACACATACATTGACTTTTTGGGGTCCCGCAAGGGGTACCGTTATCCATGTTTAAAGTGTAGACCTTGCAGATCTCTCCCACTGCTACTTTCCTGCTGGTGTTTTGGACAGCAGCAGTGTAGTAATCTTTATTCCCTGTCTGTATGTCTGACTGGCCTAGCTGGGTGGTGTGGGGGGTACAACATTTATTTATTGGACCTCCCAGTCACATATGCCCGGGCTGTATGTATGTTACCCCTAATTGCTGTAAAGTAACCTAGTTATGTACATGTGTATATCTACAATGACATATTTGTTTTGTGTGTATATGTATATATCAATACCTGTTGTTTGTGTATATATATCTATATATATCTGTAGTATATCTTTGTGTATATATATATATATATATATATATATATATATATATATATATATATATATATATATATATATATCTGTATAAATGTATATGTGTATATAAATCTATATATATATATATATATATATATATATATATATATATATATATATATACATATATGTTTTTATCTATATATACATCTGTGTGTCCGTTAACCTATACATTTCCCAGACATAGACACTTACACATGCATATTGGGTTTTATCTCTGCTTCAACAGCATACTATTGCCTTAGTCATTATGACACCGACACTTCACTCCGGTGAACTTGTGATCAGTATATTGCACGTTATACAGCGGACAGATGTCGCACGTTTTTCATGTCTGGGGTGCCGCTGATAAGTGTGATGTGATAGTGTCATTCGACCTATTACTCGTATGCGCAGCCTGTTATTCCTGCTACTGTGTTTGTTTCTGTGCACATTCATATTATTAATGTTAATAGAATGAGTGTTTGTGTTACTGAGATTGTACATCAGCATATTGATGTCTGCATGTAGTTGTGTCTTTCTGCTTTTCCTGGTTTGGGGTTGTCACAGCAGAACTCCGTTCTGCTCATGGGTGGCATTTAGGTTTTACGTGCCAGGCTGCCAGCCCTGACGCACAATGTCCGACAATGATATGCCCATTCACGCATGTCTCCACGCAGATGACGCTCTATCTGGGAATCGTACCTACGTACTAGCTGACCTCCATGGGCTGCTCCATTGCAACTGGTGCAACATACCCTAGCACTCCTGTGTCCATAATCGCATATCCATAGTTTCTCCAGCACACTCGTGTTGAGTTTCCACACATACCAGCCATTATACACCTGTTATCGCAGCCATGACACACCTTTACACATTGCCCTCTCCAGAGTGTTGGGGCCCTACACACATTTTGTACCACCTCGTGTATTCACAGGCTCACCATCCATTCATATTTGTACATACGTGCCTTTCCTGGTGTTATGGATTATGAACGATTTGCGGGTTACAGGTGTAGGTGGTCGCAACATGTACTACATTCTGTCTGTGTATAATGTTGATGTAGCACTTCAACGATGTTATGGCCACTGGTATAACCCTGCCTCTGGTGTGAATAGCGGTGCTCTACTCACACTTGTGCAGCTTAATCTGACATACGCTGCGAGCACTTTATAATTCCTTACTTGCTCTAGATTCCCTTCACAACCCTTATGTTTGTTTTCGTCTTTCGGCGTTCCTTACACATATATATATATATATATATATATATATATATATATATATATATATATATATATATATATATATATATATAATTGCATATTTCTGTTATGTCTGTGGATATTTATCTATACACACATCTATCTATCTATCTATTCTATCTATCTATCTATATAAAAGTTACAGCTGTACAAGACAACATACATTTGCTATGCTACAAGCTGCGTACACCTGCGCAGGCGCACTTGCATCTACTTATTCTGAGTTACATATGTTTACTGCCACTTCTTTGGGATTACATGTGCCTTATTCCTTATGAAAGTACCACTTTGATGGAATCTGATTGATGGCCCCATGCGAGACACGTGGTTACCTTTACATGTATAAATGTTGGCTTTACAGCACAGAGGCATTCATTACACATTTAATATGTGCTATAGTCGTACTTGAATCGGGAATGCCTTTACGTTGGGCAGATGCTCTAACCACTACACAATTGTTGTTCTGCCTCATTTATATGTATACCCATGGTTCATAGCTACTCTGACATACGCCTCACCGCTTCCCTTACATACCAGGTATCCATTCTCCTGCTGGGAAAACCGCAGTACTACGCTTCCAACATTTCCTGTTTCCTACTGCTCTGGACCCGTGCTGCATGTCTACTCACTCCAAGGAAATTCAGAACTCTTACGCTTATAGTCCTCGCACATACGCATGTTTGATTGTCAGGGTGTTCATGTGCTGGTCCGGTTTTAGGCTTGTCTGACTGGTGACTAGAACTGCCCTGGTGCTGTTCAAATATCAGATGTAGCACATGGACAGAGTTAGTCCAGATTTTAACATTCTACCTGTGTTTACAGACACAGGTGTTTGGGCACCTCTGACCACATTATTAGGTTGGCGCTAAATAATTTAGGGTGGGGAGAGGTTCCACTACATAATACAGGGGGGGGGGGGTTCCACATGTTTCCCTTCACATTTGACTATTTCATTCATTTATAGATACAATTAATATTATTCTGGACATCAGTTCTAAATTCACTACAGGTATGCAATAGTCCTGTCAACAGATGTGACAGTTGGTTGGTGTACATATGTATATGGACCTCTGTGATACTCGGGGACTAGTTTCTACAGTGACAGGGACAAGGCTATGACAAATCAGGGACAATTACGGACACTTCTACCATATTAGTACTATTAACTTGGAACGTGTTGACAGATTTGTATTACTACTAATTGTCTGCAGTTAAATGTGTCTATTACTCTTCATTGTTGTAAGTAGTCATTCTCATTCAACACCTTTCCTCCAAAGGTCACTGGCTTTGTGAGTGATTAAGATGCTGGCCAGTTATTGTGCGAATGCTCTGACCATTGGTAGGGTTGACATTGGCATATGTACAGGTTGGGATATATTCTGGGGACACCAGATTGCTTAGGCCAATACATATCCACGGTCAGTGCAGGTTTAGAACATTCATTAGTTTCCTAGCTGTGAGCCTATACCTTTAGCACTTTAGTTGTTAGCCTGTTTCTTGTATGAATTATGCATTTTCTATCCTGACGTGACCACTTTAGGCAACTGTTACATGCAGTATGGTACATAGTTATTTCCTACAATCACAGGACATTTGGCATTGTATCATTATTGGTCAGGACACACCTAGCCACAGTAACTGTCCCTCACACAGTGGATCAGGTGGTATCCTGTTTACATCAGTGCCTTCATCACCCTTTTTCCATGTGCCACTATGCAAATGCGTGCAATATTTTCTCTCGATTATTCATGTCGGGACACATGCGTCACAGGCAGGTGTTTGATCCTGGGTAGTAGGTTCTGCATGACCATCTAGGGCTGGACAGTCTTGTGCACAACTACTGCACATTCCAACTTGTGTCCAGATGTCTACAGGACTGGACATGGTGTCTTGATATCCATTCTAATGTTTGCACAGGTTACTTATCCCATGAGGGATATCCAAAAATTGAACAAGACCGATACCAACTATTCTTCTGGTGTTACGAAAAATGTGCTGGGAGTTTTACATGCAAGGGATACATAGTTTGCAATCCTGAAACTGCCTAGGGTGACACTACCTACTACATATGAGTAGTGATCACTATGTGTAGATGTGGCTGCGCCAAACTAGTAAGCCAAGTATGGCTGGATTTGGTGGACGTTCAGGTATGGGGGCGGGTTGTGTGCTGTGGAGGGGATGCTGGGTAGTCCATTATAAATCCAGGTGTGTTGCATTTGATTTGGCCAGTTCCATCAGGACCAATCTGTGGGTATGTGCCGGTGACATTTCTGTACATTTGTATTGCACATTTTAATATTCATATGTTTGTGGGATTGTGTTCTACAGTATGGCCTGTCTGGTTGTATTGCAGATGTGTATACATGTTCTTTGTGTTTCTTTCTGTTTCATCAGCTGCTCCCTCATACACCTCCAGTTCACCTATTCTGCATACGACACAGTCTCGCCTTTGAGGATTATACCATTACCCATCCCCCCACACACATATTCCTGACACTCCATTCATCACTGCTTTGGTTGAAGGCCCATGACATGGTCAAGGTAACACATTGCATACACTACATATGTCAGGTACCTGTATGGTTGTGTGGACTACCCTGGCAAGTTTCACCTTCCACATGCTATACATCATGCACATAGGTACACTCCCATACTTAACTTTCATGACATGGTTGGTACACCCAGGTAATACCCGCTCAACTGTGACACATCCTGGCAAGTATGGCTTGGACTGCAAATGTGCAGATTTTGGCCGACTGTTCTGATCATTGGTAGGATGCCACCTTTTCTTATGTCCAGGATAGGATATATTCCGGACACATATCCGATTGTACTGGACAACACGTATCCACAGTCAACGCTATGGATAATACTGTTCCTTTAAGCCTACATGTTGCCTTATTGTTGTAGCAGTTTATATGCTCCTTGTGTTTCGTTTACATGCTTATTCTACTTCCTGTCACATATGGTATGTTAAATACGGACATACCTATTGTATGTGACTATTACATGCATTGTGGGATATAATTCTGTCATACGGTCGCTAGATATTTACATTTATCGTGGTTTTTGTTATGGACACATCTGCCCAGCTGTGTACCCTCCCTCACAATATGGGTCAGCTGGTGACCCTGACCAGTGGGCTGGACGTACCTCTTGGCGGCACACTAACATGATGCGTTTCACTTCCACTTGGTATAACTATCTACACTGCATTGGACTATGGGCACACGGTTTTCAATGTCATTTGTTCAAGGGATAGAGACCCGTTATTCCCCACCGTGCATTTGTGTTTGCTTCTTCATTTTGTATTCACAGGAACTGTCTTGCATGCTTTGCATACATTTCAGTATCCACAGACACTGACAGATGTGATTACTATTGCTTGCAAATTGTTATATGCAAGCATTTTAGGTTACACATCGACAGCTGGCATTTCCACGCCTCCGTGCGGCACTTCGACATGCCCTATGCACTCGCGCTCATTTCCTATGCATGTGGCTGTGGCAGCAGCGTGCCTTCATTAATATGCATTTGGCGCTACTGCACCATCTTCACGCCAAACGGTTGGCGCAAGCCTAACGCCGGCCTTGCACCGGGCTTTATGAATACCGGGGATAGTGTTCATATCTGCTCTCATTATATAAATGCAATGATATATCTATCTATATCTATAGAGCTATATAGTAGCATAACTACATAGTCATAGTGTTCATATCTGCTCTCATTATATAAATATAATAATATATCTATCTAAATCTATAGAGCTATATAATGACATACCTACATAGTCATAGTGTTCATATCTGCTCTCATTATATAAATATAACAATATATCTATCTATATCTATACAGCTATACAGTGACATACCTACATAGACATAGTGTTCATATCTGCTCTCATTATATAATTATAATGATATATCTATCTCTAACTATAGAGGTATATAGTAACATAACTACATAGTCATAGTGTTCATATCTGCTTTCGTTATATAAATATAATGATATATCTATTTATATTTATAGAGGTATATAGTATCATTACCACGTAGTCAAAGTGTTCATATCTGCTCTCGTTATATAAATATAATTATATATCTGCCTTTATCTATTGAGCTAAATAGTAATATAACTACATGGTCATAGTGTTCATATCTGCTCCCGTTATATAAATATAATGATAAACATATCTATATCTATAGAGCTATATAGTAACATAACTATGTAGTCATAGTGTTCAAATCTGCTCTCGTTATATAAATATAATGATATATCTATCTATATCTATAGAGCTATATAGTAACATAACTACGTAGTCATATAGTTCATATCTGCTCTCGTTATATAAATAGAATGATATATCTATCTGTATCTATAGAGCTTTACAGTAACATAACTACGTAGTCATAGTGTTCATATCTGCTCTCGTTATATAAATAGAATGATATATCTATCTATACCTATAGAGCTATACAGTAACATAACTATGTAGTAAAGTGTTCATATCTGTTGTCGTTATATTAATAGAATGATATATCTACCTATATCTATAGAGCTATACAGTAACATAACTACATAGTCAAAGTGTTCATATCTGCTCTCATTATATAACTATAATGATATATCTAACTATATCTATAGAGCGATGTAGTAAAATAACTACATAGTCATCGTGTTCATATCTGCTCTCATTATATAAATATAATGATATATCTATCTATATCTATAGAGCGATATAGTAACATAACTACATAGTCATAGTGTTCATATCTGCTTTCATGATATAAATATAATGATATATCTATCTATATCTATAGAGCTATATAGTAACATAACTACATAGTCATAGTGTTCATATCTACTATTATAATATAAATATAATGATATATCTATCTATATCTATAGAGCTATATAGTAACATAACTACATAGTCATAGTGTTTGTATCTGATCTCATTAAATAAATATAATGATATATCTATCTATAGAGTTATATAGTAACATAACTACATAGTCAAAGTGTTCGTATCTGCTCTCATTAAATAAATATAACAAGATATCTATCTATATCTATAGAGCCATATAGTAACATAACTACATAGTGAAAGTGTTAATATCTGCTCTCATTATATAAATATAATCATATATCTATCTATATCTATAGAGCGATATAGTAACATAACTACAAAGTCATAGTGCTCATATCTGCTCTCAATATATAAATAAAATGATATATTTATCTATATCTATAGAGCAATATAGTAACATAACTACATAGTCATAGTGCTCATATCTGCTCTCAGTATATATATATATATATATATATATATATATATATATATATATATATATATGAAACGATATATCTATCTATATCTATAGAGCTATATATTAACATAACTACATAGCCATAGTGTTCATATCTGCTCTCATTATATAAATACAAAGATATATCTATTTATATCTATAGAGCTACATAGTAACATAACTACATAGTCATAGTGTTCGTATCTGCTCTCAGTATATAAATATAATGATATATCTATCTGTATCTATAGAGCTATATAGTGACATACCTACATAATCATATTGTTCACATCTGCTCTCATTATATAAATATCATGATATATCTATCAATGTCTTTAAAGTTATATAGTAACATACCTACATAGTCATAGTGTTCATATCTGCTCTCATTATATAAATATCATGATATAGCTTTCTATATCTATAGAGCTATGTAGTGACATAACTACATAGTCATAGTGTTCATATCTGCTCTCATTATATAAATATAATGAGATATATATCTAACTCTGTAGAGCTATATAGTAACATAACTACGTAGTCTTAGTGTTCATATCTGCTCTCATTCTATAAATATAATGATATATCTATCTATATCTATAGAGCTATATGGTAACATAACTACATAGTCAAAGTTTTCATATCTGCTCTCATTTATCAATATAATGATATATCTATCTATATCTATAGAGCTATACAGTAACATAACTAAATAGTCAAAGTGTTCATATCTGCTCTCATTATATAAATATAATGATATATCTATCTTTATCTGTAGAGCTATATAGTAACATAAATACATAGTCAAAGTGTTCATATCTGCTCTGATTATATAAGTATAATGATATATCTATCTATATCTATAGAGCTATATAGTAACATATATACATAGTCATAGTGTTCATATCAGCTCTCATTATATAAATATAATGATATATCTATCTATATCTATAGAGCTATATAGTAACATAACTACATAATCATAGTATTCATATCAGCTCTCGTTATATAAATATAATGATATATATACATCTATATCTATAGAGCTATATAGTAACATAACTACATAGTCATAGTGTTCATATCTGCTCTCGTTTTATATATATATATATATATATATATATATATATATATATATATATATATAAAATGATATATCTATCTATATCTATAGAGCTATATAATAACATAATTACATAGTCATAGTGTTCATATTGGCTCTCATTATATAAATATAATGATCTATCTATCTATATCTATAGAGCTATCTAGTAACATAACTACATAGTCATAGTGTTCATATCTGCTCTCATTATATACGTATATAATGAGATATCTATCTATATCTATAGGGTGATATAGAAACATAACTACATAGTCATAATGTTCTTATCTGCTCTCATTATATAAATATAATGATATATCTACCTATATCTATAGAGCTATATAAAAACATAACTACATAGTCATAGTGTTCATATCTGCTCTCATTATATAAATATAATGATATATCTATCTATTTCTATAGAGCTATATAGTATCATAACTACATAGTCATAGTGTTCATATCTGCTCTCATTATATAAATATAATGATATATCTATCTATATCTATTGAGCTATATAAAAACATAACTACATAGTCATAGTGCTCATATCTGCTCTCATTATATAAATATAATGATATATCTACCTATATCTATACAGCTATATAGAAACAGAACTACATAGTCATAATGTTCATATCTGCTCTCATTATATAAATATAATGATATATGTACCTATATCTATAGAGCTTTATAAAAACATAACTACATAGTCATAGTGTTCATATCTGCTCTCATTATATAAATATAATGATATATCTATCTATATCTATAGAGCTATATAGTAACATAAATACATAGTCAAAGTGTTCATATCTGCTTTCGTTATATAAATATGATATACCTATCTATATCTATAGAGCTATATAGTAACATAACTAAATAATCATAGTGTTCATATCTGCTCTCATTATATAAATATAATGATATATCTATCTATATCTATAGAGCTATATAGTAACATAAATACATAGTCAAAGTGTTCATATCTTCTCTCATTATATAAATATGATATATCTATCTATATCTATAGAGCTATATAGTAACATAGTTACATCGTCATAGTGTTCATATCTGCTCTCATTATATAAATATAATGATATATCTACCTATATCTATAGAGCTATATAGAAACATAACTACATAGTTATAATGTTCATATCTGCTCTCGTTATATAAATAGAATTATATATCTATCTATATCTACAGAGCTATACAGTAACATAACTAAGTTGTCATAGTATTCATATCTGCTCTCGCTATATAAATAGAATGATATATCTATCTATATCTATAGAGCTATACAGTAACATAACTACATAGTCATAGTGTTCATATCTGCTTCGTTATATAATTAGAATGATATATCTATATCTATAGAGCTATACAGTAACATAACTACGTAGTCATATTGTTCATATTTGCTCTCGTTATATAAATATAATGATATATCTATCTATATCTATGGAGCTATACAGTAACATAACTACATAGTGATAGTGTTCATATCTGCTCTCGTTATATAAATATAATGATACATCTATCTATATCTTTAGAGCTATACAGTAACGTAACTACATAGTCATAGTGTTCATATCTGCTCTCGTTATATAAATATAATGATACATCTATCTATAGCTATAGAGCTATACAGTAACATAACTACATAGTCATAGTGTTCATATCTGTTCTCATTATATAAATATAATGATGCATCTATCTATATCTATAGAGCTATATAGTAAATAACTACATTGTCATAGTGTTCATATCTGCTCTAATTATATAAATATAATGATATATTTCTATATCTATAGAGCTATATAGTAACATAACTACATAGTCATAGTGTTCATACCTTCTCTCATTATATAAATATAATGATATATCTATCTATATGTACAGAGCTATATAAAAACATAACTACATAGTCATAGAGTTCATATCTGCTCTCATTATATACATATAATTATATATCTATCTATTTCTATAGAGCTATATAGTAACATAACTACATAGTCATAAGGTTCATATCTGCTCTCATTATATAAACATAATGACATATCTATCTATATCTATAGAGCTATATAGAAACATAACTACACAGTCATAGTGTTCATATCTGCTCTCCTTATATAAATATAATGATATATCTATCTATAGCTATAGAGTTATATAGTAACATAACTACATAGTCTTAGTGTTTGTATATGCTCTCATTTTGTAAACCTAATATATCTATCTATATCTATAGAGTTATATAGTAACATAACTACATAGTGAAAGTGCTCATATCTGCTCTCATTATATAAATATAATGATATATCTATCTATATCTATAGAGTTATATAGTAACATAAATACATAGTCAAAGTGTTCATATCTGCTTTCGTTATATAAATATGATATATCTATCTATATCTATAGGGTTATATAGTAACATAGCTACATAGTTATAGTGTTCATATCTGCTCCCATTATATAAATATAATGATATATCTATCTATATCTACAGAGCTATATCGTAACATAGCTACATAGTCATAGTGTTCATATCTGCTCTCATTATATAAATATAATGATATATCTATCTATATCTATAGAGCTATATAGTAACATAACTAAATAATCATAGTGTTCATATCTGCTCTCATTATATAAATATAATGATATATCTATCTATATCTATAGAGCTATATAGTAACATAAATACATAGTGAAAGTGTTCATATCTGCTCTCATTATATAAATATGATATATCTATCTATATCTATAGAGCTATATAGTAACATAGATACATCGTCATAGTGTTCATATCTGCTCTCATTATATAAATATAATGATATATCTACCTATATCTATAGAGCTATATAGAAACATAACTACATAGTTATAATGTTCATATCTGCTCTCGTTATATAAATTGAATTATATATCTATCTATATCTACAGAGCTATACAGTAACATAACTAAGTTGTCATAGTATTCATATCTGCTCTCGCTATATAAATAGAATGATATATCTATCTATATCTATAGAGCTATACAGTAACATAACTACATAGTCATAGTGTTCATATCTGCTTCGTTATATAATTAGAATTATATATCTATATCTATAGAGCTATACAGTAACATAACTACGTAGTCATAGTGTTCATATCTGCTCTCGTTATATAAATATAATGATACATCTATCTATATCTTTAGAGCTATACAGTAATACAACTACATAGTCATAGTGTTCATATCTGCTCTCGTTATATAAATATAATGATACATCTATCTATAGCTATAGAGCTATACAGTAACATAACTACATAGTAATAGTGTTCATATCTGCTCTCGTTATATAAATATAATGATGTATCTATCTATATCTATAGAGCTATATAGTAAATAACTACATTGTCATAGTGTTCATATCTGCTCTCATTATATAAATATAATGATATATTTCTATATCTATAGAGCTATATAGTAACATAACTACATAGTCATAGTGTTCATACCTTCCCTCATTATATAAATATAATGATATATCTATCTATATGTACAGAGCTATATAAAAACATAACTACATAGTCATAGAGTTCATATCTGCTCTCATTATATACATATAATTATATATCTATCTATTTCTATAGAGCTATATAGTAACATAACTACATAGTCATAAGGTTCATATCTGCTCTCATTATATAAACATAATGACATATCTATCTATATCTATAGAGCTATATAGAAACATAACTACACAGTCATAGTGTTCATATCTGCTCTCCTTATATAAATATAATGATATATCTATCTATAGCTATAGAGTTATATAGTAACATAACTACATAGTCTTAGTGTTTGTATATGCTCTGATTATGTAAACCTAATATATCTATCTATATCTATAGAGTTATATAGTAACATAACTACATAGTCAAAGTGCTCATATCTGCTCTCATTATATAAATATAATGATATATCTATCTATATCTATAGAGTTATATAGTAACATAAATACATAGTCAAAGTGTTCATATCTGCTTTCGTTATATAAATATGATATATCTATCTATATCTATAGGGTTATATAGTAACATAGCTACATAGTCATAGTGTTCATATCTGCTCTCATTATATAAATATAATGATATATCTATCTATATCTACAGAGCTATATCATAACATAGCTACATAGTCATAGTGTTCATATCTGCTCTCATTATATAAATATAATGATATATCTATCTATATCTATAGAACTATATAGTAACATAACTAAATAATCATAGTGTTCATATCTGCTCTCATTATATAAATATAATGATATATCTATCTATATCTATAGAGCTATATAGTAACATAAATACATAGTGAAAGTGTTCATATCTGCTCTCATTATATAAATATGATATATCTATCTATATCTATAGAGCTATATAGTAACATAGTTACATCGTCATAGTGTTCATATCTGCTCTCATTATATAAATATAATGATATATCTACCTATATCTATAGAGCTATATAGAAACATAACTACATAGTTATAATTTTCATATCTGCTCTCGTTATATAAATTGAATTATATATCTATCTATATCTACAGAGCTATACAGTAACATAACTAAGTTGTCATAGTATTCATATCTGCTCTCGCTATATAAATAGAATGATATATCTATCTATATCTATAGAGCTATACAGTAACATAACTACATAGTCATAGTGTTGATATCTGCTTCGTTATATAATTAGAATTATATATCTATATCTATAGAGCTATACAGTAACATAACTACATAGTCATAGTGTTCATATCTGCTCTCGTTATATAAATATAATGATATATCTATCTATATCTATGCAGCTATACAGTAACATAACTACGTAGTGATAGTGTTCATACCTGCTCTCGTTATATAAATATAATGATACATCTATCTATATCTTTAGAGCTATACAGTAATACAACTACATAGTCATAGTGTTCATATCTGCTCTCGTTATATAAATATAATGATACATCTATCTATAGCTATAGAGCTATACAGTAACATAACTACATAGTAATAGTGTTCATATCTGCTCTCGTTATATAAATATAATGATGTATCTATCTATATCTATAGAGCTATATAGTAACATAACTACATAGTCATAGTGTTCATATCTGCTCTCATTATATAAATATAATGATATATCTTTCTATATCTATAGAGCTATATAGTAACATAACTACATAGTCATAGTGTTCATACCTTCTCTCATTATATAAATATAATGATATATCTATCTATATGTACAGAGCTATATAACAACATAACTACACAGTCATAGTGTTCATATCTGCTCTCATTATATACATATAATGATATATCTATCTATTTCTATAGAGCTGTATAGTAACATAACTACATAGTCATAGTGTTCATATCTGCTCTCATTATATAAACATAATGATATATCTATCTATATCTATAGAGCTATATAGAAACATAACTACACCGTCATAGTGTTCATATCTGCTCTCCTTATATAAATATAATGATATATCTATCTATAGCTATAGAGTTATATAGTAACATAACTACATAGTCTTAGTGTTTGTATGTGCTCTCATTATGTAAACATAATATATCTATCTATATCTATAGAGCTATATAGTAACATAACTACATAGTCAAAGTGTTCATATCTGCTCTCATTATATAAATATAATGATATATCTATCTATATCTATAGAGTTATATAGTAACATAAATGCATAATCAAAGTGTTCATATCTGCTTTCGTTATATAAATATGATATATCTATCTATATCTATAGGGTTATATAGTAACATAGCTACATAGTCATAGTGTTCATATCTGCTCTCATTATATAAATATAATGGTATATCTATCTATATCTACAGAGCTATATCGTAACATAGCTACATAGTCATAGTGTTCATATCTGCTCTCATTATATAAACATAATGATATATCTATCTATATCTATAGAGCTATATAGTAACATAAATACATAGTCAAAGTGTTCATATCTGCTTTCGTTATATAAATATGATATATCTATCTATATCTATAGAGCTATATAGTAACATAACTAAATAATCATAGTGTTCATATCTGCTCTCATTATATAAATATAATGATATATCTATCTATATCTATAGAGCTATATAGTAACATAAATACATAGTCAAAGTGTTCATATCTGCTCTCATTATATAAATATGATATATCTATCTATATCTATAGAGCTATATAGTAACATAGTTACATCGTCATAGTGTTCATATCTGCTCTCATTATATAAATATAATGATATATCTACCTATGTCTATAGAGCTATATAGAAACATAACTACATAGTTATAATGTTCATATCTGCTCTCATTATATAAATAGAATTATATATCTATCTATATCTACAGAGCTATACAGTAACATTACTAAGTTGTCATAGTATTCATATCTGCTCTCGCTATATAAATAGAATGATATATCTATATATATCTATAGAGCTATACAGTAACATAACTACATAGTCATAGTGTTCATATCTGCTTCGTTATATAATTAGAATGATATATCTATATCTATAGAGCTATACAGTAACATAACTACGTAGTCATAGTGTTCATATTCGCTCTCGTTATATAAATATAATGATATATCTATCTATATCTATGGAGCTATACAGTAACATAACTACGTAGTGATAGTGTTCATATCTGCTCTCGTTATATAAATTTAATGATACATCTATCTATATCTTTAGAGCTATACAGTAACATAACTACATAGTCATAGTGTTCATATCTGCTCTCGTTATATAAATATAATGATACATCTATCTATAGCTATAGAGCTATACAGTAACATAACTACATAGTCATAGTGTTCATATCTGCTCTCGTTATATAAATATAATGATGTATCTATCTATATCTATAGAGCTATATAGTAACATAACTACATAGTCATAGTGTTCATATCTGCTCTCATTATATAAATATAATGATATAAATATCTATATCTATAGAGCTATATAGTAACATAACTACATAGTGATAGTGTTCATACCTTCTCTCATTATATAAATATAATGATATATCTATCTATATGTACAGAGCTATATAAAAACATAACTACATAGTCATAGTGTTCATATCTGCTCTCATTATATACATATAATGATATATCTATCTATTTCTATAGAGCTATATAGTAACATAACTACATAGTCATAGTGTTCATATCTGCTCTCCTTATATAAATATAATGATATATCTATCTATAGCTATAGAGCTATATAGTAACATAACTACATAGTCTTAGTGTTCGTATGTGCTCTCATTATATAAACATAATATATCTATCTATATCTATAAAGCTACATAGTAACATAACTACATAGTCATGATGTTCATATCTGCTCTCATTATATAAATATAATGATATATCTGTCTATATCTATAGAGCTATATAGTAACATAAATACATAGTCAAAGTGTTCATATCTGCTCTCATTATATAAATATAATGATATATCTATCTATATCTATAGAGCTATATAGTAACATAAATACATAGTCAAAGTGTTCATATCTGCTTTTGTTATATAAATATGATATATCTATCTATATCTATAGAGCTATATAGTAACATAGCTACATAGTCAAAGTGTTCATATCTGCTCTCATTATATAAATATAATGATATATCTATCTATATCTACAGAGCTATATCGTAACATAACTACATAGTCATAGTGTTCATATCTGCTCTCATTATATAAATATAATGATATATCTATATCTGTCGCGATATATAGTAACATAACTACATAGACATAGTGTTCATATCTGCTCTCATTATATAAATATAATGATATATCTATCTATATCTATAGAGCTATATAGTAACATAAATACACAGTCAAAGTGTTCATATCTGCTCTCGTTATATAAATATGATATATCTATCTATATCTATAGAGCTATATAGTAACATAGCTACATAGTCATAGTTTTCAAATCTGCTCTCATTATATAAATATAATGATATATCTATCTATATCTACAGAGCTATATCGTAACATAACTACATAGTCATAGTGTTCATATCTGCTCTCATTATATAAATATAATGATAAATCTATATATATCAAGATATATAGTAACATAACTACATAGTCATAGTGTGTATATCTGCTCTCATTGTATAAAAATAATGATATATCTATCTATACCTATAGCGCTATATAGTAACATAACTACATAGTCATAGTGTTTATATCTGCTCTCATTATTTTTATTTTTTTATTTATTTTATTTTATTTTACATTTGTTGACCGGGCTAGTCCAGCTGGATAATTTCCATTTTCAGTGGAGGCCCGGGGAGAAAAGCTCCACAAATAAAAGCAAGGTTAAACATTTAAGCAACAATGCATACATTTTAGTCTAGTAAAAAAAACATCTAAATAAAAAAAAGATAAAGATAAAAAAACACATAGTCCTATCTATATATTGAGAAAGGCCGTATATACATGATTGTTGAAGAAATTGTTGGTACCCCCTTTTTTTTTTTTTTTTTTTTTTTTTATGGAACAGTACAGTAATTAAGTAATTTGTGATAACAGATAAAGATTGGCATATTTAAATAGGGAAATATGACTGAAGAAAGAAAAAAGTAGATTAGTCTGGATTGGTACAGGAGCAGAGATAGAAGTTGTTCAGATGTGAAAGAAGTTGTTTTTTAAAAAGGTGAAAGGAGTCTAGTGAGGTAATGTGTGAGGGGAGGTTATTCCATATTTTCCCTATGGAGTTAGAAAATAGACAGTTGCCTGCTGAATTTGTAATTCTAGTTGTGTTGACTTGTAGCTTTTTGGCAGATCGCACCTGTTTCAAGTTATTGTAGGGGGTTAAGAGGTTACTGAGAGCAGGTGTTTTTGTTGGTTGATATAGAATGTTATGTGTAATTAAAAGTTGTTGATCGATAAGCTTGTTAGGTAGTTCTAACCAGTGTAAGTGTTTTAAGTTTTGACAGTGGTGAGTTCTGTACTGGGATGCTGTGGCAAAATGGGCTATATTATGGTAGGATGTAGTTAGTTTTTTCAGGTTGCTTTTAGAGAGATTGGTGTAAATAGAGGAAGCATACAGTAGGGTGGAGATAAGATGTGATTGAGCTAAGGTGGTCCGTGCTTCTGGTGTAAGGAAGGGTTTGATTCTGTACAGTGAACCTATCTTTTTATTTACTGCTTTTATAGTGTTATTGATGTGACAATCATAGTTAAGATTATTATCAATAGTAACACCAAGCGGTTTGGTAGTAGAGTCTGGGGAGATGAGAGAATTATCACCTGCAGTAATAGTAAAGTTTAGTTGAGAAGATTTGTGGGTAGGTGAGAATAGTAATAGTTTTGTTTTCTTGGAGTTGAGGAGGAGACATCTTTTTGAGAACCACTGTTCGACAGTAGAAAAGGTAGATTGTGTGAGTGACTGGAGTTCAGATTGGGTGGAAGCTGTGCAAATGATGGTAGAATCATCTGCATATTGTATGCAGGTAGTGTTTTGGATAGATGATTGAAGATCATTAATAAAGATGGAGAATAAGAGTGGACCTAATATTGATCCTTGAGGTACTCCTAAGGAGATAGGTAGTAGAGCAGATAGAGAATTTTTCCAGAGTACTGCTTGTTGTCGGTTTTCAAGGTAGGATGAAAACCGGGTTAAGGAGGAGAAATCCAAGGCAAGTGATTTTAATATGTGTAGAAGAAGTTTATGGTTGACCATGTCAAAGGCTTTTGACAGGTCTAGGAAAAGAGAAGCAGTTAGTTTGTTGTTATTACGGTTACAGTTGATGGTATTGGTAAAAGAAAGTAGTGCAGTGGTAGTACTATGTGAGGGTCTAAATCCATGTTGAGTGTTTGCTAGTAGGTTATTGTGAAGGAGATGGTTAAGTAGTTGTTTGTGTATACATTTTTCCATGATTTTAGCTAGTGGAGATAATAGTGCTATAGGGCAAAAGTTAGAAAGGTCAGTGGATTTGCCTCCTTTGTGTAAGGGTATGATGTGTGATATCTTCCAGATTGCTGGAAAAGTACTTTCTTTTATGGATCTGTTTATTAGGATAGAAACAGGGTATGCTATAGCTTTTGCTGCTACTTGAGGGAATTCAGCAGGAAGCTTATCTGCTGAGGGGGTAGTGGGTTTAAGTTTTTGTAAGAGAGATTGTATGTAGGAGGTGGGTATGGGTTGAAGTTGAAGGGGAGGAAGGTCGTTGTTGGTGTTACTTAAGATTAGTTGGGAAGCATCAGGAGATAACTGGCTTGCTAGTGTTTGTATGGAAGTAGTAAAGAAGCTATTGAAGTTATTGGCTATTAAAGAGGGATTATCAGGGTCTAAATTCTGTGGGTTGGGTGTAACTACTTGAACTACTATATAACTATAATGATATATCTATCTATATATATGTAGAGAGAGCTATATCGTAACATAACTACATAGTCATAGTGCTCATATATGCTCTCATTATATAAATATAATGATATATCTATCTATATCCATAGAGCTAGATAGTAAGATAACTACATAGTCATAGTGTTCATATCTGCTCTCATTATATAAATATAATGTTATATCTATCTATAGCTATAGAGCTATATAGTAACCTAACTATATAGTTATAGTGTTCATATCTACTTTCATTATATAAATATAATGAGATATCTATCTTTATCTATAAAGCTATAAAGTAACATAACTACATAGTCATAGTGTTCATATTTACTCTCATTATATAAATATAATGATATATCTATCTATATCTGTAGAGTTATATAGTAACATAACTGCATAGTCATAGTGTTCATATCTGCTCTCATTATATAAATATAATGATATCTCTATCTATAACTATAGAGCTATATAGTAACTGAACTATATAGTCATAGTTTTCATATCTGCTCTCATTATATAAATATAATGATATATCTATTTATGTCTATAGAGTTATATAGAAGCATAACTACATAGTCATAGTGTTCATATCTGCTCTCATTATATAAATATAATGACATATCTAGCTATATCTATAGAGCTATATAGTAACATAACTACATAGTCATAGTGTTCATATCTGCTTTCATTATATAAATATAATAATATATCTATATCTATAGAGCTATTTAGTAACATAACTACATAGTTATAGTGTTCATATCTGCTCTCATTATGTAAATATAATGATATATCGGTTTACTATCAAAATTTTGAACCGCACTCGGGGAGATGTTTGTAGTTTGGAATAAAAGTGAACACCTACCTCAACCCATGTTAAAACCCATTCCTAGATTGTTTTTTTGACTTCGACATTTCCGTTTTCGAACTTCCGTGTTCAACGATAGTACAGTCGGAGTGTGGTTTGAAATTTTGATAGTAAACCAATATATCTATCTCTATCTACAGAGCTATATAGTAACATAACTACATAGTCATAGTGTTCATATCTGCTCTCATTATATAAATATAATGATATAAATATCTATATCTATATCTATAGAGCTATGTAGTAACATAACAACATAGTTATAGTGTTCATATCTGCTCTCATTGTATAAATATAATGATATATCTATCTATAACTATATCTATAGAGCTATATAGTAGCATAACTACATAGTCATTGTGTTTATATCTGCTCTTATTTTATAAATATAATGATATATCTCTATCTATAGAGCTATATAGAAACATAACTATATACTCATACCCCGGGATTCATGAAGCTCAGCGCAAGGCCGGCATTAGGCTTGCGCTGACCATGCATCGTGAAGATGGTGCAGTAGCGCCAAATGCATATTAATGAAGACGCACTGCCGCCACAGCCACGTGCATAGGAAAGGAGCGCGACTGCATAGGGCGTGTCGAAGTGCCACACGGAGGCGTGGAAATGTCAGCTGTTGACGTGCAACCTAAAATGCTTGCATATAACAATTTGCAAGCAACAGTAATCACATCTGTCAGTGTCCGTGGATACTGAAACGTATGCAAAGCAAGCAAGACAATTCGTGCGATCACAAAATGAAGAAGCAAACAAAAATGCACGGTAGGGAATAATGGGTCCTTATCCCGCAAACAAATGACATTGAAAACCATGTGCCTGTAATCCAACGCAGTGTAGATAGCTATACCAAGTGGAAATGAAACACATCATATGTTAGCACGCCGCCAATAGGTACGTCCAGCCCAATGGTCAGGGTCACCAGCTGACCCATATTGTGAAGGAGAGTACACAGCTGGGCAGATGTGTCCATAACAAAAAACACGATAAATGTAATTATCTAGCGACCGTATGACCAAATTATATCCCACAACGCATGTAATAGTCACATACAATAGGTATGTCCATATTTCACATACCAAATGTGACAGGAAATAGAATAAGCATGTAAACGAAACACAAGGAGCATATAAACTGCTACAACAATAAGGCAACATGTAGGTTGAAAGGAACAGTATTATCCGTAGCGTTGACTGTGGGTACGGCTTGTCCAGTACATTCGGATATGTGTCCAGAATATATCCCATCCTGGACATAGGAAAAGGTGGCATCCTAGCAATGATTAGAACAGTCGGCCAAAATCCGCACATCAGCGGTCCAAGCCGAACTTGTCAGGATGTGTCACAGTTGAACGGGTATTACCCAGGTATAACAACCATGTCATGAAAGTTAAGTATGGGCATGTACCTATGTGCGTGAGGTATAGCATGTGGAAAGTCAAACATGGCAGGGTAGTCCATACAACCATACAGGTACCTGACATATGTAGGGTATGCAATGTGTTACCTTGACCGTGTCTTGGGCCATCAACCAAAACAGTGATGGATGGAGTGTCAGGAATATGTGTGTGGGGGGGTTGAGAAATGGTATAATCCTCAAAGGCGACACTGTGTCGTATGCAGAATAGGTGAACCAGAGGTGTATGAGGGAGCAGTGGGTGAAGCAGAAAGAAACACAAAAACATGTATACACATCTGCAATACAACCAGACAGGCCATCATGTAGAACACAATCCCACAAACATATGAATATTAGAATGTGCGATACCAATGTACAGATATGTCACCGGCACATACCCACAGATTGGTCCTGATGGAACTGGCCATATCAAATGCAACACACCTGGATGCATAATAGACTACCCAGCATCCCCTCCACAGCACACAACCCACCCCCATAGTTGAACATCCACCAAATCCAGCCATACTTGGCCTACTAGTTTTGTGCAGCCACATCTACACATAGTGACCACTACGCATATGTAGTAGGTAGAGTCACCCTAGGCAGTTTCAGGATTGCAAACTATGTATCCCTTGCATGTAATACCCCCAGCACATTTTCGAAACACCAGAAGAATGTTCGGTATTGGTCTTCTTATTGGTCTTGTTAAATTTTTGGGATATCCCTCATGGGATAAGTAACCTGTGTAAACATTAGAATGGGTATGAAGACATGATGTTCAGTCCTGTAGACATCTGGACACAAGTTGGAATGTGCAGTAGTGGTGCACGAGACTGTCCAGCCCTAGATGGTCATGCAGAACCTACAACCCAGGATCAAACACCTGCCTGTGACGCACGTGTCCCGACACAAATAAGCGAGAGAATATATTGCACACATTCGCATAGTGGCACATGGTATAAGGGTGATGAAGGCACTGACATAAACAGGATACCCCCTGATCCACTGTGTGAGGGACAATTAATGTGTGTGTAGGTGTGACCTGACCAACAATGATACAATGCCAAATGTCCTGTGATTGTAGGAAATAACTATGTACCATACTGCATGTAACAGTTGCCTAAAGCGGTCACGTCAGGATAGAATAAACGTAATTTTTACAAGAAACAGGCAAACAACAAAAGTGCCAAAGGTATAGGCTCACAGCTAGGAAACAAATGAATGTTCTAAACCAGCACTGACCATGGCTATGTGTTGGCCCAAACAATCTGGTGTCCCCAGTAGGGTTACCATCTGTCCCACTTTGTGAGGGACAGTCCCTCTTTGTACAGTTGTGTCCTGACAAAAAATATTAAAAATGGCAAATGTCCTGAGATTGTAGGACATAATTATGTCCCATATGTTATGTAATAGTTGCATAAAATAATTATTTCTGTATCTAAAATACCTAAATGTTACAAGAAACAGAATAAGCAACTAAACTGCTACAACAATAGGCTTTTATGAAGGCAAATAAGTAAAGTTGTATCCTTTGTACTGACCATGGGTATGTGTCAGCCTGTAAAATCTGATGTGTGTTCCGAAAATGTCCCATCTTGGCCATTTGAAAAGGTGGCAACCCTAGTCCCCAGAATACATCCCAACCTGTACATATGACAATGTCAATGCTACCAATGGTCAGAGCATTCGCACAATAACTGGCCAGCCTCTTAACTACTCACAAAGCCAGTGACCTTTGGAGGAAATGTGTTGAATGAGAATGACTACTTACAACAATGAAGAGTAATAGATGCATTTAACTGCAGAAAATTAGTATTACGAATCTGTCAACACGTTCCAAGTTAATAATACTAATATGGTAGAAGTGTCCGTGATTGTCCCTGAGTTGTCATAGCCTTGTCCCTGTCACTGTAGAAATGAGTCCCCGAATATCACAGAGGTCCGTACACATAAGTACACCAACCAACTGTCACATCTGTTGACAGGACTATTGCATACCTGTAGTGAATTTATAACTGATGTCCAGAATAATATTAATTGTATCTATAAATGAATTAAATAGTCAAATGGGAAGGGAAACACGTGAAAACCACCCCCCCAACCTGCATTATGTAGTGGAACCACTCCCCGCCCTAAATTATGTAGCGCCAACCTAATAATGTGGTCAGAGGTGCCCAAACACCTGCATCTGTAAACACAGGTAGAATGTTAAAATCGGGACTAACTCTGTCCATGTGCTACATCTGATCTTTGAACAGCAACAGGGCAATTCTAGTCACCAATCGGCCAAGCCTAAACCCAGACCAGCACATGAACACCCTGACAAACTATAAGCGTAGAAGTTCTGAATATATTTGGCGTGAGTAGACATGCAGCATGGGTCCAGAGCAGTAGGAAACAGGGAATGTCCTAAGTGTAGTACTGCAGTTTTCCCAGCAGGCAAATGGATGCCTGCTGTGTAAGGAAAGTGGTGAGGCATATGTCAGAGTAGCTATGAACCATGGGTATACATATAAATGAGCCAGAACAACAATAGTGTAGTGGTTACAGCATCCGCCCAAAGTAAAGGCATTCCCGGTTCAAGTACGACTATAGCACATATTAATTGTGTAATGAATGCCTCTGTGCTGTAAAGCCAACATTTATACATGTAAAGGTGACCGCGTTCACATGGATCCATTAACCGGATTCCATCAAAGTGGTACTTTCATAAGGAATAAGGCACATGTAATCCCAAAGAAGTGCCTGTAAACATATGTAACTCAAAATAAGTAGATGCAAGTGCGCCTGAGCGGGTGTATGCAACTATTAGCATAGCAAATGTATGTTGTCTTGTACAGCTGTAACTTTTATATATATAGATAGATGTGTGTATAGATAAATATCCACAGACATAACAGAAATATGCAATTATATATCTACATATATATCTATATATACACATATATACATATATATATATATATATATATATATATATATATATATATATATATATATATATATATACATATATAGATAGAGATATATATATAGATATGCAAGGAATGCCGAAAGATGAAAGCAAACATAAGGGTTGTGAGGGGAATCCAGAGCAAGTAAGGAATTATAAAGTGCTCGCAGCGTATGTCACATAATGCTGCACAGGTGTGAGTAGAGCACCGCTCTTCACACCAGAGGCAGGGTTATACCAGTGGCCATAACATCATTGAAGTGCTACGTCAACATTGTAAAAAGATGGAATGTAGTACATGTTGCGCCCACCTACACTTGTAACCCGCAAATCGTTCATAATCCATAATACCAGGAAAGGCACGTATGTGCAAATATGAATAGATGGTGAGCCTGTGAATACACGAGGCAGTACAAAATGTGTGTAGGGCCCCAACGCTCATGAGAGGGCAATGTGTAAAGGTGTGTCATGGCTGCGATATCAGGTGTATAATGGCTGTTATGCATGGAAACTCAACATGGGTGTGCAGGAGAAACTATGGATATGCGATTATGGACACAGGAGTGCTAGGGTATGTTGCGCCGGGTGCAATGGAGTGGCCCGTGGAGGTCAGCTAGTATGTAGGTGCGATTCCCATATAGAGCGTCGTTTGCGTGGAGACATGCGTGAATGGGCGTATCATTGTCAGACGTTGTGCGTCAGGGCTGGCAGCCCAGCACGTAAAACCTATACGCCACCCATGAGCAGAACGGAGTTCTGCTGTGACAACCCCAAACCGGGAAAAGCAGAAAGACACAACTACATGAAGACATCAATATGTTGACGTACAGTCACAGTAACACAAACACTCATCCTATCAACAGTAATAATATGAATGTGCACAGAAACAAACACAGTAGCAGGAATAATAGGCTGCGCATACGAGTAATAGGTCGAATGACACTGTATCACATCCCAGTTAGCAGCGGCACCCCAGACATGAAAAATGTGCAACATCTGTCTGCTGTATAATGTGCAATATACTGATCACAAGTTCACCGGAGTGAAGTGTCGGTGTCATAATGACTAAGGCAATAATATGCTGTTGAAGCAGAGATAAAAACCCAATACGCATGTGTAAGTGTCCAGGTCCGGGAAATCTATAGTTTAACGGACACACAGATGTATATATAGATAAAAACATATATATACATATATCTATATTACTTTACATACACATATATATTCATACAGATATATATATATATATATATATATATATATATATATATATATATACACACACACACACAAGGATATACTACGGATATATATAGATAGATATATATACACAAACAACAGGTATTGATATATACACATACACACAAAACAAAATATATATGTCAGTGTAGATATACACATGTACATAAATAGGTTACTTCACAGCAATTAGGGGTAGCATATTTACAGCCCGGGCATATGTGACTGGGAGGTCCAATAAATAAACATTGTACCCCCCAACATCACCCAGCTAGGCAAGACAGACATACATACAGACAGGCAATACAGATCAATACACTGCCACTGTCCAAAACACCGGTAGGAAAGTACCAGTGGGAGAGATCTGCAAGGTCTACACTTTAGACATGGATAATGGTGTCCCTTGCGGGACCCCAAAAATTCAGGGTACGTGTGAATCTGCTGACACTAATACGAGCAGGATGTAGGTGTACATGGAACAGTAGGTTGTGCAAGTGTGATAATACATGGGTTGACAAAACGTAGGACATGTGTCCTGAGACGGGGAGAGTGGGCAATGTGTAGGGGTGTGCTCATACACCAGCTGTGCTCGCAGTAAGTATTTGTCATGACTGCTGTAAAGGGGTGCCAGGTAGGTGGACCATGGGTATGCAATAATGTGCTTAAGTGTGCAGGTGCTGGTTGGCAGAGATGTAGTAGTCCAACCCAGTGGAAGTCATTAATATTCCTTTGTGGGCATAGCATACGCCTACACCTCCCAAACCTGAAGAGCACATCTCACAATAGTCTGTAAACCATCGGGGGAATACATAGAGACCATATCAGTGCCGTGTACCTGATTAGCATGAACGTCCATAGTTATGTATCAGAATGTGACAAAGTCCAACTAAACACTTCCAGAACTACTGATATTAGGTGGACAGGTGGCGGAATACAGGTAATGACAGATGGCAACATGTATAAGTCAGAAACAGCATGTACCTTGACAAACGTGAATGAATACATATGCTCTGTGACTGTAAATGTGTCTGGTTAATAGAACCAATCATCTAAATGTGTCCCACGGGGTGTTCTGCATTGTTCCTGATACAGTGTTCATTCACGCCCATTGGTATGTGAGTTCTGCTACTGATGGAAAGTGCATAATTTGTTGACCACCTTAGGTGGATGATAGCATAATAGAAGGGGTTCAACACCCATACGCCTGCGAGGGACACACCCGTCTGGGCAGTTGTGTCCTGCAAAATGATAGTTATGGCACATGGCCTGTGAGTTCAGGAATGGAGGCTATATAGTGTGTATAGTGGTATCAGACATTAATTTGTTGTATCAGAAATAGCTACATGTAATAGGAAACAGTATTATCAATTATAATGCTACATGAATAACCTTAACGTATGCAAACCATGGAAGTCATCCGTTTACTACTGGCTGTGGGTATGTGTTGCCTTGACACATGTGATAGCTCTACATATAGGGTCCATAGGGCCGCCACCATTCTGAATGGCCAAAGTGGAACCTGCTCTGTAGAAATGTCAGACGTACCAGGGCAGAACATACCTACAGCCATGCATAGTACAGAAATATACATATCGGCACAAATCAAAGCTTAGTCTAGCAGCAGTAAAGTTGCTTATGCTACTACATATAACATATCGACATGTCAGGTATACAAGAACTGTAACAAGCAACCAGTACAGACACGTACAACATGAGAACGTCCCCTAATCAGGACAGTTGCAATGGCTAGAGTATTGTCCATACCTCTCAACTGTCCCTGAATTTCAGGTACGTCCCTGAGTTTGACTGAAAGTTTAATTCTGTCCCTCTTAATCCTCCTAAAATTAGTGACTGTTGAAGGAAAGGTGGTGAATTACACTTAATGACTAATGACAATAAGTAAGAGTTATAAACTACTTTTACTTCAGAATATGTGTATTAAGTCATATGCTCTGATTCTGTCAATGTTTCAAGTTAATAGCACTACTTTTGTAAAAGTGTCCCTGATCTTTTCTTGACCTGTCCCTGATTCTGTAGAAATGTGTCCCCAATTGGTGGAGAGGTCTGGTACTGTCACATGACATATGCCTAATGAGGGACTGTCCCATGCAAAGTGGGAAAGGTGTCACTCCTACAGTCTCCCGTCGTGCAATCTGAAAGGTGGACAACGTACAGTAGGTATGCGGTAGCATGACTCAGTGAACAGCTGCGTTAACAAACTCAAGTCACATGTCAGCATTGCTGAGTATCGGTTCCCATGTATCAGGTAGATGGGAGCAGATCATATGAGGAACACGCATATAATATGATTACATCACTGGACAGGCTGCCGAGTCCGTACAGTCGAACGCCTGCCATCGCAAAATGGTTACACATACCCGATACTGTAGTCATGTAGTCCGATGTAATACGCATCACAAGGGATCGCACACACCCAGCATGAGTGACAAATGTAAGCGGAAATGTCGGTGAGCGAGCGGCTGTAAGCGTGTTTGTCTACCAGTATGCCAGTAGTGCACTGTCAAAGAAATGTGGAAATGAACAGATGACAAAAGGCTCCACTCCAGATTAGCCTTTAATAAAAAGGTAAAAATAGCAAGTAGCAACAAAACAGAAATCAGACTTTAAAGCGCTTTTCGTTTGATCCAAACAAACTTCATCAGAAAGTAATAAAATAACACAAACACCTGATATTTAAACATGAAAGTGCAGGAAAATCAGTGCACTTAATTAAATTTTTAAAGACATACTAGCTCAATAAATAAAAGTAAATATACAAACTTATAATAAATTAAAATATAGCAAACGTACTACACAAACATCAATACTTGTTAAAACAAATGTTTATGCATCGGGACTATCCTGAGTGCTTGATTGATGAATTAATTAAAGAAGTTGAATATAAACGAAGTATTGAGCAATTTAAACCAATTTTGACTGTGGATAAGTTACCTCTTGAGGTGGTCACTTCGGACACCCATGAAACTTCAGTTATTGGAAGGATGCAGGGACCGGTTAGTGACCAAAATTTTCAATACACTTTTATTACATCTTTTAATGCACAAACTAAATCCATTATTAATGTTATTGATAAGAACTGGGACTTATTTAGATGTAATTCTACTATATATACCTCCCTTGGACCAAAACCTCAGTTTGTTTTCAAGAAGGGAAGAAATGTTAAAAGTTTACTTGAGGGTCGTAACAGGCCATACATCAGGACAACTGGTATGTTTAAATGTGAATGTTGTAAGTTTTGTAAATAAATGGAATGTACCAACCAGTTTATAATTGACAACAAGATTCACAAATTGAAGGCTAAATTTAACTGTAATAGTAAATTTGTTGTTTATTTGGCCCATTGTTCGCTTTGTCCTGCATTTTATGTGGGCAAAACTGAACGTTGTTTAAAGGAAAGGGTATATGAGCACCAGTATGCTATTTTACACAACAAAGATAACAATGCATTGGCTAAACATGTTTACATGAATCCAACACATAAGTTCAAGTTTTTGGTTATTGACCAATTTGTTCAGGACATTAGAGGTGGACCTGCCTCTTTCAAACTGGAGGAGTTAGAACTTTTGTGGCAGATCAGGCTCAATGCCTTTAACTTTCCAGGTTTGAATGAGGCTTGTTCCATCTCTTGTGTTTTAAAACTAAGGAGTTTGCAAAGATAGTGTTTACTTGTTTGATTGGCTTTATATAGCTTCACTGGTTTTATTATCTTGTGTATATGTGACTACGAATTAGTATTGATGTTTGTGTAGTACATTTGCTATATTTTAATTTATTATAAGTTTGTATATTTACTTTTATTTATTGAGCTAGTATGTCTTTAAAAATTTAATTAAGTGCACTGATTTTCCCGCACTTTCATGTGTAAATATCAGGTGTTTGTGTTATTTTATTACTTTCTGATGAAGTTTGTTTGGATTAAACGAAAAGCGCTTTAAAGTCTGATTTCTGTTTTGTTGCTACTTGCTATTTTTACCTTTTTATTAAAGCCTAATCTGGAGTGGAGCCTTTTGTCATCTGTTCATTTTCAAAGAAATGTGGAGTCTAAACGTGTATAAGGTGCTGTGACCAGAGGTCAGCAGTGCTTAACACTGTGTAAACCAATGCACAACTGCTCCCACCTGCTGGAATGTGCCTTACCCAGTCCAAAGGCATCGGTCTGTCCGCAAACAAAGAACCGCCCTATTCATGTGTTGGTAGCAGTACCCTGTGCACATAGCTCATGTGAATGAACAATAGACCATGGCATATGTACAGACAATAGACCACACACACATCATACAGCGCAGTCATCCAACAGTATAGCAATGTACTGGCAGATATGTCCAGACCACTAGTGTATGCATGCCTGGCCATCCTGTGTTTCAGTGTGTGAGCATGCCTAGTATGACTGTTACGCATGTTGTTGACCAACATTACCATCATACCATCATGTGTGTGAGCATGCCAAGTATGGTCAACTGTATCACATGTGTCACATGTCCAGATAGTTGGTACTGTGTTGCTGACCCTTCCGTTCTACACAGACAGGTGTCATGCTGTGTCTGCAGGGTAGCTAATGGTCATGTGGCATTGACAGTTACTACATGTCTGCATAGTGTGGGGGGACATCCAACCACAACCACAGTCCTACACAGCACTGTGGGTGGTGCACATGACTTTCACGTGTGTAGGTTTGACGGGGGGGGCACAGCCAACAGTTGTACACATCTGCTGCTACTGTACTGGTATGCCGGGTACTCCATGTCAGTGTGTGGACCTACCTAAATTGCTGGTTGGAGGGATACCAGTGTACGTCAGTTCCCAGCTTTAAATACCAGCACAGTGGTATTGGACGTCCTAGCTTACACAACCTACATCAAATTGCCTGGCCTGCTGTAGTCTGTGTGTGTCTTAGGGGGTTATGGTCATTCATTGGGCATATCCATAGGCCATCGTATATCATTTGTCTGTATTGGTCCACATCTGTCTAGCTGCATGGAACGTGTGTGGGCTGTATGGACACACATGATGGTCAGCCCATAATCTGCAGTGGGTTAGGACAAACTGTGTACTACAGGCTACCATTTTGACCCCCGTATGTGCTACAGAGGTCATGGTGCCACTATGGATGTGTACTGTCTGCTGCCCTAACATTTGGCCACCGCAGTCACTTGTATGCTCACATACATACCATAGCAGTGGGTAAATACACATTCTAGTACAACTGCCACTTGTTAGGTCAATAGACATACCCTGGGTGTGTTCCGGACTTGAGGACAGTGCTGGAGGGCTGCCTATGTTGGATGCACACAGTGCACCTCCTATACATGGCCGAGCACAGGTAGTGTCACGTTTGGCATCCATTGTACTGTGTGCAGGTCAGAGAAGAGAAATCCGTGGGTACCTACTGTGTCAGTGCATATGCCTTGTGTTGCCTCTTTGCCAAGGGCAAGTCATACTGTGCATGGGTTTTCGCTGACTGTCCTCTGCTCAGGTAGTTCCTTCACCAAGTCACACTGTGCCTGTACAGGCCTTGGCAGTGGTGTTGGGCTGTGTGGCCCTGCCCTATGCTGTTCCTGCTGCAACTGTTACTGCAGGATAAGATTGTGTAGCATAGCAAATACCATAACAACTTGTATGCATGTAACTTGTGAATACTGCAGAACTCCAACGGATGTGTCCGGATACCAGAACTTTGAACTGAGCATCCCAAACACATGCACAAGTATATGTCTTGCCTGTGCATCCGCCTCAGTATGGTGTGAGTGTTCAGGTGTGTGTGCATTGCTGATGGGTGTCATCAGCCACGACACCAGTGTTTACCCAGCATCCCCCACTAGGAGACTGTAGGGGATGTCCATATTGGCATTGGTGTGCTACAGCTGTGTCAAAAGCCATATATCGGAATCATCATAGCTTCCAGGGCAGACAGCACACATTCAATCTCATGCCCTGGCCATCGCATATGGCCTAGCTGCTGGAGGGTATGCCCCTGCAGTGACTGTAGGCCCTATCCTGCTCACTGGGTGGTGCTACGATGTGTATGTGTGTGCAGGCTACAGCACCCAGTACCCCAGGGTAGTCATCCATGTGGTTGAACTGATGCATATTGCTGGTCACTAATCACGTGTGTTGAGGACATGTACATGCTCACTAGCATGTGTTGACATGGCGTCTGTAAACTGGTGCAATACTCTGGATGCAGATGCCTGTGAGATACCCATGATATCCCCAGTTGTGCTGTATGAGGTACCTGTGGCTCGTACACCTAGGCCAACACATACCGTGGTATCCACTGTGATGTGTTTCCCTCGGCTTGTTTGATGTGTCAGGTGTAGCAGGCATAGGTCAACAAGCTGCTGTAGGAGGTCTCTGTCCACCCCATAGTGCTCTACCATCTCCAGCCCATGGAGCCCCTGGTAAGTCACCCTGGGTCTATAAAGTCTTATGTCACCACAGTAAGGGTTGTTCGGCAGCATACACATCCTCACTGCCCCAGCCTCCTGCACATGTTGGTATATGTTGCCTGCTGCAGCCCGTCTCATTTGGTTGGACTGTGTCATGAAATGTCCCCGCAGGTATACACCGGTGGTGTAGAGTGCGGATGAAATCTGTGTGTATGCTGCTTGCTCGCATTACCGTACTGTTCAGGTGCTGTCTGGCCATGTCATCTGCTGATTGTGCTGATCAACACCTGTTTGTGCAGCCTGTACACCCTGACTACCCCACTACTGCTGTCATCCCTCCCAATGTCACCAGGCAGGTATAGACACACCCCTAGCTTAGGTGTACTAAGGCAGGAGCACTCTCGAGGCACAGTTCTGCAATGTACTTACAGTATGCCTGACCCCCCTCCCATGCTGTCAACTATATTCGAGACCTGCACCCGGCTGACTACACACATACACTCCAGGGACCAGCATCACACCCTGGTGATAAATGGGATACACTATTGTCAACCTCATCTGCATAGTTTAGTCTTCTAATGAATAGTTATATGACCCATACTGAACCTCCCAATTAATAACCACTGCTCAGTGTCACTCAGATCTGTACACAACTGGCAACAGGTGCCTTACTATCACCATATTCGATGTCCCATGGTCTTCCCAGCAACAAAATAACCGGTGTCTACACGACTACAACCCGTGACCCTGCAAACTACAGACGATGTGCATTACCACCAAGCCATGGCAGATATACATAGATCCCAGGTTATCACGTACAGATCATCTGGCACAAACATTCAATAGTGCTGATGTCCCCAGACATATATGTTCACATCTATGTCCACCTCTATATCTACATATATCATATATATTATTTGTATATATATATATACATGGACACATATATATATATATATATATATATATATATATATATATATATATATATATATATATATATCTACATACACACATATAGATGTACACACATATGTAGATATGGCATTTATATCACAACAGTGGACCACATGACAGCAATGCATTAGACAGAAATGAAAAGGAAACTACATGTGCCACCTGCATCATGTAGTGTTGTTACTATCAAGGCACGTGTGTTTTGTTGCGTCACACGGGTCAGACCATATCAAGGGTAAGAGTAGGACTGCTGACAGTTACTCACAAGACCTATTGGCGAATGTATGTGTTGACAACCCAATGTCTTGGCAGAATATGCGGGCTGTGGACACTATATAGGTCAGCAACAAAGCACACTGAACACATCCCGCAGCTAGCCACCCACAGATACCAACACATACTGTATAACTGCCAAACACACACACCTGCCATGCCTTGGAATCGAGCACCTACCTGTCTAGTCTACCACACTACAGCATTATGCAGTAACAGAACACGCTACCAAGTTCCAGCATCACCGCACTCCCACAGGCATACATCTAGGTGGATGACATTATCCGCAAAGGCAAAGAAGCCAATAGGGAATGTATAGGGAGTGAGCCATCTAAAAGCATTACTCTGTCCCCAGGCAGCTGGAAACACACACACACACACACACACACACACACACACACACACACACACACACACACACACACTTACTTGGCAGGGCTGGGAGTCGAACATACACCTAACTACCTTATCACACTACAGCATTACGCAGTTACAGAACGAGCTACCGAGATTACTGGAACACAGCACTCCCAGAGGCATACTTCTAGGTGGATGACATCATCCGCAAAGGCAAAGACGCCAATAGGGAATTTATGGGGAGTGAGCCATCTAAAAGCATTACTCTGTCATCACGGTGGCTGGAAACACACACACACACTTGGCAGGGCTGGCAGTCAAACATACACCTAACTACCTTATCACACTACAGCATTACGCAGTTACAGAACACACTACAGAGATTACTGGAACACAGCACTCCCAGAGGCATACTTCTAGGTGGATGACATCATCCGCAAAGGCAAAGACACTGATAGGGAATGTATGGGGAGTGAGCCATCTAAAAGCATTACTCTGTCCCCAGGCAGCTGGAAACACACACACACACACACACACACACACACACACACACACACACACACACACACACACACTTGGCAGGGCTGGGAGTCGAACATACACCTAACTAACTTATCACACTACAGCATTACGCAGTTACAGAACATGCTACTGAGATTATTGGAACACAGCACTCCCAGAGGCATACTTCTAGGTGGATAACATCATCCGCAAAGGCAAAGACGCCGATAGGGAATGTATAGAGAGTGAGAGGTCTAAAAGCATATTACTGTCCCAAGGTAGACATAGACAAACACATGGCAGTGGTGTGAGCGGGACAACTGCCTATCTACAGAGCACTATTACAGCACTACATAGATACGAGATGTGCCACAGACAGTACACCCTTCAAGGCAGTCAACCAGTGTGTTCAATGTAGGAATCCATCCTGACGTGGGGTATGGACATCTGTTGCCTGGATGACCACCATCGCTATACAGGATGTCAATGGCCATGCCCATACACAGAGGCACATCACTGACACAAGGTGTCACTGGGCATGCTCACACACTTAGTATCACACGTCCGTTTGGAATGTACTGTGTGTACATCTACATAACGGCGTACTGGGTATGTTTACACACTTAGTAGAAGTGAAGGGCTGTCTTGCATGCACATGGATTCTAAACACAGAAGGGCACAGTTTAGAATGCACTGTGTGTCCATCTACACAACGGCGTACTGGGCATGCTCACACAGGATAGGCACAGTATGGAATGTACTGTGTGTCCATCTACACAACGGCGTACTGGGCATGCTCACACACTTAGTAGTAGCAAAGGGCTGTCTTGCATGCACACGGATTCTAAACACGGAAGGGCACAGTATGGTGTTACTGTCCCCATGTACATGAAGAAAACTCACATATACTGACCAGTACACACTCAAGAGCCATCACAGATGTCTCAGGTGCAGATCACAGAGGTAAATGTCGCATTCTACTATGTAGCCCTCAGACATCACCATGTCCTTGGACCAGCAACACACATCCATACATTACCACAACACCATGTGACTCATGACCAGTGGACTGTACATAGGTCTACAGCAACTGTGCAGACTACACATGTACTGACAGGGTTCCATCATGTGTTATGCAATGCAATGATACCACTGTTCATAACCAGGTCGGCTCTACACATAACAGGGGCCCTGGGTCTTACACAGCTGTAACAGATGACTGTCACTGTACACCAAAGAACACACATGTTTGGATATGACATACATGTAATCACAGTGGATATGTACATGGACCACACACACACAAAACACATATTTACATAGCATAGCTTTTGCTGTCCTCCATGCAGACAAGTGGCTACAGCAATCACACACATGCACATGGAAGGTAGGTCCATGGCTGTTGAATGCTAACAGTACATAAGGTAGCAATGTTGACCGAGGTAACATTCCCTCTGTACTAGTTACCCATGACAACCATCATATCATACAACAGTCCATGTGTTATGTATGTCATCACACATGTCCACCAATTGCAATGCATACAAACATGGCTATATGACAGGCATGTAGGACCAACACACATGTACATGCAGTGGTGTGCATGCAGCTACCATGCATGTGCAGTAGCTGATGTATGTAATTCATCTGTGTCTAACTACAACATGCAGTTGCAATGCAGCCCCATCATTGACACCTGTATATGGTGAAATACTGACAGTACGGTAGGATGTACATCAGGTATGGATGGATGTGTGTACATAAAGTGGTGATCCACCTTTGCAGATGGATGTTTGCCAAAGACAGCTCACAGGTGTGTCACAAGCCATCCTACCATTACATTTGCAAACAGTACGCTATGTTATTGTTACTTGACAGTGAAGACATACAACCTACACAGCGGCCAGGGTGTTACTGACTGTAAGTCACTTGACACCTGTAACACTTACATCCTCCCGTGTGCATATAGCAGCACAATTGCTGAAGGTAGCGTTGGTACACATAATGCGGCCAATACTGCTGCATGTCTGTCAGACGTATCATCATATAGCAGGTGTATCATTCACAGTACTGCCATGTGTTTGCTTGCGTGACCATATATGCCATATATGGTGGGGAATACATCCCAATTGTTACACACCCCTATGTTATTGTCACTTGACGGTGAAGACATACAACCTACACAGCAGCCAGGGTGTTACTGACTGTAAGTCACTTGACACCTGTAACACTTACATCCTCCCATTTGCATATAGCAGCACAATTGCCGAAAGTAGCGTTGGTACACATAATGCGGCCAATACTGCTGCATGTCTGTCAGATGTATCATCATATAGCAGGTGTATCATTCACAGTACTGCCATGTGTGTTTGCTTGCGTGACCATATATGCCATATATGGTGGGGAATACATCCCAATTGTTACACACCCCTGTACACTGTTGTAGAGATCTGTACATACTGCAGTGTGGAAAGCATGACGTAGGCAGGGGTGGTGTGTGTATCACACACATGTCAGCTATCTGTATGTGAATGACATTTGTGGACTCCACAGTGTGTGTGTGTGTGTGTGTGTGTGTGTGTGTGTGTGTGTGTGTGTGTGTGTGTGTGTGTGTGTGTGTGTGTATATGTATGTATGGCTATCTGGTGCATAGAGTGAGGGTGTATGCTACCATACAGAACAGAGAGGATCCCTAACCCCTCATGGTGATGCAGTCTACTACCCTGTTGATGCCATCGGTCTCAGCCTTACTGGCTACCTGTACATGTTCATTCTCTGTGTCTCATCGTGTGGGTGCACAGTACTGTGTGGGTGATTACCACATAGGCAGGGGTCTTCACCTCAACACTATCAAGTGTGCATTATAGTGTTGTTGATCCCGTGTGTGTGGGCATGTTACTGTGTGTTTCTGTGTATGTCTGTGTGTGTTCTCATCCTGTAATGTGACAAGATATTACTGCTACACAGTGAGGCCTCATGCTATCAAGTGGCCTCTAACGTTATCATCGGCCAGACCGCTGTGTAAACCCCCGCACCATGTCAACATAGCTGTGATGTGACCTGGTATGGATGTCACGTCTCTAACCACTGTAGCCTATTAAACAGCCCACATGCTTCTGGATCAGTAGATGTGTGGACATCTGTGGAATGGTAGCCTTTCTAACAGTGAGGTTGAGGCTATGTATAGCATGCTGGTATTGCCATACATGCCTGTGAGTACTCCACATTTACACATGTGAAACTGCAAACACTGCTACTTATTGGCACATGCAAGTAGACCTTAAGGGGGGAAGCAGGGCATCATTACCAACATGCTGTTACTGTTGTTACCAAGACACATACTGTGAACATACAACAATGCACTCCAACTGCAAACACTGTAACGTAATGGCACATGCAATTGGACCTTAAGGAGGGAAGCAGGGCATAATTACCAACATGCTGTTACCATTGTTACCAAGACACATACTGTGAATATATAACAATGCATTATAAACCTTACTACATGGTATATCTGGTGCGTGTCAACAGTACACAACTAATGTCATATACACTTATCTCACTATTCTGTTCACCCTGTGCATCAGACCATATGAGCATGTCCCTGCACCAATGGTGTGGATGGCAGGGTTGCGGCACAGGCATCATCATATGCACAGGGTGATAATGTTTGCCCAGGGCATAGGCTGCACCAGTGGATGACATCATGTGTGTGGGTAAGGTCCGGTGATCGGATTGGACATGTGTCGTCGATATGCATGTGGGTGTTGCAGTGCCCTACAGATGTTTCTGCTGTGTGTGTGTATGTGTGCACACAGTTCTGCCTTTTGTCAAGCCTACACAGGGGTATTATTGACAGCTCCAGATTGTACAGACCAGGATGTACAGCTCACTGTGTCCGGCCATGGCCATGTGACCTGTGCCTGCCAGGGGTTGCACGGGCACTACCAGCAGAGGTACAGATTGGGTACTGTCCAATGACACTTGTCCACTGGAACCGTGTCCCCACTGGGAATGTCCAGTGTCACGTACACGTGGCCTGCTGTGTCCTGGTGTGGACAGCACAGCACCAGCTGCACTGCTACTGCTACTGGCACTATGGGAGTGGGCATGTGAGGTGGCTCATTCACGTTGACCTGCACTAGGTGGTGTAGCTGGCCTACATCCACGTGGCCTACAACTCACTCCTACCAGATGTTGCAGCACAGACAGCTCACACTCACGGATTGCCATGCCATTGTCAAGGATTCCAACCATGTCACCCAATCGCCTGTCCAGAACATCAGCAATCTGCTGTTGAGCATTTGCCAATGCCTGGATGTTGTCATTTAGAGTATGGATAGCAGCCCTCTGAAGTCTCTGCCTTCACTGTTCTGCCATTCAGCACGTGCCTGTGCCAAAATTACAGTCTGGAACATGCATCTGGTGACACCAGCTGCTGCGCTCTGTCCTGCAGGTGCATGTCTGCCAGAGGTCCTCCTACGAGCAGCACTGGCCACATGCCTGTGTGGCACATCTGAAGTCAATACACTGACACCATGGTGTGGAGACACACCTTCTGTAGCCACCACACGTTCCTGTTCCGAGCTAACACACATTGACTGTCCTTCCTCTATGGCCACTGGTGATGGGGTATGTGTTGGCATGAGAACTGTGTGCAGGGAAGAGGGGGACATAGATGGGATGGCAACCATTGGCACAGATTCAGCCCCTGACAACCCTGCCTGTACCTCATGCATATGTTCATCACTGCTAGTATCTGTGGGGACACTAACATCAGATGGACTGCAGGAGGGTAACGCACCTACATCACCTGTGAATGCAAAGAAAGACTCTACATTACAATAGACACACAGACACACAGCCACACCATGCATGTGGTTTGACAGACGGCATGCAGCATGCATGTGATACAACAGACGACATGCAGCTCAGACATTAATAGTGGTAGTTAGCATACCTCCCTGGGTTGCACACAACAGCAAGCAGGTGTCATATCAGTAGCAGACAGCATGCAGCATGCATGTGATACAGCAGACGGCATGCAGCTCACACATTAATAGTGGTAGTTAGCATACCTCCCTGGGTTGCACACAACAGCAAGCAGGTGTCATATCAGTAGCCATGAAGTTCACACAATCATGGTAGTAAGCATGCATCCCTGTGGTACACCATGTGGACCAACACAGGTTAACAGTACACATGGCTGAAGTGACCTTGACATGTAATCTGCTGATGTGTGCATTGACATGCATACATGTCTGACACAATGGTGCCCTGACACATGTACAGCATTGTAATGGGTATCACATTGCAGTGTTGTCTGTATGCCCTACAGATAGAATGCACTTTTAGCAAATGTGCATGTGGGTTGGGAGGGTGGCCTAATGGTTAAGGTGTTTGCTTTACAAACACAAGGTACAGGGTTCGAATCTCACAAGGGATAATTGGCTAGACTTAAAATGGCTCGCAAGGGCAGTTAGCCTAGTACTAATCTATGAACCTATAAAATCTATGAACCTATGAACATTGAAGGGTAGTGTGAGGCATCTACATTGCTATACAGTGTGAAGTACAGGCACTGTGCCATTGCATGGCATCATGTGGCATCTATAGAGCTATACAGTGTGTAATATGCACACAGTGCATAGCCATAACTGCGTGTATACACATTACATAACTGGGGATTGTGACCCATGTTGCTGAGGTGTATACACACCAAACCATGCTGTGTCATGTGACAGGTCACTGGAAGACCTACGGATGACACACCTGCACAACTACTACAAAGTCTTAGCTGCCTGGCAACCATGTCCACACATGGCAGACTTGTCAATACACCATGTCCCACATGATATTAATGTACCACACACATGAGGTGCACGGCTGACAGTGATGTCCTACAGCAGCAAGGTCAATGTACGGTATCTGTGGCCTGATGTGGTGTTAATGTCTGTGGAAGCTGTACAGGTGACTACTGTCATGCTATGACACAGTCGTGATGTTCAACACATCTTATATGGTCGAATTAAGTGACACCTCCACTAGCTATGCATAGGCGTTTAGGATGTCCAGTGTTCCACATCAACTATATAATCAGTCAGCTAAGCCTATAGTTGGACCATGTGTGGACAATATGCAACAGGGTGTATACACATCACAACTACTGTGTGGCTACATGTCTCTGGCCATCCTCCATGGCCATGTGTGAACATGTGTTGGCCAAATGTTTGTGATGGCCGTCTATCTCACATGTCTGTGTTGTCCCATATGACATACACCCATAGATGTCAGATATGTCACTGTCCACAGGGCTATGCAGACAACGGGTTGTATGTTTGGTATGTGGGGTATGTACTATGGGATAGTGAGACAATATTGCAGCCGGAACACTACATGTCTGAGACATGTCAGATGGCATATCACAATGTGTGCACCCATTGCAGGGGCATATTACACAATGGTGACTCCTGTGGGCTGCCCATATCCCAGCTCACTGTGTGATACTGTTTGCGTACGACACATGTGTTGTTCCAATGTATAGTTCATATGCCTACATTGAACACCACTACCATTGTATGCACAGCTGTCCACACATCTAGCAATGACAAATACTGTGGTTTCATGTTGGTGTTTCATTTAGTTTGTATATATTGCACATGGGTAGCCAGTGTGAATGATGACAGATGCGACCTGTATATCGTGACTGGGCCATACATTATGTGTACATGTGTTAACTGGCCACATGGTATATAGATATATGCATTAACATGCCTGATACTGATAACTGTCTCACCTGCAATGGACTGATGTCTGTGCGGCATGCCAGAGGTACCTGTATAGGGGTGACACAGCAGTTTGAACATTATCCATGACTGTTTGACAGCCACAGGGTGCACTGTGCATGTTAACACATTCGCCTGTACAATAGCATATAATATGCACATGTATGCATACACAGGGTAGCATACTGTAGTATGCGGCATGTGTGTAAACATAACTTGCATATGATGTTACATTACATATTGTACAGTGACACATGCAACTAAATGGGATATAATAGTCATATGTGCAGTAGTGACTTACCAGGCAACTCCAGGCTCATTGGTTGGGAGACACCCACCTCAACGATAGCAGCTAGTGTTTGTGGATACTGTTCTTAGGGTGTCCCCAGGCTGGCCAGTAGCTCCTCAGTGTGTGTGAGTGGGGGCTGGGTTGGTGGGCCACCACTTTTTCCACCTTGTTCCCTGGCGATTGCATTGGCATGCTGTTTCGCATGTCGTATCATGTCCGTGCAGTGTCTGCACACCTGCTGGTAGGTGCGGTTATGGCCATCCACATCATTAACCCTCCTGCGAAGGTCCTGCCACAGGTCGTCATGCTGCTGGGCAAGCTGTGGCATATGGCTGAACAACACCTCATAGTTCTTATGGAGGTAAGGGATGAGGGCATCATCCTCCAGGCGGCTATATGCTGGCAGGTGTGAACGAGGCATTATCTGGAAGACATAATGATGGAGACAGGTCACAGTATCACAGAGATGTACAGAGATACAGCTGCACATACATTTGTATTAAATCTAGTACATCTGAACAGTTATCTTTGCAAATCGTCATGACACTGACACAACTGCTATGTTTGTGTCACACATATGTAACACCCATTATGCATTGGATATCATCACCATATATGTGTGTCACCTCATTACATTGTTCATACTCCATGTGAATGCTGTTTTGATGTGGGCATGTCTGTTTGCCTGTACTGGTGTTCTTACCTATCAGCACATGCCTGGATGTGTCCACAGTAATGCTGTTGACCTTGCTGCTGTGTATATGTCACATATCAACACATACACTGCCTTAATGGACATGAGCAGTGACAATGCACACATACACATGGAAACCTTTACATGCATGTGTTTTGCCATATATATCTACACGGCACTGTACAGCAGTTCATCTTCCTGCTACATATCGCCTGTGTTGCACATATGATAGACATGGGACAATAGCTAGCCGGACATCATTCGCAGGGATGGTTATCAACTATGGCATGTATGGGCAAGGTTTTCTAGCTGTATCTGACAGCCATTTTGCCACCACCAGGTGCATCAGTGCCACATTACTGACCCAGACAGTTAATAATACATCTACCATGCGGTCATCGCACCATGTATGACAGAGATGACATGTGCAGCTTTGATGGACAGGGTTGCATTGTATGGCAGGAATATGTAACATATATGGCACAAGGATCTGTCCAGCATGTGATGATCCTTGTAGTAGGATGGTGGCTGTCCATGACGTATGTCTTTCAGATCAGGATATGTATGTGTAGCATGTCCAACATCACAGTGTAGCACATGTCTTTATGCAAGGTAGCCAGTGTGCTGCATAGTGGAGGTGAGGATTGTGAAGACTGGTATCGCCCATCCACGCATAGCCATGGTGATATGTGATCCGATATTGGTCACCTGAGTGCTGAGTATGCCTGTCCAATAATCTCCATGCTCATGGATGGCACCCTGTCATGACATGGGTGCCTCGTATGACTACCTAATAGGCCTGGAGACGTCACCAACTCAGGGAGGTGAACTGCACAGCACCATCCCTTACACAGTGTCCATAATGTTGACCGCTGCCTAGGTGGTAGTTAATGGGTACAGGGTTATTCACCTAGCGGTGACAATGCTATTATTAGCTGTCAGATTGTGCACATATATCACACACCTCACCCACAAAGCCCATTCTGTATGTTGTCCACAACACTGAGACAGCTATTGCTCCTAGGTCATGGACATTCACATCCTTACATACACAGATGCCTCCCATTTGTCTGTGTGGTATGGGCTACAATGAGGGCGGAGTACACAACATTAACCCTGTTTTACGGTAGCTGCCACTGGTGTGATATGCACATATCACTCAGACACCTTTTGTAGTGTTGCTTCTGTCAACAGGCCACTGGTAGAACACTCCTGTGACATACGAAGGTACATCTAGTATACTCAGTGTAGCTGGAACACGGTATGGGTGATGATGTCCTATGACCTGTCACAAGGATGCTATGCAGTGTGAAATCATCCGTACTGTCATCTACTTCTGTACTGCTAACATCTACGTTGATAAAGGTTCATAGACTTGCAGACTATACTCAGCAGGGTAATAGTGCAGTGCCTCCAATTATGACTGTCGTCTCCACTTGTGGGTTGCAGTGGGTTGATATTATCCAACACCCTATCTGTATTGCATATTCATGCTCAGCACTTGTTCAGAACATGTGAGCACTTCATGAGCTACTAGTTACTATAGCACCCACTCCAACTCATGTCTTACAAGTACACTATCTGTCCTTACATTTTCAGCTTGCTTACAGTACAACAGCTGTTGTACACACGTAACTCACATATCTTGTGAGACATGGTTGAATATACAGGCATGTCCAAGTGTCACGTACCAGTGCTATTGCCTGTCTATATGATGAATATGGCAAACGTGGCAATAGAGCAATTGTCTCATGTACACAATCAATGCTCACCTCCCAACATACAACACTACAGCCTGTGGGAGATGCACATATGTAGCCATGCTGGGGGTAATGTTCTCACCAACCCAGACTGGACCTGAAATCATGTGGGGACGTTTAACATTTGCAACACACCCCACTCATCACATAGTCTCACTAGATCTCCACCACCACAGGCCACACATAGTATGAGTACGACATTTGCAGAACCTCTCCATACTCTGTGTAGGCACCAAAGGCAGCCCCCATTAACAAACACAACAACAATTACTTATAGCCCACAGATTCATGTGTGCCCATCAACTACAGCCAATAGGGTGTTATAACATACCCAACACACCGGTCATAGGTGACTCTGTAGGCGGTCACACTGATACACCAGGGATCACTGCAATGGCTGTACTGTACAGAGGTGCAGGTAACACATGGCTCTGCTGTTCACAGACAGGACACTACCCTAGAGAGGTGCCGCCGGTGTAAACACTGTAGTTGGGCTTACACATAGACTTGCCAAACAGCATAGTACCTCACTATGTACCTGTGAAGCTATTACATGTCCTTTGTGCATGGTTAATTGAGTAGCTCTTCCATTTCGATTAGCTATCATGCTGTTACAGTGTCCCATGACTATAAGCCATATGTATCCTGTTATTGTGTATTGTACATGCCAATAGATGATACCTTTTGTTTGCATGATATAACAGTTGTGTTGTGTAGAATATCTGACATATCTACCTACAATACTGTACATTACACATATTTTATACATTATCCCATAATGCAAAGCATACTTGCACAGCAGGACCACCTTAGTCATGTTATTGTCATTATATGCCCATACACATGCCTACTGTGACAGTATATCAACATATACTATCCCCTGCTATGGCACGCACTTGTTGGACATACCCTACCACTGACGGCGGGTGGTGTGGAATTGTTCTGTTTAAAGCCCTCATGTAACATCCCTTGTGGTGTATGTAATGTTTACCTTGTGGCCCACAGCAGGACACACAATTTCTACAAGCGTTGCTATGCTCAACAAGACATCACAACAGAATACCTTTTCCCACTTTATGCATTGCGTACACTTTGTAATTAATACAAAACAGGCTCTACATACACTAACATATTGAGTGTTCTACATACCTTGTTAGCGTTCCGAATCTTCGTAAATATCTCTCTTACACCTTTACTGTTTAAACGGTTCTATGGTATGAGCATACGGTTTGAATGTATGGCAAGTCATCCTTATATACGTCGATACCTGTAACATGTGGTTTCCTGCCGCCAATTGGTGTTCCTGAGTAAATTATTACATGCACATCAGCTGTGCAGCTACTCCATTCACCAATTACGCGGCAACAGTGGGGTATAATTTAATTCTCCACTTGGCGTTGTCCTTTTGCTCTACCTTTGGGGAGACGGCCTGTATGTGTTTTGTTGTGAGGAATTGCAACTGCTATTTGTAGAGACATGGATATTTTGATTTCATGTCCCCCATGGATTGTGTGTGATTGCTAGAATATGTGGTTCTACATGAGAGTGTACCTGTCATCTCAACCATCTGATAAGGGACTATTGCAAACAAATCCTGTAACATCGCCGTCTGTTCCATTATACAACAGCTATGATTTCACATGGCGCCTTTACAAATGTGTCTCTCACAAGGTATGTTAACGCTCCTGCAGATGTAATTGAGTGAGTGGATGGTTGTGATGTTATTACAGTCTGTACTGCAATTGTTTCAGGTGTGGGGGAGATGTAGGTGGGTGTACATAGCATATACAGGTTTGTGGGGACTGCATTTCTACATATTCCATATATGTGTGTGGGCTCCTTTCCTAATTGAAGACCTATCACTTAGTAGACTGAACTACGGTTGTTACGGGCTTATACATTGAGCCATTGTTAATTGGTTTCTATATAGTATGCAGATGAGGTTGATACTTCCATACCTCTGGAAATACAGCGATATGTAAAGGAATGTTACTAAATGACAGCTGTCTCGTGTATTTCTGTCACAGATATTTGCACTCATTGCAGTTGTGTTGGTGACTGAGCCTCTTTGGCATGGGTTGCCACCTTTTCAAATGGCCATAGTGGGACATTTGCAGGACACACATCGGTGTTTACAGGCCGACACATACCCATGGTCAGTACACAGGATAGAACATACTTTTATCCTGAATACATACTTATTCTTGTAGCACTTTAGCTACTTATCATGTTTCATGTAACGTTTACATTTTGTAGATACAGGCATAACTATTTAATGCAACTATTACATAATATATGGGACTTAATTATGTCCTACAATCTCAGACATTTGCCCTTTTTAATATTTTTTGTCAGGACACAACTGCCCAGGGAGGGGCTGTCCCTCTTAAAGTGGGACAGGTGATACCGTATGCCAACGGCCACCTATGACCACACCTACCGTACTGCTCTACCTCTGAGTTAGCACTAACAGACACACGATGCAAACACACACACACACACACACACACACACACACACACACACACACACACACACACACACACACACACATTACAGTCCCACAGAAATGCACATGGCACCCTCAACACATACATACACAGACTACAGCAATCACAAACACAGTTGAACACACTACCTACGTGGACCGCAACACCAGCAGCGATAACTAAATGTCCCTTAATATCGTGATAATATTACATGCAGTTCCAGTGTTCCAGTACTGTGTTCTTTCGGTCTTTAAGCCTCGTGATTACGTGTGTCGGTATGTGACACATTCCATAGTTGGCAGTATCCTATTTATTTCTACCTCCATGGTTGTGTACATGTCATTGACCTATCTATATATTTGCAGATATAGGTGAATCCGTATATATCAACATATATCTCTCTCTATCTCCCTTTCTATCTCTATTATATATATGTATATATATATATATATATATATATATATATATATATAAGAGAGAGAGTGAGAGGGAGAATACACCTTTCATTGTGTACATGTCGGTGTATACTGTTTCCTGGACGCCACATGTTTGTGTTTGAACCTGTCACATTACACACCTGCCATTGGTACATCTTGGGTAGCTTAGTGTTAGGTGATTGTCTACATGATTGCATGTTCTACTCCTGGCACTGTTTGTTTTACCCTTCAGAGCAGGCATTATTAGTACAGGGGTGAATAATGCTAGTTTCACCTGTTCTGGACATCATTGACCGTGATCTGCGCGATATTCAGAGAAGCTTAGCCCTGTTTCATGCATATCCATATAGTCTTGTTTAAACAACGCTTACCAGCACTGGGCAATGCATATTCCCACTAACATGTGCTAAACCTGATCTGATGACCTGCATCCACCATCCATTATTCGTGCCTTTGGGATTACGTAACATCCCTTGCAGGAAGTGGTACCGGGAACATGCACGACAGTCAGTGCATTTACCACTTGGGCATGTGGGATTTGTACACGTGTTATGGCATTTTGTATGTGGATTGTACTACGGCTGTTACTCCATACTGCAATCAAATGGGCAACTCAGTTAGTTTACATATGGATGACACCTATTAATGGTATGTCCAAGTGATGTTTAATGGATGTGCTCCAGCATTGGGAATGTATGTCACAGTGAGCCACACACTATAATGTGCTACACCTTCACACAACCATAGGTGGAGCATGCTGGGGTGACAGATACCTGCCATGGGTACACCCCATGCTTTGCCACTACATCCATGGTTACATTGTATGGAGCCCCTCATTAACACACCAGGGAATCCATGCAGAGTGTGTGGGGAACAGTGATTACACACATGGATCCCTCAATTGGCTCTGCTCCACTGAGGGTCAGTTGGTTACTCGATGTGGTGTCGACAGCAGACATTGTTTGCCTCAGTTGATGAATGGTCTCTGACAATCGGGCATGTACCTACCGATGTAGCTAGGAACCTATACATACAGTACCAACATATGCTGATAGGTGCGTGTACTGTTCAAGTGTTGACATTCCTTGTTCCAATAGCTGTTGTGTGTGCAATGGTTGAGGGCTGCCTAGGTAGAATTCACACAGTAGGCCACCTATACATTACAATTTACAGGTGGTCATGTGTGTGTGTGCCATCCATTTTACTGTGTGTGCAGGTGGAGAGATGTGTCAGTCCATAGGGGCCTACACTGCCAGAGTATGTGCTATACGTTCCCTCTTTGCCAAGGCATAGGCATATTGGGCACGCCTCCGTCTGCCTACTGGGGCTGGCACAGGGTGTTCGTGGTCTGAATCCCTCTGTGCCTGTGATGGCCTTGGCAATTGTGGTGGGCTGTGAGGGCCTTCACCATTATGTCCCTGCTGCAGCTGTTTCTGCAGGATCATATTATGTAGCATGGCACATACTATGAAGATGTGGGCACACGTGCCTGGAGAGTACTGCAAGGCTCCACCAGATATGTCCAAGCAATGGAACCGTGATTTCAGCATCCCAAACACATGCTCTGTGATGATTCTGGTCTGTGCATGTGCCTCATTATGGCGTTCTTGCATGGGTGTGTGTGCATTTCTGATGGGAGTCATCATCCACGGCTTCAGTGCATAACCAGCATCCCCCACAAGGTGGCCATGTGGGATGTCCCCCCTGACAAATACCTGATACAGCTGTGAGGCATGCCAGATGTGGGAGTCATGGTAGCTTCCAGGGCTGCCAGCACACACATCCATGATAATGCCCTGGGCATTGCACACGACCTGGCAGTTGATGGACTGGTATCCCTTGTGGTTTATGTAGCGCCTACCATGCTCACCGGGTAGTGACTTGATATGTATGTGAGTGCAGTCTATCTCACTCAGTACCTCCGGGTAGTGTGCCACCTGGTGGAAGAGATGCATATTGCTGTCCAACTCCTCCTGAGTTCGGGGGAAGTATATATGCTCATTGGCATGTGGTAACATGGCATCCAGGAACTGGTGTAGTACCCTGGATGCTGATGCCTGTGAGATCCCCATTATATCTCCAGTTGGCCTTTGAAAGGTACCTGTGGCTAGTATTCACAAGGTTACACATACCTTCGTGTCCACTGGGATGGGTTCCCCTCTGTTGTTTCTGGATCTCAGGCGTGGCCGGCACAGCTCAACTATTTGCTGTAAGATGTCCCTGTCCACCCTGTAATGCTCTACTGTCTCCAGATCATGTAGCCCCTGGTAGGTTACCCTTGGTCTGAACACTCGTCTCCTCCTCCGGGGCCTGCGGTGGTTGCCAGCATCATCCTCCACAACACCTTCAGGCACTAACACATGGTGATGAATCACAGCTATGGCAGCTCCCAACATGTACATTGTAAAAATTCCCCGTATGTTTACACCTGTGGTGCAGTGTTTGGGAATACACAGGTGTGTGTGTATGGTGCTTTCACACTTTATTCTATTGTGCTGTGAACACTGATGATGTCATAGGGTGTGTATGTACGATCATAGCTACAGGGTATCTTATGTGTTTTATGACAGGAACTACTATTGTGGTGCCTTTGGTGTTGAATTATATTTGGCTGGCGTGGGTTACCTCTTGCCTTTCCCTTTACATTTCTTAATGTTTCACCTCCCATTTTCTGGCATGCATCCAGCAGCCTGCTTTCATTTGTACTTTCCTAAACCTGGCTTATCTTGCGTAATGTGTTCTATGGCCAGTCTACTGCAGGTTTGCTTTGCTCTGCTATGACAGTTCTCTTTTCTTTGCAATCTGACACCTCCCCTATCCTATTTTGCAGGTTTCTGCGAGCAGACTTGTCAACTGCCATCGATTGCCTGCTGTGAGTTAATGGGTGTTAATTGCTCAGTTGTAATCCAATTACCCTACTGCAGCATTTCCTTATTTTCTTCCCCTGACCTTCCTGTTTGAGCTATGGTGTGCAGCGCGTGCTTCCGCTTACCGGATTTCGGGCACGTTTTCATCCCCGTACACATGTGCTTTCAGGCACCATATGTGCTCTCAGCTAAATGATGCTATACCTACCTCCCTACCCCTGTCCTGCAGCTTTGCTTAGCAATGGTCATGCCGGATTTGCATTGCTCCAATGTGCTTACAGCTACGGTGGCACACCCCATTGCTGATGTCATATATACCTCTAAACCACTCCTCGGTGTTGTAGTGCTGCACCGTATGGTACATCCTTAGTGGGACGTTTGCGATTTACTATTACCTGCCTCATTTGCATGGCATTAACTACTAATTCCTAGTTACCGTGCCGAACAATGTCACAGACCCTTAGCAACTCTTGCAGCTTGGTTGTGGTGTAACATGCATACCATTGAGTATTATGGTGAAATCATGATTTGTATTACATTGCGATTTTATGACATTTGTATATATTTTCTTTGTGTTCCCATTTGCACACACATGCCCTGTGGTTGTACTTTGCATTACTGTGGACATGACATTAAATGTTGTTTTTTAGGTGTTGTGCATCTTTTCTTATGCCATTGGCTGTATATTTAGCCATTGGCATATGTTAACTTTGTAATACATGAGTCTGGTCCGCTTTCATAGCTCCGATGTTCTGTTTGGAAAAATGTACACCGTGTTTTTTGGTTTACATTTCTGTGGGCTTATGCTACGCCTGCACCACTTCATGAATCACTATGTACCTTCATTTCCATGGTGTGGCACTGTGCATGGGGTGATTAGCATACCTAAGCCAAGGGCTGCGCAGATCTGCTGTACGCCGGTAGTGCACGTGGAATTCGATCGTACCTGAATCGCTCGGCGGCCATATTTGGCATTATACCTCCTATGCTATGCCTGCACCTGGCGCAAGCTTCATGAATCCCGGGGATAGTTTTCATATCTGCTCTCATTATATAAATATAATGACATATCTATCTATATCTATAGAGCTATATATTAACATAACTACATAGTCATAGTGTTCATATCTGCTCTCATTATATAAATATAATGTTATATCTATGTATATCTATAGAGCTATATAGTAACATAACTACATAGTCATAGTGTTCATATCTGCTCTTGTTATATAAATATAATGATATAAATATCTATATCTATAGAGCTTTACAGTAACATAACTACATAGTCATAGTTTTCATATCTGCTCTCATTATATAAATATGATATATCTATCTATATCTATAGAGCTATATAGTAACATAACTACATAGTCATAGTTTTCATATCTGCTCTCATTATATAAATATAATGATGTATCTATCTATATCTATAGTGCTATATAGTAACATAACTATGTAGTCATAGTTTTCATATCTGCTCTCATTATATACATATAATGATATATCTATCTATATAGAGCTATATAGTAACATAACTTCATAGTCATAGTTTTCATCTCTGCTCTCATTATATAAATATAATGATATATCTATAGAGCTATATAAGTTCATATGTAAGTACTAGGCTAGATGCCCTTGCAGGTCATTTTATGCCCTGATAGAATTCCTTTTTGTGCTTGCAGTAACCTGTCATTTGGATATAGATTGGCCTTACCCATTCCATGGCTGATAATTATATATTACCCTTAATAAGAATAACTGAGATCATGCTATAAATAATTTAAGAGGACCCATTCATGGGATAAAGCATTAGTAGCTGCCTTTTTGCATTAGTAGTGGAAGAGGCAGTCTTGGGGTAGATTCATAGGTTCATAGCTTCATAGGTAGGTACTAGGCTATCAGCCCTAGGGCCTATACAAGCCCAGCCAAAAAGGTAACCTGGCTTTTGTCACCCAAGAAAATTATTTTCCTGTGCCACTGTCGAGCAGAGCAACAGAAGTGATCCCCGGGGTGAATTTCCTATTTCCCATCCAATCATCATGATTTTTCTTGAAGGGTGCTAATGAGGAGCTTTGTTTGATATAGATAGGTAGTTTATTCCAGAGTATATGAAGTCTTTGGGACAAGAATCTATCCCTCAGACATGTTCTGTTTATTGTGGTAACAAGGTTTAGGTCCCGAGAGCATGTAGCTTGCAGGGATTGGGATTTCTTTAAGTGGAGCATGTCCAACAGCTCTGGGTTTGACATAGCTTTGTATGCTAGGCAGAGATCACCTCTGAGTAGGCGATATTCGACGAAGTAAAGCTGGATTTTTATGAGACCGTCTGCGTAGGGCATCTGTTTGAGGCCAGTAATCCTCTTTGTGAGGTATTTCTGTGGCCTTTTCAGTTGTTGTAGATGTCTTGTGAGCTACATACCAAAAGGGGCTTTGTACTCTTTTAATGGGTCTAATGAGGATGAGTAGAGGGGAACAATGACCTCTTTTTTTCTCGAAGAGAAACCTTTTGTGATGAGGTGTGCTATGTAGAAGAATTTCCTGACTACTGTGGCGATGTGATTATCAAAGGAGAGACTACTGTCCACCTGTGTCCCAAGGTCTCTTATCACACTTTCGGTGTTAAGGATACTACCACCAATGATGTAGTTCATGGGTACAGAGTTTTTACCAAAGGGGATGACAGTGCACTTTTTGGCATTGAGCTTGAGGCCATGACTTTGACACCAGGCATCTGTCTCAGTGAGGCCCTTTTATAGGATGTCCACATTGTTAGGAGTTTAGATTATGGCTCCTAGTTTGCAGTCATCTGCGAATTTCATTAGCCAAAAACCTTCTGTGTTAGCCTGTACTTCAGAGAAATAGATACCAAACAGGAGAGGACCCAGGACTGAACCCTGTGGTACTCCACTTGTCACTGGTCTGAAGTCAGATTTGGAATCTGCTTCTTTCACAGTGTGGGTTCTGTCAGTGAGCCAGTTGGGAACACATCTTGTGACATAGGGATTTATACCCAGTTTAGTGAGTTTATCTATTCCAGAGTGGGGGATGGTGTTGAAAGCCTTGGCAAGATCTAGATAGGCTGTGTGAACCACCTTACCCTCATCTACGGCTTTGGTGACTGCTTCAAAGAAGTCTGTCAGGTTTAGGAGATATGATCTGCCTTTTGCAAACCTGAAATGGGTGGAGTCCTGAGTTTGGAGATTATCAATGTCTTTGTTTATAAGTTCCATGACGATACGTTCCATGTCCTTGCAGATCAGGCTCATCAGGCTAATGGGGCGATAGTTCCCAGGGTCCGTGGTGGCTCCCCCCTTGTGAACTGGGATAACTGTCGCTGTGCACCCTTCAGTGGGCACAAAGCTTGAGGTGAGGCTATGATTGAACATGGTACTTGGGTGGGGTGCCAGTTTGTTCTGTATTTCATGTAGAACGCAGCCTGGGATGTCGTCTGGTCCCATGGATGCTGTGTTCTTGGGTTTGGAGATTGTGGTTTATACCTGTGCAGCCGTGATTACAGGAACTTTGCATTTTTCCGGTATAGAGATGGGCTCTTTAGGGGGTGAGAGGAGGATAAAGTTAGCACTGAACCTATCTGCCAGGATGTTGGCAATATCAGTTGGGTCTGTATATTTAGTGCCATTGTGCTGTAACTCAGAGCAGATCTAAGTGTTGCCATTGAGATTCTTGACATAGCTATAGAATGCTTTGTGGTTGTCTTTAGAATCAGTGGCAATTTTGTTTTCATAACTAGCTTTGGAGGATTTTATCAGGGATTGCATCTTCTTACTGAGGCTGACCAGGGAGCTCCTCCACTCATGGGATTTTACTCTCTTTTGCAACAGTTTCTTCCTTCTGTTGTACAGTTTGTTTATGGCAGGAAACCAGCAGATTGGCTTCCTTTTTTTGGAGGATAGCATCTTGGTTCTGTTTGGGATAACACGATCCATGCACTCGTGTAAGTGCTTATAAAGTGGAATTGTGTAAGATTCAATAGTTGTAACTGTATTGTCCATCTGCATGGGTGTCATGAAGTTCACCACTTCTGTTTTAAGAAGCATGAAGTTGGCTTTGGAGAATTTTTTTACCGTGGTTTCCTTAATGGGGGGTGGGGGCAGGATGTGGATATCTAGGGTAATTAGCTTATGGTCGGATCGGACCAATGAGGCGTTGACTTCAGGTGTGGAACACCGGTCACTCATGGTAACAACTAGGTCTAGGATATTGTTGCCCCTGGTGGGGGTGTGAATAAGATGATCCAGGCCATTGGAGTTTATGAATTCCAGAAAGCATTGAGTGAAGGAGTTGGTACATGAGTAGTTTTCCCAGTTAATGGTGGGGTAGTTGAAATTGCCCATTTTTACGGTGTTTAGTTGAACCCTAATATTTTCCAGTACATCAAGAAAAGAGGAGTGGGAATCCTGGGGCATGATGGGGATCTGTAGCAAGCTTCAATTTGGATTGTGGTTTTGCCCAGTGTTAGTTGCACTTGGATAACCTCGGCTGCATTATGCTGAGCAACTAGCCTGGAGGTGTGGATATCCTTAATAAATATGGCCACACCTCTGCCTTTGGTGTTTCGGTCCAGGTTACATGGCCGAAAAGTGTGGTATGATTTATAGCCTGGTAGTGCAGGGGTGCTGTCTGGAGCCTTGAACCAAGTCTCAGTCACTGCACAGATATCGATGTTCTCCATTTTAAGGAGTGCCTCAAGTGAATGCATTTTGAGATTTAGACATCTAGCATTGAGTAGCATCACCCTCAGTTTTTGCTTGCCTGTTCCTGTTAAGGTGGTGAATTTGTCATTTGAACCTTGCCTAAAATAGGCACTATAGGGGCGGCAAGAACCTTAGCCAGTATCCAGAATCCCAGAGGTGACAGGTGCAGGCCATCTCTGGCAAAGCATCGTTGTCTGTCGACCATAATCATCCCAGGCAGACAGATACTGGATCCCTTTAGAATGACACCAGAAGCTTAGACGATTGCTGAAGTCAATCATTTTGTCCTTGTACTGTGGTATCATTCTGGGTGATGGCAGAATGCTACTCAGGGCTAGGGTCATACCTGCCTGGGCTACAAGACTGGAGTGCTCTTCCATGTATCTTTTCATGTAGTCCAGGGAGGTACATCTGAGGTCGTTCACACCAACATGGACAATGACAGAGTCATATTTGTACTTGTTGTGGAGTGACCTGAGTGCATGGGTTATGTGGTGGATCCTGTCACCAGACAGGCAGCTGACAGTAACCTTCTCCTTGTTTAGCCTGGTGAGTGGGACATCAGTGTGCCTGACTATAGAGTCACCTGTGACTAGTGTGTTGGATACATTGTTTTACCTTATGGGCTGTGGTTGAGTGGCATACTGAGTCTGTGGGCTATGTGTCATTTAGGTTGTGTTGGGGGGGTGGAGGTTGCTTGCATTTCTGCTTTGGAGGTCTCTGTTGCTTGAGCAGATTATTATCGAGAGCCTCCATAAATGTTTTTGTGTTTCTTGTGTGGATTTTGGTGGTGTAGATTTACTGAGACTATGTGATGAGTGTGGTGTGGTGCAAGTGCTTACCTTCTCCTCTTGACTGTCAAGTTCAGTCTTGGTTGGAGAGAGCTTTATCTCCAGTTTGGCTGGATAAGTGCATTTCTCACAGGTTGTAGTGTTGGGTGGTAGGATGAAAGGGTTGTCTGTGTACATGAAGCAATTTCTACATTGCCCCAAGATGCCCAGATTCATCAGATAGACAGGAGAGAACACTGGGAGCTGACCCTTGGACATGCCTGAATAAACAACTATTTTCCTCTAGATAAGTTAGGAAAGTGAGTACAAGAGCTGTTTTTCTCTAAGCACGTGAGGAAAGTAAATACCAAAACTGTTTTCCTCTAGGTAATGAGGAAGGTTGAATGCTGTAGTAATTAGTCGGTTATTTAGTGCTTACAACAAGTTCTGAACAAGTGCTGATCACGAATAAGAAAATTCAAGTGCTAAAACTAAGAATCTGTATCTGGACTAAACTAGTTACAGGAAAGGGGGGAAACAAGTGCAAATGCGGTGTTTTAAATCAGAAAGTTGAGAGAGATGGAAAAACTGCTGAAACAGACAATAACTACAATTTCTGGGCCAGAACCACTCCTTATGTGCTAGATAAGTTATCTAGTGCTTACCACTCCCACTGATAAGTTAGAAGGCTTCCCTCCAACACAGAAAGCTTGGGGGGGGGAGGGCTCAGAAGCTTACATACAGTCCTGGATACAGCAAATTTGAATCTGGACTACACTAGTTACAGGAAAGGTAGGAAACAGGCTAAGATTTTTTTATAGACAGAAAAGTAGCTAAAACAGCAGTAAAAACAATTCAAATGCAGTGCAAGCTAGCACACTTGAGTATGTAGCAATGTTAGACCAAACAGTTTAAAAAATGCAATTAAATTAAAAATTGCTAAAAACAAATGCAGAAGGTGTCTATTAGGTAGAATGAGGTAAAGAGATGGGACTGGGGCAGTGTCCCAGATCAAATCTACAGTGGGGGTGGGCAACTGCAAAAGCCTCCACATTTAAACAACAAGACAGGAATACGGAGGGTGAGTAGGGGAAAACCAACATCTTCAGCAGAGATCTGAAAAACTATACAGTGAAGCAAAAATAACAGTGCACAACTCTGGTCAGCCAGCAATGATATAAAATTAGTCAAGCAACAATTAACAGTACACAACTCTGAAATGCCAAAAAAATATATTTAGCTCTGTATATCTCCAGATAGTTTGAAGAGCACTCTGACACGACACAGGAAGGTTCCAGCAATGATATGCAGGCTGTTACTAAGAGGGTCTAATTTTATGCAAGTAATCCTTGAGATAGTCAGATAACACACAGGATGTAAAACCTGTTACACCAACTTAAGACACAGAGAAATGGGGGAGGTGGGGAAAACAGCACCTTCAGCAGAGATATGAAAAACTATACAGTGAAGCAAAAAATAACAGTGCACAACTCTGAAGTCAGCCCGCAATGATATAAAATTAGTCAAGCAACAATTAACAGTACACAACTCTAAAGTACCAGAAAAATATACTTAGCTCTGTATATCTCCAGATAGTTTGAAGAGCACTCTGTCAGGACACAGGAAGGCTCCAGCAGTGATTTTCTGTGTCCCATCAATAGATCTAAGCTACACTTGAAAATGGACAGAAATTAATTTTGTTTTATGTGGTTGGGAAATTTCTTCCTCTGTGAAATATAAAACCTTTCTGCTGATGTTGCAGAAGAGATTGAGATCCCTAGACAGAGTATTTCTGACGACACTTGACTTCCTGATGCGCAGTAAATCCATCAGTAATTGGTTGGAGGATTCCTTGTATGCTAGACATGGGTCACCACTTAGCAGTCTGTAGGATACCTAGTATAGTGAAAGTGCTTTGAGTCAGTCCATGTATGACATGTTATTTAGGCCTTGTATCCTTTTAGTAAAGTATCTCTGTTGTGTTCCAGTTGTTACATGTGTCTAGACAGATACATTCCAAAGGGGACATTATACTCAATGATTGGCCTAATGAGGGATGAGTAAAGGGGGACAATAATATCCCTAGATCTAGACACAATCCCTTTGTTTATAAGCTGTGCAATATAGAAGGACTTCTCACAATGACAGACACATTTGTCAAAAGGTAGGTCACTGTCCACATATGTTTTCAAATCTTGAAAAAATGGGTCAACTTTTAGGGGTGTATTTTCAATGTGGTAATTGCCTTGGGTAGATGACTTTCCCAAGAATACAATGTTGCATTTTTTGGCATTTAGGTTCAGACCATGATTTTAACACCAGTTATTTATTGAGACAAACCTTCCTGCAGGATGGCCAAGTTGTTTAGGGATTCAATGACTGCTCCTAGCTTACAGTCATATGCAAACTTAGTCAACCAGAGCCCTTTGGTATTGACTTTTTCTTCAGAAAAGTAGACGCTAAGCAAAAGATGTCCTAGCACAGAATCCTTGGGAACTCCACTCATCACTTGTCTGTTTGTGGAGGTAACTTCCCCTATTTTGATTATCTTTGAGCACATTGGCAATCCAGTGGGTGACATAGGGGTTTATTCCCAGTTTATTTAGCGTTTCTACTATGCCTGAGTGGGGAATTGTGTCAAAAGCTTTAGCAAGGTTGAGGTATGTGTGTGTCACAATTATGCCTTCATCCATTGCTTTTCAGACTTTGTCAAAACATTAAGTAGGTTGAATAAGCATGCCCTGTCCTTGACAAATCCAAACTGAGATGGGACCAGCGTTTGGAGGTTCCCTGTGTCCTGATTTATTAATGCCATTGTGAAGAAAATGAAAACACTGTCATCTCTGTTAGCATGTCTGGCAGGACATTTGTGTATATTCTCAGATTAACTTGTGCTGTATGCCAGCATGTCTAATTGTGAAAATGTAAATAAGTTTTTTAAATGTTGAGTATTTCCCTGTTTATACAAAATGTTTAAAGAATCTGTCAGTGTTTTGACAAATTTCTAATTGCACATGTTTATGAGGAAGATTCTAAAGTACAAACTGTCTGTGGAGAATCAGCTGATCAGTAGGTGATATCATTAGAATGTCTCTGCTTGTCATGTGATTATTTGAACATATGATTGACAGGAAAAAGTTATTTTTCAAACAGCTGATTGTTATTCTTAAAATAAGACAGTTGGGACTGCTATCCTGGATTATAAAAGAGACTGCTGAAGTCAGTCGAAGGGCAGTTAGTTAAGAGTTGCAGTCAGTACAGTGCTGTGCAGTGAATACTCAAAAAAGGACTCACCAAAAACTATAAACCTACCCTTGCCTCGCTGTTATGTTTTAGGTTAGCTCAGGGACAGTATTCTCTAGTTAGATTAGGAAAGTTTAGTTATTTAGATAGAGTTTTTCTAAAATGATGGACTTCTAACCTACAGTTTAATTTTATGTTTCTGGTGATTGAATTCTGGTGTTTATTGAAAATTATTGATTTACATTCTTGTAATAATTTTACTTATTATTAAATGTTTTACATTATGGCTGGGCAATCAGTGTCTTCTTTAGATATTAGAGAGTGTTTATACCTGTTTGATACTCCCCAGGTCACCTTGAATGCCTGGCTATTTCTGGTTTTAGCTATCATTTATTTTGATATTTAATATTTAATAATTGATCACCCTTTGAAGGGCATGTAGACCTGTCTGACTCTGATGACAGCATTTACCATTTGTACTGGGGAGGGAACACAGCTGGAAATCTATGTCAGGCTTCCTATAAGTGTTAGAGTGTGTGTGATTTAAATTTATTTTGAGTGTGAGTGAGTTAGAGGTCTTAAACTGGAACACATTGCTCTGAAGTGTATGATAAGGGATTACATTTGGGGTGAACAGAGGTATATAGTCCAGTCCCAGGAAATAGAGCACGTTTCTGCTGTGCTCTTAAGGGAAATTGGAATTTTACTCTTGTGTGCTCTATGCTGTGGTGTTTTCAGTGACGATCCCACACTGGAGTCAGTGGTGAGGATTGAGGCTCCCTAATTACTGACCCAGGTTTTAAGTGGGGGATGTCACAGCCATGATAAGTCTTTCCATGTCTTTGCTTATGAGGCTGGTCAAACATATGGTTTTATAATACCCTGGGTCTGAGGAAGGTCCTCATTTATGGAGGGGAATGACTGTAGCTGTTCTCCATTTGCGCTATACAAAACCTGTATGGAGGCTGAGACTAAACAGTGTTGTTAGGGGTGTGTCTAAATTGTGATTCATGCTATTTAAGATGAAACCAGGGATATTATCAGGACCCATCATTGCAGTATTTTTAGCTTTTGATAGTATTTCTAGCACTTGGCCTTGTGTGATATCTGGAGGTAAGCCCATTTCAGGTCTATTTTGAGGGACAGACTGATGGGAGAGGGGTAAAGTTAGAGCTAAATTTATTGGCCAGTAAGTTCACTATATCTTCAGCCTCAGTGTAGATAACATCATTCACAATCAACTCAGTGCATTGCTGTATTGTGCTTTGAAGACTACAAACATAAATAAAAAATGTCTTGTGATTTTCTTTGACTTGGGTAGCTATTTTAGCCACAAGCATGGCTTTAGTGGATTCATTAAGCTTCTGTGCTGTTTGTTTATTTCAGTGACAAGGACACTAACATTCTGGAAATTACTCTTCTTACTTTTGGTCAAAATTCTTTTCCTTTTATTATAAAGCTTGTTGATATTATGGTTCCACCATGTGGGTTTGTTTCCAGGGTTTACCCTACACTTGTTCCTATGGGGTACAGCTGCATCATTGCAGCTGGTTACATGCTGGTATAGTGTGGTGGTGTAAACTTCTGTGTATTCAATGGAGTTAACTGGGTTGGGTGGGGATTTGAAGCTTACCAATGGAGTAGTTACTTTGTCTTAAAGAAATGTCTAAAGGTACAATGGATGGAAGAGATCTCTGGTTTTCGGTTTTATTTCAATGAGACTGTTTTATGGTCTGACTCTAACAAGTGATGGAGATATGTTAGGGATGGTGCAAGATGCTCCCATATTAGTAAAGACAAGATGCAAGATGTTTTTTCCTGCTAGTGGGTACTCTGACTAATTGCTCCAGAGCATTTGTATTGACTGAGTGCAGGAATTTCTGTGTTTGTGTACTAGTGGTGGTGTGTTTCCCAGTCTATATTTGGATAGTTTACATCAACTTGGAAAATATTATTGGGTTAAACACTGAGTTATTCTAGTTCCAGTAGATAGATGCTGTGGCTTTTTTTTGCCACAGAGGGAGTTCTGTTGCTAGCTAATAAATGACTGGACCTTCTTGATAGCTACTGTATTTGGACATGAAGAAGCTTTGGTGCACCATGCCATTTTACCAGCTTTGATGTGAGTCTATTCTGGATGTAGACTGATACATCTCATTTTTTCCCCTACTGTGCAGTAGCTGGCATTATAGCCCTGCACAGGCGGTGTGTTCTCCACTATTTTAAACCATGTCTCAGTCACTACATAGACGTCAATGTCTTCCAGGGTGAGAAACACTTGTACAGAATGAAGTTTCTTGTTCAAGCTCCTAGCATTGATCAGTAACACCTTCATATTTTCCTTTGCTTATTTTATTATGTTGGTAGATTTATTGGGTTGGTATTGCCTAAAAAAGACTCTCTCTCTCCATACATACATACATAGATATATATATATATATATATATATAATATATATATATATATATATATATATATATATATATATATATATATATATATATATATATGTATACACAGACACACATGCACATACACACACACACACACACACACACACACACACACACACACACAAACAGATATATACATATTTACACACCAGACACACACACACACACATACACAGCATCATACGATCATAGAGGGGTACTAGGCTAAAGACCCTAGAACCTTTTTAAGCTTATGCACACATGCCCCAATTTTCCCAATTATCAATGCCCAAGGACTTGAATGGCTTTTGTATATGTTTATGCCTAAGGGCATCTACAAGCTGCTCCTATTTATAAGGGATGCAGGCAATAAGCCAGGGGTGAATTTATGATCTCCCATCCATTGGTCCAAATTGCATTTGAATACCCTTAGGGAAGAGTTCAGCTTCACATGAATGGGGATTGTGTTCCAGAGAAGGGGTAACTTCTGACATACATACCTGTCCCTCCAACATGTTTTGCTTATGTCCTCGATGAGGTTTAGATTCTTAGATTGGATAATTCTAGAACTGTTGTTTTGTGACTGTGTATGAGTATCCATGTGACTGTGTATCAAAGAATAACTTGTACATTAGGCACTGATTGCCCCTCAGTAGTCTGTAGGAGACCAAGTACAGGGACAAAGCTTTGAGACAGCCCATATAGGACATAATGCTTACACCCTGTATTCTTTTAGTGAGGAACCTTTGTGACTGCTCCAGCTATTCATAGTTTCATAGTTTCATAGTATAGTACTAGGCTATCTGCCCTGGGGCATTTGTAAGCCTAGCCATAGTGATGTGGCTTTTGCCACCCCATGAAATGGTACAAAAATGTACAGAATAAATTTAGATCTGTCTAGTAGTGACACAATGAAGGTCCCCTTATATAATGGTCAGGTACATGCCAAAGGGTGCACTCTACTCAATTATTGGTCTAATGAGGACTGAGTATAGTGGGACTATGATCTCCTTAGACCTGGATGCCATGCCCTTTCTTATAAGTTGTGCTCTGTAGAATAATTTTCTTACTACCCTGGACACATGGTGATTAAAGTTCTCTTAGGGGAGTGCTTCAGTGTTGTAATTTCATAGGTTCATAGGTTGGTACTAGGCTATCAGCCCTAGGGCCTATATAAACCTAGCCATAACAATTCCCTGGCTATTTCTTCCCACACTATTTACTTCCCTGGACCCCTGTCTAGCAGGGCAACTGACGTGATCCCCAGGGTGAATTTCCTTTCTCCCATCCAATCATAAAGGTTCCTTTTGAAGAGAGCCAAAGAGGCACTCTGCTTGACATGTATGGGCAATCTATTCCAGAGTCTGGGGAGTCTCTGGGTCAGGACCCTATCCCTCCAGCATGTTTTGTTTATTGTGATGACAAGGTTTAGATTCCTGGAGTGTGTTGGCTCTCAGGGATTGGGATTTCTTTAAGTGTAGCATGTCCAACAGCTCTGGGTTTGACATGGCCTTGTATGTTGAGCAGAGATCGCCTCTGAGTAGACAATATGCGACAGTGTATAGCTGGAGATTTTTAAGGTGGTCAGTGTAGGGCATCTGCTTTAGGCCTGTGATTATATGTTCATAGGTTCATAGGTTGGTACTAGGCTATCAGCCCTAGGGCCTATACAAGCCTAGCCATAATTTGCAGGACTGACTGCCTTCCCAAAGCATATAATTATGCATTTTTTGCATTGAAGTTTGGGCCATGATACTGCCACCAGTTATTTGTCATAGACATAGTCAGACCCTCCCTGAGGATATCAACAGCTTTGAGGGATTCAACAATTGTACTCAGCTTGCAGTTGTCAGCAAATCTGGTCAGTCAAAGGCCATATACATTTGCCTTGACTTAAGAAAAGTATATTCTAAGCAGAAAAGGTCCCAGAACTGAGCTCTGTGTGACCTGTTAGTGACAAGCCTCTTGGTGGAGGTGAATTCCACAATTCTAACTTCATGTGTCCTATCCATGAGCCATTTGACTATCCATTGGTTGACACAGGAATTTATGCCTAAATTTATGAGTTGTCTATAATACCCAAGTGAGATATTGTGTCAAATGCCTTTGCCAGGTCAAGGTAGACAGTATGCACCCTTTTGCCCTTGTCCATAGCTGTAGTGACTTTTTCAAAGAAGTCCAGCAGGTTTAGTAGGCATGACCTACCCTTGATGAAACCGAGCTTGGATGGATCCAGTGTTTGAAGATTTCCTATGTCTTTGTTTATTGGGTCTATGATAATTCTTTTCATGGCCTTGTATATAAGACTTGTCAAATATATGGTTCTGTAGTTCCCTCGGTCTGTTGATGGTCACCTTTTGCACAGAGGGATGAATGTTGCAGTCCTCCATTCTCTGGGGACGAAGCCTGTTTGGTGGCTTTAGCTGAACAGATATTCTAGTGGCCTTACAGGTCATGTTTCAAGCTAAATAGGATGTATCCTGTGATGTTATCTGGACCCATTGATTCGATGTTTTTAGTTCTGGACAGTGCAACAAGGACTTGTCCTTTAGTGATATTTGAGGAGAAATGGTAGAAGATATCTGGGGTATAACTGGGGGTGATAGGGGGGAAATTGGAGCTAAATTTATTGGCCAGCATATTTGTAATATCCTCAGTTTGGTATAGGGGGTTCCATTTACTATTAGCTCAACACACTGTTGGGTGATTCACCCTTAAAGTTGCATAGATAAATGAAAAATGTCTTGGGGATTATTCTTAGTCTGAATGACCACCCCCCCCCCTGAAGTTGGCATTAGTGGACTTGATTAGTCCGCTGAGTTACTTGTTGAGACTGTTGAGGCAGCTTTTCCCATTTGAGCATAGCAGTTCCTATTTTTGGGCAAGATTTTATTTCTTTTGTTGTACAACCTATTTATACTGGAAGTCCACTAAGGGTCTTGTTTTTGGAATTTGTTTTAATTTTATTTCAGTTTGGTGCTGCTGTTTTTATGCAGTTATTTACATACTTGTACAGGGATTCTGTAAACACTTCAGCATAGGCCACATGTCTCTATGTTTGTGGGGAGGGCATGAAATTTAGCTATGCCATAGCTTAATAGGAAGTAGATAGCCTTGAAAAAGTTCTTAAACATTCTGGGGTTTGCTGGGATTTTGGTCATTATGCTTATTTCAAGGGTGACCACCTTGTAATTTGATCTGATCAGTGAAGGAATTACATTAGGGGGTGCAACATTCCCTCATATCTGTGAGCACCAGTTCCAGGATATTTGCCCCCCCTAATAGGAGTGCAGACTAACTGTTCTGGGGTGTTTGCATAGACAAACTCCAGGAATCCTTGAGCCTTCATGTTAGTAGTTGTGTATGTATCCCAGTTAATGATGGGATAGTTGAAATCACCCATCAGTATGGTATTGGGCTGAATGGTGAGTAACTCCAGCACACTTAAGTACATGGTATGAATATCCTGATTATAGACAGGGTCCTATAGCAAGCAAGGAGATGGCATGGGACTTTATCTAAGGTTAGTTGTACATGGAGTAGCTTAAGCATGTCATATTGTTTGAACAATCATGAGGTGTGTTTACTTTTTATGTAGATTGATACACCTCCACCTCTTGTCCCTTCTTGTGCAGTAGCTGGTTTAAATGTGTGGAAAGTATTATAGCCTTGCACTGCTGGGCTGCCTTCCACGGCTTTAAACTATCGCTCATTAACTGCACAGATGTCAACACTCTCAAGGTTGAGGAGTGCTTCCAGGGAGTGGAGCTTCTTGTTGAGACTCCTAGCATTGAGCAGTAACACCTTTAATTTATTTGAGTAGAATTTACTATATCAGAAGGTTTGTCAGGTTGGCATTGCTCAAAAATAGATACTATAGGGATGGATAATACCTTGGTCAATATCTGAAAGTCTACTGGGGACAGGTGCAGACCATCTCTGGCAAAACAGTGTGGTCTATCAATCAAGTTGACAAATATTTGACCCCCTTAGAAGGACACCAGTAACTAAGCCAGATGTTAAAGTCAATCATCTTCCCTTTATATTGTGGTAGCATCCTTGGAGAAAATAGAACATTGCTCAATGTTAGGCTCATACTTGTCTGGGATGCAATCTGAAAACCCTGTGATGTTTCTCTTTGCATAGTCTAGGGAGGTACGTCTCAGGTCATTAATGTCCACATAGATTATGATAGTGTCATAGTGGTACTTGCAATACAATGTGTTCAGTGTGTGTGTGTGTGATCTGATGGATCCTTGCCTCAGAAAGGCAATTGACCATTTCTGTGTTCTTGCTCAATATACTGGTTTGCAGCATACCTCTCAACTGTACAGATTTTCACAGAATGTCCAGATTTTTGCCTCATATTTTTGCTCTGTGTTTCATAAAATTGTGGTTTTCTGGCAAATTAGTGGCAAATCATTAAATAATGAAGTTAGAAAATAACGACAGACATTTTAATTTCAGACCATGTATTTTAGAAAATTCATGGTAATGCAAAACCTGTTATTCTATCAATTTTCTAAGCTTGTAAGAATAATATTTAAACATTGTCCCTATTTTTGTCCTTTATACCACTTTTATTGATGGCTTTGTCCAGATTTCTTGCTCTAAGAGGTTGAGAGGTATGGTTTGCAGGGTAGTTTGCCTAAAGGATTTCGAGATACAGACATTGTGAGATGTGGTTGTATGTGTCCTGGAGAGTGTTGTCTTTGTAGAGTGCTAGGGAGGTTGCTGAGGACAGCATCTAAGAGGCCTTTGAGACTTGGGTAGACTATATTTAAAAGTCCAGCATATGTGAGTTTATGTATCTGATTCAAAGTAGGCATGGTATATATTTTATTGGCAAACTGTTTGGAGATATCAGATTTGCCTCCAAGGACATAGTATAGTTACATCTCTCATACACTGTGAAGGTCTGCTTAAGAATGAGGTGGTTGTCAGTAAACATGAGACAATTGCTACATTGTCATAGAGTGCACATTTTGACCAGGCTGGCTACAGAGAGAGTAGGAAAGTGCACATCTATGGCTACAGATACTCTTTTTAGTGTTCAACAAGGGGCACTGCAATAGGGTTTTATAACTAAGTAAACTGGAAGTTGTTGGGCTTGGGGCAAAGGTCAAGGACTGATCTAAAACAACACTGTTAGAGTAATCAGTGGGCAAACTAGCTGCTCCACACTCTTCAAGATAATTGAGAAACTAGCAAAGGAAGTTTTATGTGAAAAATTACAATTCTAGGTGGACTATAAGTGTGTGTTTGTGTGTGTGTGTGTGTGTGTGTGTGTGTGTGTGTGTGTGTGTGTGTGTGTGTGTGTGTGTGTGTGTATATATACATATATATATATATATATATATATATATATATAAACATAGATATAGGGTTCCAATCCTAAGGTTCCGATCCTGCAGCAATTTATAATTCTCCCACTATTGTGAGTGATACTACAAAATTAAGGTGTCTAGACTAAGTAAAATGCAGACAATAAATGTGCAGTTGAAGAGTAATGAATGAGA